>NW_027362974.1:2450000-2577500 GCF_046119375.1 Phyllobates terribilis | reverse complement strand
CCCCATATAACGCTCCATACGGAATACTGGCCCCCATATAAGGCTCCATACGGAATACTGCCCCCCATATAAGGCTCCATACAGAATACTGGCCCCCATATAACGCTCCATACAGGATACTGGTCCTCTTATAAAGCTCCATACAGGATACTGGCCCCCATATAACGCTCCATACAGGATACTGGTCCCCTTATAACGCTCCATACAGGATACTGGCCTCCATATAATGCTCCATGCAGGCTGTTACCCCCCACATAATGCCCCATACAGGCTGTCTCCCCCCTTATAATGCTCCATGCAAGCTGTTACCCCCCACATAATGCCCCATACAGGCTGTCCCCCCACCGTATAATGCTCCATGCAGGCTGTTCCCCCCACATAATGCACTAAGCAGGCTGTCCCCCCCCCTTATAATGCCCCATGCAGGCTGTTCCCCCCTTATATTGCCCCATGCAGGCTGTCACCCCTCCTCTTTATAATGCCCCATGCAAGATGTCACCCCCTCTCTCTATAATGCCCCAAACAGGATGTCACCCCCCCTCTTTATAATCCCCAATCAGGATGTCACCCCCCCTCTTTATAATGCCCCATTCAGGATGTCACCCCCTCTCTTCATAATGCCCCATGCAGGATGTCACTCCCCTCTGTTTATAATGCCCCATGCAGGATGTCACCCCCTCTCTTTATAATGCCCCATGCAGGATGTCACCCCCTCTCTTTATAATGCCCCATGCAGGATGTCACCCCCTCTCTTTATAATGCCCCATGCAGGATGTCACCCCCTCTCTTTACAATGTCCTATGCAGGATGTCACCCCCCTCTCTTTATAATGCCCCATGCAGGATGTCAGCCCCCCTCTCTTTATAATGCCCCATGCAGGATGTCACCCCCTCTCTTTATAATGCCCCATGCAAGATGTCACCCCCCTCTCTTTATAATGCCCCATGCAGGATGTCACCCCCTCTCTCTATAATGCCCCATGCAGGCTGTCACCCCCTCTCTCTATAATGCCCCATGCAGGATGTCACCCCCCCTCTCTTTATAATGCCCCATGCAGGATGTCACCCCCCCTCTCTTTATAATGCCCCATGCAGGATGTCACCCCCCCTCTCTTTATAATGCCCCATGCAGGATGTCACCCCCCCATATTATGCCCCATGCAGGATGTCACCCCCCCCCCATATTATGCCCCATGCCTCCATACATTAAAAAAAAAATCAAATACTCACCTCCCTCCTCACCTGCTGCAGCTGCTCGGGTCGGGACTCCAGCGTTGGCGGCGTCTTTCCGCTCTGTGCTCCCTGTGACAGCTCAGGGGGAGGGCGCGGTGGAAAGACTTCACCGCACCCTCTGACCTGAGACGTCACAGAGAGTGCAGAGCAGGAAGACGGCGGATCTGCAGAGGCACGGGGAGAGGTAAGTATCCGGCTGCCGGGACCCTGAGCAAGCGGGGGAGAAGGGCGGGCGCTGACACCGCTCTCCTCCGCCCATAGCCCAACGGGGTGCGCGACCGCCAGTGGGCCCCCCTGCCTGCTCAGGGCCCCGGCACTTGCCCGGGTGCTGACGCCGGCCCTACTTATATCCTACCTGCCTTTTCAATCATAGGGGCGTGCTTGTCATATTCAGTCAAGGGCGAGCGCAGCATTCACTCACTGCTGGCGCCGTCCATGTATTTGAATCCTGTTCCTGACCAGCGCTGATATTGTGGGACGCAGGCGCACTTGTAGATGTCCGGCCGCCTGCGCAGTGAGGCTCTGTGATTACCAGATTCATTGCGCATGCTCTGGGAACATAGCGCGTTAAAGCGCATGCGCAGTGAGGCTGTGTGATTATGACTTTTTCTTCACTTTGAAAATTGTTTAAGTTGGCTGAGGGACTGGGTGGTTTACCTAGGACAAGGAATGGCCATGTGTAAGAAAAACCGCTACTGATTGTAAATTACAGATTCTGTTAACTACAATAAATAAGTTGGTTAACAAGAAACACTTTGATATAGTGCACTACACAATACAGTTCTCTTTTACACACTGTATAGTTTGCTAAAAGGCACACGTTTTAGTGGGAGAGGCCGAAAAATGAACGAGTAATACAACCGTTTATGGATGCTGTAGTGTGGACCCCTAGAGTCAATTCTCCTGGTGGGCCCTAGGCACCCCAGTCCGACCCTGTATGAGGCCTTTACATGGTATCAACGCCTGCGATGAGAACGCCACATCATAGTAATAGCAGAATCACAAATATAAGATTATATGAACAGATTAAAGCAAGATTTCTATTGCTGGCTGCAGAATGAGTTAACTGGGATATCATCAGTGAGTTTGATCTGACTGGAGAAGTAACTACTCTTGTTTTTATTCTTTTGAGCTCCATTCAGCTAATTTATGATTTATCACCTTCCCTGAGCATACATGGAAATCATGGGGTCCCATAGCAGAAGTAATAATTAAGCCCCCACAAAAAAACATTAATATTCAGCGGGGTCACAGAAGAGCATACCTCACAAGTTTGCAACCCTTCCATAGTAATTTTGCCCCAATTGAAGCCCCCTAGTGTTCCCACGTACTAAGATACTCCTTTAATGGCCAAAAATGTGCCCCCAAACACAGTAAGATACCCCCACAGTGAATTTCTCCACTGTACCCTCCACACATACAGTATGATGACTCTACAGTACCCCCGCAAAGTATGATAAACCCCAGTGACCTCTACACAGTATGATGGCCCCCGCATAACCCTCCACACAGTATAATGGACCCCGCACAGCCCTCCACACTGTATAATGGTCCTCATACAGTGTAATGGCCCCCACTATCCACCCAAGCAGTATAATGACCCCCATCAGCCACTTATACAGTATAATGCCCCTCACCACACAGCCCTCCAAATAGTATAATGGCCCAAACACAACGCTCCAAATAAAATAATAGTCCTCACATAAGCCTCTAAACAATATAATAGTCCCCACCCAGCCCTCCAAATAATATAATGGACCCCACATAGGCCTCCAAATAGTATAATAGTCCCCATACAGCTCTTCAAATAATAGAACGGTCCCCACATAGCCCTCCAAATAGTATGATAGCCTGACACATAGCCATTCAAATAGTAGTATAATGGCCCCCACAGAGCACTACAAATAGTATGATGCTCCCCACATAATCCTCCAAATAGTAGAATGATGGCCCCCACATAGTTCTCCAAATAGTATGATGGTCCCCAAGACAGCCCTAAAATTAGTATTTTAGCACCCCAAATATGATGATGCCCCCCAAATAACCCTTCAAATAATATGATGGCCTCCAAGTAGCCCTACAAATAGTATCATGGCCTTCCAGTTTGCCCTCCAAATAATATGATGGCCCTCACAAACTACTTATTAATTAAAAAAAAATACTCACCTCTCCCCATTCCCCTGCTGTTCTGGTCTTTGCAGCATGTGGTTTGAAACTATGCTCAGCTCGGCACAGTGGACGCGATTTTGGGACGTTATCACGTCCACTGAGCTGAGACATCAGAAGCACAGAGGAGAATGATGGAGGAGGGAGCAGACGGTTCCCTCCTCCATCATTCCTTTCAATTGTATCTGCATCCAGAATGTGGATACAGTTGAAAGTGTGATGCTGGATGCGGGGGGCCCGATGCCTGTGCTGACATCGCCACCTGTCTCACAGTTGCAAAGCAGCTGCGGGGTCTGCCGTTATTAGCGGTATGCCAGTGCCATTGTTATGTGACATGAGCCCCGGGAGAGCCAGTGCCGAGACAGCTGGTACAACACCAACACCGAAGGTGAATATAAGTGTTATTTTACTGGGGAGAAACATAGGGATTTAGAAGGGGTTGTCTGATTAGTGGACATCCCCTTTAAGTAATCAAGTTCATTAAAGGGGTTGTCCACTACTGCACATCCCCAGCTTATTACATTTAGGACTTCAGCACCGCTTTTTCCGGACATTGCTATGACTTGTTATGTCCTCTGCAGCCAATTAGCAGATGTTGGTCAATAGTCTGTCAGGACGGACATCTGCTCTGAAGAAATAGAGTTTTTGAGACTTGTAGACATTATGGAATAACGTCCATAAAAATATCCCAAGCCGGTATTGGTCCTCCAAGAATCATGAAGCCCTCGCTGCTACTAACTTACTCCCATACCTGGATCTACCTAGATGATGAAAACACTTGGACTGTAAGGTACAAATCAGGTGAAATTATGAAACCTGGAGGGAATGTCACTTCAGGTTGTGCGTAGATATCCGTAGATAGAAGTCGTTATTTATCCGCCATTAATGAAATGTTTTGTCCATTTTTGCTCCACAAATCTGAGGCCGATGAATGGGGGAATGGCACCAATGCTATGGAGAATGCCTTGAAAATTGAAAAGGGCGTAAATAAGGCTCTGCTGGACCTCCACAAGATTGCTATGGACCATGCGGACCCTCATGTAAGTGACTCCCCCATAGCGTATAGATACCGCGTGTTCATTTTATAAAATATCCTCCATGAAGGAACAGTTCATGTATCTTCTGTGACCTCCATATTGTGCTGTTCCTGGAAATGTAATACCACCCGACTACTAGATGTCACGTTCCCCTTTATAATGGGGGGTGTTCCAACACAAGCTGCATATTATGGCACTGTTATAAAGCTATGGGACAATTCATTAGTGTATTTGCACCTTTTTTTTCTAGTTTTTAGTGTTTTTCATTTGCGCCTTGTTCTTCTTTTAATTTGCGCCTTTTTGAAGTCTGCAGCGTTCCCTTTTTTTTCATTGATCATTATGGGGTTTCCGGCTAATTATCTAATTGTGACTTTTTAAAAAGTTGTCACATTTTTACTCAAATATATTTCAAGTGATTTTGTGTTCTGTAGTCCGGGAGGTTTTTTTGCACAAACTTTGCAACCACTTTCAGGAATTTGGCACAAAAAAATCAAATGATACAAAAGAGAAAAGGGACTTGAAAAAATACAATGTTGTATTGGGCCCTATGACGGCACAGCACAGATTTTAGTAAAGGTTTTGCAGGATTACTAAGAGGGGTTCACATGCTATCAATTGTTAAAAAAACAAGCAAAATGATGACTCGGACCCTCTGATTTTCGAGGTATAAGACTACGTCCCCACAATGAGCTTCTAGTGAGTTTTAGATATAGCAGATTTTCTGCCCCATTAAGTAAAATAGGTTACTTGAATTTTTTTCGAAAATATACAGCATAAAAAACTCACCCAAAACTCATTGTGAGAACGTAGCCTAAGGGTATGTGCACATCATTTAGACGCCGGTGAGTTGTCCTTGGTGAAGCTCTGCCACCGGTGGTTTTCACTCTATACTTTAAAGGGAACCTGTCATGTCCCTAAACGCTATTAACCTGCAGATATGGGGTTAATCTGCAGGTTTATAAAGCTGCCGGGCGTCTTACTGAAAGGCCGGCTACCGGGAGGAAATGCACTTTATTCCCCACGGCAGCCTCCAGCTTTCAGTCATAGAGGCGCGGCCGGCGTGGCTTCAGTCATTGTTCAGTACATAGTGAGCGGCGGCTATAACCGCACCCTGGCACTGACTGACAGCCGGCTAAGCGGCCCCTGTAACCGCTCCCTGTAAAGACTGACAGCCGGATCTGTACTGATGTACTGCTGAGCTGTCAGTCAGTGCCGGGGCGTTGTTACAGCTGCCGATCACTGTATATTGAGCGGTGTCTGAAGTTGCGCCGGAAGTGTGGCACCCCAGGGGTCTGGTTTCCACAGTAATAGCAATATTACGTCTGTGAGCAGGTGGGAGGTTTCCTGGTCAGACATCCTATGCATGCCACACCTCCTGCCCAGTCCTGGGAGGGGAAGAACTTCCCCTATATAAAGCTGGGGCTGAGGCAGGGTTAGAAGAGAGTGAGAGAACACAGACAGAGACACAGTCTGGTCTGTAGTGGAGCAGCTTTAGGAGCAAGAAAGATCAGGAGCTGTGTGGGAGCTGTGCTAAAAGAGATCAGGGGCTGGAAGCTGTAGAGCTCGCCCTGATTGAAGAGTTCTTACCGGACCCGGAGTCCGAGGCTGTGGGGACTAATCCTTACCCAGCAGCAGAAACCGCCCGGCAGGGGATTTCAGGTCCTCTGGCCAAGAAACCCGAAGGCACGGTCACACGCAAGGGACCAGCACCGCCGTCGTGGAGCGGAAGCTACCAGAAGGCCCCGAGTCACCGTCCATACGGGTGAGCACCACACGGTACACTCAGGGACGTGGGCTACTTTTACCCGCCTCTAGCAAGGTAGCCAGAAGAGTACGATTAGTTGGGGAGGCCTACAACTCCGCCTGGCCAGGGAAGATTCCATCTGCTCACGGACTGACCAGGCCCCGATCGCTAGCCAGTACTCCGGGAGGGTCTACCTTTGCCACCAGTAAAGACCCTGAACTACACCGCACCGTCTCTGAGTGTTTCATCATCCACGTCCGCTGCCCTGAGGCCATACCCCTCCCGTTGGGGGTTATACCATCCCCGCTGCACAACCGTACCACCGGCCTCAGCGGTCTGCCCTGCAGCGGCGGTCTCATGACCGCATTCAACGGGTGGCGTAGTCGAGCAATATAACATCTACTGCTAAATACTGCCGCTCAGTTTGACTCCCTGGGCACGGACCGGGTCACCGCCACGAGACTACTACCCCCATCTGATCCGGCTCCGGGTAAGCCCCCGTGCGCGCGATGCCGCACGACACAGCAGGCCCAGGGGCGCGTCAACTTTTGGCGTAGTCGGCGGGATTCCGTGCCCGCAACCACCGGGTACTGCGCGCCTGAAAAAGAGACTTTTAAACTTACCTGTGGTGAAGATTCCCGCCATCCGACGCCATCTTCCACCTCCTTCCCGCCATCCGTGGAGTTTTCCCGCCGTTGGACGCCATCTTCTGCCTTCTTCCCGCCATCCGTGGAGTTTTCCCGCCGTTGGACGCCATCTTGAAGACGCCGCGCAGGAAGAAGAGGGGCATGGACTCCGAAAAGCCCGCGAGAACTGAAGCCCCGCCTCACGTCCGGACGTTGCGTAAGGTCCTGGAAGGAGCCCAGCAGACGCCGACGTCATAGGAGTGCGACGGAAGGTCCTCGACCCTGACGATCCACTGCGGAGCCGCGGCCTACGGAAGAGGATCATCGCAAGGTAGGCCACGGTCCACTAGGGGGGAGGAAGATGTCGGATACGGAGGAGAGCTTCACTGCCGCAGCCACCGCCAGCGCCACCGCTGCTGCGGTCATGCCTTTCACTATGCCCTATATCCCGGGGGAAGCCTGGCTACCCCAGTACTCAGGGGAGTCACATACCCTGAATGACTTTAGAGAAAAGCTGGATAGCCTCTTCCAGGTGTACCCCCTCACAGAAGAGCAAAAAGTGAGCATCCTGGTGGCCCAACTAACCGGGGCAGCCCAAAGGGAGGTAAAGTCCTGGCCGCCTGGGAGGAGGACTGTCGCAGGGATATTAACCCGGCTGAAGGACACCTTTGATACCCGCACCTCAGCTGAGATTAAGCTTAGATTCTACGGGTGCAAACAGCGAGCACATGAGAATATAAGGGACTATGCACTAAACCTACAAGAGGCCCTGAGAGCCATTAAGCAGACCGACCCTGACGGCGTGGGAAACGAGGACAGGCTGTTGACCGAACAATTTATAGAGGGACTATATTGCAATGCCCACCGAACCCAGTTGCGGGCAATGGCCTTACAGGATCCTCATCTGGACTTTGCACAGTTCAAGGACAGAGCCATTCGGGTGCTCCGAGAACCGGCACCGGGTGGCGTTGTGACCCACAGGCGCCCTACTACCGCTTACCACCAGGAGGCGGCGCCCTTGTCGGCAGGGCCTGTGGGGGCTGATGCGCAGGCTTTGAACAATGACCCGGCTCCAGACCTGCACCATCAGGTCCAAGAGCTAGCTAAAAGCGTAGCTGCGCTAACCCGAACTGTGCAGTCTTTGCAGGTTGCTGCTCCAGGGAAGATCCAGCTGGCATCCGGACCGGAGGACATCCCGTGGCGTCGACCAAGGAGGACCCCACCGGCCAGAGGAAGACCCAGCGACCGATACAACGAGGACGGACAGCCCATCTGCCGCCGCTGCAATCAACCCGGACATATGGCAAGGTACTGTCCTTTAAACTGGCACAACCTCGGGTAGAGGGCCAACCCCTAGGAATAAGATCACCAGGCCCATCGAACTGGCGTGACAAATATGTGGGAGGACGTCCAGTCTTGCCTGTGGTACTGGATGGCATTCCTATGAGTGCCCTACTTGACACCGGGTCACAGGTCACCACCATCCCGTACGTGCTCTTCAAGCAGTACTGGAATGACTCGGATATAACCCGCTACCCTGACGACGACTTGAGTATCATCGCCAGCAATGGTCAACCCGTGCCACAGATCGGATTCAAAGAGATGACCATTAAAATCGGTAGAGTCGAACTGGCAGCACAGGGACTGATCATTGTAGACATTGACAAGCGCGAGAGTCACCCAAAGATAACGCTAGGAACTAATGTGATTGAAAATTGTCTTGCAGAGGTGATTTTCATTTTACAGCAGGTTGCCAAGAATGCCAGCTCCGGCCAGCAGCGAGTGCTCCAAAAAGAGATCCGGGCACTGATGCGGCGGCAACAGGTGGAACTCTCCGGTGGTGAGATTGGAAGCGTGAGAATGTGTGACCCTTTCCCTATTGCCATGCCCCCAAAAAGTGAAATGATGATTTGGTGCCGGGCAGCTATTGGTCTAAGAGGTAGAGACTACCAAGCAATGGTAGAACCCGTCTACTCAGACAGTAGGCCCACCATTTTGAAAGCACGGGGGGTGGTTGATGTACGCCATGGGAGGGTGCCCGTTCGCATAATAAACATCGGGAAGAGAGAAGTACACCTGCCCCGGTATGCCACGCTAGCTAAATTGTTCACCATAAACCAGAATTCTGTACAGGCCGTGGAACCCTTGCCTCCATCTCAACCAGAGGAAGGTAACGGCTCTAAGAAAACAATAGAGGACTGGTGTCAGCAACTACATTTGGGTACTGACTCCACTCCCTCACACCAGAAACAGGGAGTCTATCGGGTGGTTCAAGAGTACGAGAGAGTGTTTAGTAAACACCCGTTAGACTTCGGGCGAGTAAAGGGGGTAGAACACCATATCCCCACGGGAGACCATCCTCCCATAAAGGAGAGATACCGACCCGTACCCCCTGCACACTACCAATACGCCAAGGGGATGCTTAGAGACATGAAGGAGGCTGGGGTAATTAGGGATAGCTGTAGCCCATGGGCAGCTCCACTGGTTTTGGTTAAAAAGAAAGACAACACCATGAGAATGTGTGTAGATTACCGGAAAATCAACCGTATCACACACAAAGATGCGTACCCCTTACCAAGGATAGAGGAGTCTTTGGCTGCTTTAAGATCTGCTAACTTCTTCTCTACTTTGGATCTCACTAGCGGGTCCTGTCAGGTTCCTGTAGCAGAGGCGGAC
Organism: Phyllobates terribilis; assembly: GCF_046119375.1. Taxonomy (NCBI): domain Eukaryota; kingdom Metazoa; phylum Chordata; class Amphibia; order Anura; family Dendrobatidae; genus Phyllobates; species Phyllobates terribilis. The sequence goes on along the minus strand of NW_027362974.1, from coordinate 2,568,019 downwards.
CGGCAGAAGACCGCATTCACCACCCCGATGGGACTTAGCGAGTTTACCTGCATGCAGTTTGGACTCTGCAACGCACCAGGAACCTTCCAACGGTTGATGGAATGCTGTCTGGGACACCGAAACTTTGAGACGGTCCTGTTATACCTGGACGATGTCATCGTCTACTCCAAGACCTACGAGGACCACCTGAAACACCTGGCAGAAGTGTTCGAAGCCCTGGCAAACTACGGCCTGAAGGTGAAACCCTCCAAGTGTCACCTCCTGAAACCAAAGGTGCAGTACCTGGGACACGTGGTGAGTGCTGACGGAGTGGCTCCCGACCCTGATAAGATCACCACAATTAAGGAATGGCCAAGCCCCTCCAGCGTAAAGGAAGTGCGGCAGTTCCTCGATTTGGTAGGCTACTACCGAAGGTTCATTCCGGGTTTCACCAAAAAGGCAGCTCCTATGCAGGACCTCCTGATAGGCCAGTCCAGGAAGGCCAAGAACCAGAAGCCGCCCTTCAGATGGGAGAAGTTGGAAGAAGAGTCCTTCCGCCAGCTGAAGATGGCCCTCAAGGGGGATGAAATCCTGGCGTACCCTGATTACAGCCAGCCCTTTATCCTCTACACCGACGCAAGTAACATCGGGCTAGGAGCCGTACTGTCCCACATCCAGCAGGGGAAAGAACGGGTAATTGCTTACGCCAGCCGAAAACTGCGACCCACCGAAAGAAACCCTGAGAATTACAGCTCATTCAAGCTAGAATTCCTGGCAGTGGTGTGGGCAGTCACCGAACGCTTTAAGCACTACCTCGCCTCTTCCCGGTTCACCGTGTACACGGATAACAACCCGTTGACACACCTGGATACGGCAAGACTCGGTGCCCTGGAGCAGAGATGGATGGCCCGCCTGTCCAACTTTGAGTTCACAATCAAATACCGGGCAGGACGCTCCAATACCAACGCGGATGCCTTGTCCAGAATGCCAAACCTACCGGACGTGGGGGAAGATCCAGAGGAACTGGGAGAAGTTGAACTTCCCGCGTTCCACCGGCATGGGACTATCCAGTATTCCCACCGTGTAAGGAGTAAGCAATCCGCTACGTTCAACCCCTTACCTCATTACAACTGGGCGGAAACGCAAGACAGTGACCCCGCCGTCCGACTGGTGAAGGAGATGCTGACTCAGCCAGATGCCCGCCTTGACCCAGACGCTCCGGAGGAGGCCAAGCAACTGTGGATTGAGAAGAGTCGACTGTTCCTTTACAAGGGGAAGTTGTGCCGCAGAATGGTTAACTCCCGGACGCATGAACTGATCTGGCAAGTAGTGGTGCCAAGAAGAGACGCGGCTATGGTGCTGGAGGCATACCACAACGGAGCTGGGCACTTCGGATGGAAGAAGCTGGAGTTCCTGCTGCGTGCGCGGTTCCACTGGGTAGGCATGAGAGGAATCATCGAGAGGTGGTGCAGAGACTGTGGCCCGTGCCACCTAAGAAGGAAGGACCGTGCCAGCCAGAAGACTCCCTTGCAGCCCATCATCACCCGACAGCCACTGGAACTGGTAGCCCTGGACCATGTGAAACTGGCTCCAAGCAGATCTGGGTATGTCTACGCCCTCACAATCGTAGATCATTACTCCCGGTTCCTGGTGGTGGTCCCGGTCAAGGACTTAACGGCTCAAACAGCAGCTAGAGCTTTCCAGCAGCACTTCTGCCGTCCACACGGATACCCAGAGCAGGTGCTGACGGACCAAGGACCAGCCTTTGAAGCGGAAGTCTTCCAGGAGTTCTGTACTCTGTATGGCTGCCGGAAGATAAGAACAACACCCTATCATCCGCAAACCAATGGGCTCTGCGAGAAAATGAACCAGGTGGTGATAGATCTTCTGAAAACATTGCCCCTGGAAGAACGCAGTCTGTGGCCTGAGAAACTGCCTGATCTGGTGGACCTATACAACCACATCCTGGTAGGTTCTACCAACTGTACCCCGGCTTACCTAATGAGAGCAAGACCTGGTAAGCTTCCTGTTGATCTGGAGATGGGAGTCCTGACACCCGAGGACACTTCACCAGAAGCAGACTGGGACACAGAAAGGCAGCAGCAGTACCGGAAAGTACAGGAGAGCGTGGAGCGAAGTCTCTGTCAAGCTAGAGAAAAACAGGAGAAGAATTACAACCAGTATGCTCCCGCTGTTCCCCTGGTACCTGGAGAGCAGGTCTTGAAGAGGAAGAGACGCCTCCACAAGTTGGACGACCAGTGGGAGAAGGACCCGTACACCGTACTGCCCTCAAGCCATGAGAACCCGAAAGTCTGCATAATCAGTAAGGACGGAGGAGAAACCACAGCCATTGTCTCCCGAGATCACCTGAAGAAGTGTCCCGAACAGCTACGAAGCCCTGAAGAAGAACAAGAAGACCCTCGACCCGCAGAGGAAAGGGAAGATATGGTCAGTACTGTGCTCGGAGACTTCCCTCGGTCTTGGACTCAAGTCAATGGCGCTGTTGTGGTACCCGTCCTCACCTTCCTCCAACCAGCATCTCAAGTACCTACAGAGAAACAGGTAGAGCTGGAAGAGCAGCCGGTCCAGGAGGCAGAAGACCCCACACAAGCAGACCAGGAGGATCAACCCTCTGCTTATAGTGAGCCTGCCATGCCCCTAGTGAGCCAAAGAGCCCAGGAAAGGACAAAGACTGTTAAGGACTCGGGGCAGGACAGACCCCTACCTGGTTACGGCTCCCGGTCTCTTGGTGAAATGGACACCTTTGTTTTCTTCAAAGACTGCACCCGGTTGCGGACATGCCGTGACCATCCTAATGTGTTCTTCTTTATTGTACTGTTTCTGTTTTTACTTGTTATGTTTTACAAAAATATGTTTAGTCCCGGAGTACTAAATTTTACTAGGGGGGAATGTGGCACCCCAGGGGTCTGGTTTCCACAGTAATAGCAATATTACGTCTGTGAGCAGGTGGGAGGTTTCCTGGTCAGACATCCTATGCATGCCACACCTCCTGCCCAGTCCTGGGAGGGGAAGAACTTCCCCTATATAAAGCTGGGGCTGAGGCAGGGTTAGAAGAGAGTGAGAGAACACAGACAGAGACACAGTCTGGTCTGTAGTGGAGCAGCTTTAGGAGCAAGAAAGATCAGGAGCTCTGTGGGAGCTGTGCTAAAAGAGATCAGGGGCTGGAAGCTGTAGAGCTCGCCCTGATTGAAGAGTTCTTACCGGACCCGGAGTCCGAGGCTGTGGGGACTAATCCTTACCCAGCAGCAGAAACCGCCCGGCAGGGGATTTCAGGTCCTCTGGCCAAGAAACCCGAAGGCACGGTCACACGCAAGGGACCAGCACCGCCGTCGTGGAGCAGAAGCTACCAGAAGGCCCCGGGTGGATCAGGGAAATGCTGTAGATATAGTATATCTTGACTTCAGCAAAGCATTTGACAAAGTATCTCACACCATCCTTATTGAAAAAATGACCAAGTATGCAATGGACCAGGCAACTGTTAGGTGGATTCATAACTGGCTCAGTGATCGGACTCAAAGGGTGGTTGTAAATGGCTTCACATCCAGCTGGATGAATGTCTCAAGTGGGGTACCACAGGGCTCCGTCCTGGGACCTGTATTGTTCAACATCTTTATCAATGATTTAGATGAAGGAATTGAGGGTAAACTGATTAAATTTGCTGATGACACAAAGCTAGGAGGGATAGCTAATACTAGAGAAGAGAGAGAGAAGATTCAAAAAGACCTAAATAAACTGGAGCAGTGGGCAGCAACCAATAGAATGGTTTTTAACAGGGAAAAATGCAAAGTACTACATCTGGGCAATAAAAATGAAAAAAGCATATACAGAATGGGAGGAATAGAGCTAAGCAACAGTACATGTGAAAAAGACTTAGGTATACTAATAGATCATAGACTGAACATGAGTCAACAGTGTGATGCAGCAGCAAAAAAGGCAAATACAATTCTGGGATGTATTAACAGATGCATACAGTCTAGATCACGTGAAGTCATTATCGGTCTTTACTCCTCTTTGGTCAGACCTCATCTGGAATACTGTGTACAGTTTTGGGCACCACATTTTAAAAAAGACATAGACAAACTGGAGCAAGTTCAGAGAAGAGCGACCAGAATGGTGACTGGTCTGCAAACCATGTCCTATGAGGAACGGTTGCAGGATTTGGGAATGTTTAGCTTGCAAAAAAGAAGACTGAGAGGAGACTTAATAGCTGTCTACAAATATGTCAAGGGCTGTCACATTGTAGAAGGATCATCTTTATTCTCATTTGCACAAGGAAAGACTAGAAGCAATGGGATGAAACTAAATGGGAGGAGACACAGATTAGATATTAGAAAAAACTTTTTGACAGTTAGGGTGATTAATGAGTGGAACAGGCTGCCACGAGAGGTGGTGAGTTCCCCTTCAATGGACGTCTTCAAACAGAGGCTGGACAGACATCTGTCTGAGATGATTTAGTGAATCCTGCTTTGAGCAGGGGGTTGGACCAGATGACCCAGGAGGTCCCTTCCAACTCTACCATTCTATGATTCTATGATTCTATGAGTCACCGGCCATACGGGTGAGCACCACACGGTACACTCAGGGACGTGGGCTACTTTTACCCGCCTCTAGCAAGGTAGCCAGAAGAGTACGATTAGTTGGGGAGGCCTACAACTCCGCCTGGCCAGGGAAGATTCCATCTGCTCACGGACTGACCAGGCCCCGATCGCTAGCCAGTACTCCGGGAGGGTCTACCTTTGCCACCAGTAAAGACCCTGAACTACACCGCACCGTCTCTGAGTGTTTCATCATCCACATCCGCTGCCCTGAGGCCATACCCCTCCCGTTGGGGGTTATACCATCCCCGCTGCACAACCGTACCACCGGCCTCAGCGGTCTGCCCTGCAGCGGCGGTCTCATGACTGCATTCAACGGGTGGCGTAGTCGAGCAATATAACATCTACTGCTAAATACTGCCGCTCAGTTTGACTCCCTGGGCACGGACCGGGTCACCGCCACGAGACTACTACCCCCATCTGATCCGGCTCCGGGTAAGCCCCCGTGCGCGCGATGCCGCACGACACAGCAGGCCCAGGGGCGCGTCAGAAGCTTTAACCCCTTTCTGACATTGTGCATAATAATACGTCCCTGTGCCCTGGGCCTTATGGACCAGGTACGTATTATTACGACACAGGCTGTGCGGGATCAATCGCCACCGGTTGTCAGCTGATTTTGACAGCTGACACCCGGCACTTTAACCCCCTAAATGCTGCGATCGCAGCATTTAGCAAGTGAGTGGAGGGACAGAAGCACCTCTGCTCTTGGATCGGAGACCCTGCGCTGTCCTCACGGGGTCCCGATCGTTGCCATGGTGACACGATGTCATCATGACGACACCTGTGTCACCAGGCACCAGCAAGTTAGTTTGACCATGCGCAGTGCATGATCAAACTAGCTTGTGTCTGCAGCACTGACAGTTTACAAGGTATAGCAGTGATCCTGCACTGCTATACCTTAGAACTGCGATCAGCCTGCTGAAAGTGAAAGTCCCATAGTGGGACAAAGTAAAAAAAGTGAAAAAAAAGTTGTAAAAATATTTTTTTAAAAATAAAAAAATAATAAAAAAATAAAATATTATTATGAAGAAAAACAATAAGAGTACACATATTTAGTATCGCCGCATCCGGAACGACCTGATCTATAAAACTGTCCCACTAGTTAACCCCTTTAGTGAACACAGTAAAAAAAAAAGAATCAAAAAACGGTGCTTTATCATCATACCAACGAACAAAAAGTGGAATAAAACGCGATCAAAGAGACGAATATAAATAAAAATTATACCACTGAAAACATCATCTTGTCCCACAAAAAGCAAGCCACCATACAGCTCCATCAGCCAAAAAATAAAAAAGTTATAGCTCTTAGAATAAAGCGATTTTTTCTATGAAATAGTTTTTATTGTGTAAAAGCGCCAAAACATAAAAAAAGATATAAATGCAGTATGGCTGTAAATGTACTGACCCGAGGAATAAAGCTGCCTTATTAATTTTACCACACGCAGAGCTGCATAAAAAAAACTAAAAAAACAATTACTGAATTGTTGGTTTTTGTTTATTCTGCCTCCCAAAAATCAGAATAGAAAGCGATCAAAAAATGTCACATGCCCGAAAATGGTACCAATGAAAACATCAACTTGTCCCGCAAAATACAAGCTATCACATAACTCTGTCGACCGAAATATGGAAAAATTATAGCTCTCAAAATATGGCGATGCAAAAACTAGTCTTTGCAAAAAAAAAAGTTTAGTGTGTGACAGCTGCCAAATGTAAAAACCCGATATGAATCTGGTATCACTGTAATCGCACCGACCCGAAGAATAAAGTCATCTAATCACTTAAACCGCACGAGGAACGGTGTAAATAAATAAATAAAACCAATTCTTCACCTGCTGTTGGTTTCGTTCATTCAGCCTCCCAGAGTTCGCAATATGGCTCTGCCCACATTTATCCTGTGCTCTACGCTCAGCGCTTACACCGGGGTTTCCATGTAAATCTCTGAAATACGTGATCCAGACGGAGCCTCCGGCGGAAGATTCCCTGTAATGAGGCAGATGGAGGCACCGTCTGGCCTGTGATCCCACGGTGTCCGTCTTTTTATTAGGCGTGAATAAAAGTGCCGTCGGCCACAGTTTTGCGAGCCTCTGATAAAAAGAATGTAGCACCCTGAGGATTCGGCTGCTACAGGAGTGTTGCACCTCAGCCAGAGGTGTGATATTCCACTCCCGGGTAAGGAAGGAGTGTGGAACTGAGCTCGGTAGGCTGCATGCACTACACACATCCCATTTCCGAGGGGCAGGCCGACGGTACTCCCACTTGGAAATGTGCAGGTACGACCGTGTCTGTCCCTGGCTGGAGTGGGAGGGGGTTGGAACATCCCTGTAGTGTAGGGGCAGATAGGGGGAGCAGTCTGGGTAGTGTTAGGAGCTCATTGGGTGCTGGTCACCTGAGCTCACACATAGAGGGATATATAAGGTGGGCACCAACTAAGATCAGGGTCAGTTGTAGAGAGCCAGTCAGAGAGTCAGGAGGAGAGGAGAAGAGCGGCCCAGAGTGAGAGAGAGGAGAAGTGAAAGAAGGACCCAGAGGGGGAGAGAAAGGACTCCAAGATCCCAAATATAATCAACGGGTGAAGAGTCAGCAACAGGGTACCGGATCCCAAACTGGTGGGGGCAAAAGCACACCCTAGCCAGAGACCGGAGGCCGTGGGCAGCATCTGCCACGGCCACCCACTACATCCACCCCGAAGGCAAACCACGTGAAGGGTCAGGGAACCTAAGGCCAAGGGTCTCCCAACAGAAGGCCCGAGGGAGCTGGACCTAGGTGGATCCCTGGTGGGGACGGCCAGAGGAAAGGACAGAAGGAGAGCTCAGGGCCACGCTCCGGACTTGTTTGGGGGTTGGCCGGATCCAGGACCTGGTGGACGCAGCACGGCTCGGGAGGTCACTTGAAGCTGGAGTGACCGGAACATCTGCAGTGAGTAAACACCCTGAACTGCATAACCCGACTCTGTCTCTGATTGCCGTCTGCACTGCACCACCACAACCCCCATCCTCTGCACCTGACCCCCTGAGGCTATACCCCTCCCGTTGGGGGTTATCCTACCAAGCTGCACCAACACCATCAGCCTCAGCGGACCCTGCTGCAGCGGCGGCCGTAGTGACCGCAACACAACGGGTGGCGTAGTCGACATAAAGAACTTTCAGTAACATCTGTAGGACTGCCACACACTGAGCTTGACACCCTGGGCACGGACCGGGTCACAGCCGCTCGGAGACTACAACCCCCATCTGATCCGGCTCCGGATATTCCCCTAAAAGAATATGGCCCAGGGGGCGCGTCAACTTTGGCATAGTCGGCAGGATTACGTGCCCGCAACAACCGGGTACTGCGTGCCTGAAGAAAAGTACACCGTTACCTCAAAAAGAAGTCTCCCGCCGGTTCCGGAGGGTCCCCGCCATCGGACCCCATCACCAGTCGTTTCCCGCCGGTTGTCCGCCATTTCCAGCTTTTTCCCGCCATCTGCAGAGTTTCCCGCCACTGGGAGACGATTCCCGCCATTTCCAGCTTTTTCCCGCCTTGGAAGAGCAGCGGACGCCATTATGGGCGTGCCGAAGGAGGGCAAGAGGCCACCTCCCATCGTGGGCCAGGACCGAAAATGGCGCCAAAAGTGGAAACCGCCCCCACCAACAGAGACTGTGATGCTAGAGGTGTCTGTCAGCGTGAAAGAACTGCCCCTGGAGCTGACAGTCACCAAGATGCCCCGGGACCGCCCTCGAAGTGGGAGGAGACCAAAGAAAAGAACGAAGATGGGTGCCGCCTGGAGGAGTCTGGAGCGAGCGCACCCGGAGGCAAGAAGCCTGGAGAAGAGTATCGGAGGAGCTTACCCGGAGATGGAGAGAAAGCAGAGCAGCACCGGCCCGCTGGCCAGGAGCCTGCTAGAAACAGAGGAAGGAGAGCAGAGCAGCACCGACCCGTTGGTCAGGAGCCTGCTAGAAACAACGACCCCACTAGGCCTAGTGGAGGTCCTCGCACAGCTCCCCCGAGACCGGGAGTGTGCACAGACCGCGTTGGAGGGCCTCGCAAGGAGGATGGCCCGGGTGCAGCGAGAGACGTTGGCGGAGTGGAGCCGTGAGATGGCCCAGCAGACTGAGATCCGTCAGCGGAGCACGCCACCCAAGATGAGGAGACAGACCGCCTCTGAGGATGGCGCAGGAGAACTGAAGGCCGGAGACGGCGCCGAAGAGGGAGCCGAACGGACGGAGGCAGGTAAAGGGGACGTCTATACCCCAAACCGGGAAACCGCTTACCTGCCCCAGCTCCCCGTCGCAGAGCCCGAAGTTTACCCTGCCGTGCCCGTAACCGCCACGTCACCGCCGCAGACTAGGCCCCAACCGGAAGCCGCCGCCGCGACCCCTGTGACGCCATGCGCAACGACCCCGAGCGTGGCCAAGCAGGAAGTAACACCAGCCTGGTCGCAAGGCCTAGTACCCCCGGGCGCCGCACTACCAACAGCGCCCCCTACCTCCGCGGAGCCACCGGCCTGGTCGCAGGGCCAAGTAGCCCAGGGCGCCGCCGTCCTTACGGTGCCCTTCACCTTCCAGGTGCCCCAGGCCTGGCCGCAAGGCCTAGGCAACCCGGGCGCCACCACCACTGCGCCCATGAAAACAAGAGTGCCGCACCTGGGTGAAGACCTGTTCGCCCAGCATACGTGCCCGGATGGGCAGCCCTTTGTCTGGCCCCAAGAATACATCCAGCTGGAGCTGCAAAAAGCAAGGGCCATGTCTGAAACTGAAACTGTCCACAAAGAAAGAGCAGGAGGACGTCGTCGTTGAGTACGGCAGAGTAGAGACTGTATATAGTTGCCCGTCGGGGCACAGTGAACTGTTGCTGCTAATATAGTCCCCGTTGGGACCAGAGAATTGAACTGATAACCTGTGTGTCCCCTATCCATACCAGGCTGAGGACTGTGAGCAGCCATTCCATCCCCTTTTTACCTGGCCGAGGACTGAGAGCGGCCACATTTCCCTGTACATAGTTGCGCTTCCCAAAGCGCCCCCTACTGGTTTTACCGTAAAACCACCTTTAAGAAAAGGAACTGTCGCACTTTACCCGGTCATCAGTTGCACAGTGACCGGAGGAAGACAAGAATGTTTTATTATGAAAAGTTTTATTAATATATATATATATATATATAATGTTTGTCTATGTTTTATTATGTTCTTATGAAAAAAAAAAAAAAAATTGTATGTTTTGGTGTTTTGTATCTCTTACAGCCCGAGGACGTGCTGTGGTTTACCAGGGGGGAATGTAGCACCCTGAGGATTCGGCTGCTACAGGAGTGTTGCACCTCAGCCAGAGGTGTGATATTCCACTCCCGGGTAAGGAAGGAGTGTGGAACTGAGCTCGGTAGGCTGCATGCACTACACACATCCCATTTCCGAGGGGCAGGCCGACGGTACTCCCACTTGGAAATGTGCAGGTACGACCGTGTCTGTCCCTGGCTGGAGTGGGAGGGGGTTGGAACATCCCTGTAGTGTAGGGGCAGATAGGGGGAGCAGTCTGGGTAGTGTTAGGAGCTCATTGGGTGCTGGTCACCTGAGCTCACACATAGAGGGATATATAAGGTGGGCACCAACTAAGATCAGGGTCAGTTGTAGAGAGCCAGTCAGAGAGTCAGGAGGAGAGGAGAAGAGCGGCCCAGAGTGAGAGAGAGGAGAAGTGAAAGAAGGACCCAGAGGGGGAGAGAAAGGACTCCAAGATCCCAAATATAATCAACGGGTGAAGAGTCAGCAACAGGGTACCGGATCCCAAACTGGTGGGGGCAAAAGCACACCCTAGCCAGAGACCGGAGGCCGTGGGCAGCATCTGCCACGGCCACCCACTACATCCACCCCGAAGGCAAACCACGTGAAGGGTCAGGGAACCTAAGGCCAAGGGTCTCCCAACAGAAGGCCCGAGGGAGCTGGACCTAGGTGGATCCCTGGTGGGGACGGCCAGAGGAAAGGACAGAAGGAGAGCTCAGGGCCACGCTCCGGACTTGTTTGGGGGTTGGCCGGATCCAGGACCTGGTGGACGCAGCACGGCTCGGGAGGTCACTTGAAGCTGGAGTGACCGGAACATCTGCAGTGAGTAAACACCCTGAACTGCATAACCCGACTCTGTCTCTGATTGCCGTCTGCACTGCACCACCACAACCCCCATCCTCTGCACCTGACCCCCTGAGGCTATACCCCTCCCGTTGGGGGTTATCCTACCAAGCTGCACCAACACCATCAGCCTCAGCGGACCCTGCTGCAGCGGCGGCCGTAGTGACCGCAACACAACGGGTGGCGTAGTCGACATAAAGAACTTTCAGTAACATCTGTAGGACTGCCACACACTGAGCTTGACACCCTGGGCACGGACCGGGTCACAGCCGCTCGGAGACTACAACCCCCATCTGATCCGGCTCCGGATATTCCCCTAAAAGAATATGGCCCAGGGGGCGCGTCAAGAACACCGCTGAACAGAGGCCACACAGAGTCCAGAGTAATTAACAAATAAAGTAGCACACTGCAAGGCTAAGTATGTAAACATGAAATATGGAATATGAATAGCATTACTGCTGTAGAAAATAGAAATAAATGAGAAATCTTAGCACATAAATTGGCCAATTCATGTGTATCTGGCAGCCGCGGTAAGGCGTTTCTCAGTGCCAGGACCCTACCAATGTGAATACCTCTCTAAGGGACAGGTACACATGAATTGGCCAATTTATGCGCTAAGATTTCTCATTTATTTCTATTTTCTATAGCAGTAATGCTATTTATATTCCATATTTCATGCTTACATACTTAGCATTGCAGTTTGCTACTTTATTTGTTAATTGTATATGGAGGTAGCTTCTCCTAGTAAGCACCTGTTCACACCTATTTCTCGTATTAGAAGTGCCATCAGTTTTTTCTTTTTACAGATTCCAGAGTTAGGCCGGTTTCACATGTCCTGATATTTCCAGTATCGGAAAAACCGGTACGGGAGATATACGTGTCCATGTGCACCTGTGTGGCAACCGTATGCCGCATCAGGAGCGCACATTCCGCCACCTGGGAATCAGCAGTACAGTTACCGCTGTTCCCAATCACCGGGTGCTGAATGCTGCCCTCATCATTGTAACCTGCTGGCGCTGTGATCAGCACAACCAAGGGACAATGATGAGAGTAGTAGTCTGCTCCCGCTGTGTCCTAGTGTAAAAATAAGAATAAAATTAAAAAATCCTTATACTCACCTGCCTATCAAAGTAAAAGTGAAGTACCCATAGCTCTTTCTTACATTCAAGCATCTGATGCTGATGCTCAGTCTATGTAGATGGCATCTTAGCTGTTGCTAGGCAACTTCCTTATAAGGTGAGATGCACCTGTAAGATTCCATCACAAGATTCCATCATGACATCACTGCTATTATGACATCATAATTCACAACCACTACTTATACAAGCGTTTACACTTCAGTGTCACTTTGATACCCCGGTGTCATTGTTGTCAGTGTTTAGCTACTTATCTAGTGATATACTGATTGCGCATTTCATTGAAATGTCTGGAATTTCTCCAGACAGACTTCAGGAGTTGGCACTACTCCAGGGGATTCTTACCACCTATACCCCTAACTGTGTGCTACCACTACCCGATGGCGTCCTCAGCTTCACTTACCGGCTGGTTATGGAGCTTGTACGGGACTGCTTGACCAAATACTACCAAGGTCGTATTACCTCAGAATATCTTCAGCATTTACAGCAGAACATCAGGACATTAGTACAACAGGTAAATAGCAGACAATCTGCACAAATTATTATTATTATGTCTAGTTGGTCTCCCTTACTGTATAGTGGTATTATTGGTAGTAATAAAATTTAGACTTTCTTCAGTGTCAGGCAGGGTCATATTTGTAATAGAGATCCCCATTTTGGGAAGAGGGTGTAAAAGTGCAGCATGAGCCTGTATGATTCAAATGTCAGGGCTAGATTTCATTCCTAGTCCAGTCCTTGTCCCTTAGTAAAGACACTTCATTTAGCACCTTAATCCGGATTTCTTATAAATATGTAATTATGATTTTTATTGTGTATAACAAATATTAATAATTTATCTCAGACCATAGAACTAGCCTCACTGATTAGAAATGTAAAGTACCCACAGTTCTTTCTTACATTCAAGCATCTGGTACTGATGCACAAACTATGGTTTTGCCACCTTAACTATTGCTAGGAAATTTCCTTTCACGGTGAGATGCCCCGTTAAGATTCCATCACAAGATTCCATCACGACATCACTGCTATTATGACATCATAATTCACCACCACTAATTATACAAGTGTTTTTATGCTGTATAAAAAATAATAATAATAATAATACAAATCAAATAATAATAATGGAATACAAGTTTATTTACAGAAAATTGTTCTTTAGATCGACACCAATATAATATATAAAATGTACCAAATGTGTAGTAATTGTAGCTGCAGATAGACAGGAGTAAAATGGTGACATAAATGGCCTCCTCCATTCTGCACTTTCTCTCATGATTTTCCTTTTGTATTTATTTCCATCTTTATAGGCTGAAGAAAAAGCCCAAAGTGGAAAATTGGCCTTTTTTAAACAACTGGCCCAAAATGTCCTGAATATACTGGAGAGTCCGGCCCGCTCACTGGAGCACCTGGTAAGGAGCCATCATCTTCTATATCACATGTCCTTGTCCCCTCCAGGCAGGCACAGGATATTTCATGACCGCCTGTCCCTGCGGCTCCATCATCTGTGATGGCAGTCTGTACTCAGCGGTGGGAGTTTGTATTTCTGCCTCTGTTTTGCTCGATCATCACAATCTTCCTTCTTGTAAATGCTGCAATTCTGATAACAGAGATCAGTTGTATATACAAGTACCTTATATATTATTGTTGATTTACTGGAGGGAGTGGCTGTGTATAGTCCGTCCAATACTGAAATTACCAGTAAATCCAATGTTTAGTCCTTCCTATCTATTGTATATGATAATTTAGTATTTGTGAAATGTTATACTAATTGTACATATTATAACCATCAGGAAACATCCGAAGGTGACTCCGAAGAGGGGCAAACCGTGAACATGCCTGACCCTAATATTAGTCAGTTAGAGCTAAAAACTGATCTGATTGAAGGTAAGCCGATCATCTAATATTTTACATTCAAATATCCAGATATTATAGAGAATGGCAGAGAATATGTAGATTTACTCTTCATTCCCTGTAATGGAGAGGGATCATGTAATTCTACTTCACGCCTGTGTGGTCTTCTCGGCTCCAAAATGAGGGTCATAGATCCCCAATCATGTAATTGTTCAAAAATACCATATTTTGAAGACTATAAGATGCACCGGACCATAAGAAGCAGGTGAAATTTTGGAGCAGAAAATAGGAAAAACATTTTTTTAATAAAATGGTGGAGCAACTTATAATCCAATTTTGTGGTAACTTTTCTAGGGGAAAGGCGGCGGAAAGATGGCAGCAGCAGGAGTGGGGCGATGCTGCACTGAAGTCCCTGCACTTCCATGGTTTTCAATCTGGTGGACCTTGGGAAAATCTCCACCGGAGGTGGCGCATGCACAGATTGAGATCTCGGGAGACAAGATCTCAATCTGCATGCGCCATCTCCAGAATCCATTTTTCCGAAGTCCACCACACTGAAAATCATGGAAGTGCGGAGTCTCCGGCGACATTTTCTGAAAGCCCAGGGGCCGCTGCATCCTTGCACCGCCGAACACCCCCTCCTCCCAGCCTGGAGCCCACAGCATCGCCCCACTCCTGCCGCCGCCAGCTTCCTGCAGCAGTGACCCTGCGTCCTGGGGCCTCGCTTCACCGCAACCCCCCCCCCCCTCAGTAAGCTACGTTGGGATAAGACGCACCCCCATTTTACAGAAAAAAGTGTGTCTTATAACTTGAAAAATACGGTAATCAGATCCTGAACAATCGCCCAGTGTATCTATCTCTGGATGTGCCATAAATACTGTATATTTAGTATGTGCAGAATACCAGAGATCTAGTTTTTATATCATTTACAGAGATCTTGTCATGTCCTTCATTATATGGATGTGTTATATATTAAGTACTGATATAGACTGATACATGACATCTTTTCATTATTTTATCATTATTTTAGAAATAACTGTGTCGACGGCCAGTACTGATGGTGGAATATGTGAGACACCAGAGATCCACGAATCTGCCAGTGTAAGTATCAGAGGAGACGTCTGTTTATCATCAGATAACGGGGTATGAATTACACATATAATATTATACCCCAGATGACAATGGGATATCTTTGCTTTTATGTAGATCAGATCTATTGTGAGTAATGATGGCATTGTTATTCTGCCTCTTCTGTGTGATGCCCCTTATCATACCCTGCAGTACAGTGATATCTATGCATGGGGAATATCCCCTTAAAATATAATACTGTCTGTGGAGGGTCCGGCTTGCATCATGTCCTCTACATCTGCTGCAATGTAATCAGCGTGGACATAATATAGAGGAGAAGTTCCTGCATCTGGAGCTTTTATTTTCCTGCAGATTCTATGTCTTAATGTCATTTCTTATTATTTCTAGGCCTTGACCGGATCATTGAACTTGGAGACAAGTCCTAGTAAGACCGACTTTAAACCAATCAAACTGATCAGCAGTGGAGCTTATGGGTGAGCTTTATGTTTGCATAATATACATTTCCTAGTGTTCCTTATGACAATGCTTCTGTCTCTGTGCCCAGCCCGTACAACAGAGAAATGCTCTGAGTCCATACTGTCCACAAGAGATGAGCGAATCAGGCAAAATTCTAATTTGCTTGTTCACGTGGACTTGTGAAAATACGATTCAAGGAGAAATTAATGTCCCTTATTATGCTCTGGGGACTCACCAGGCCCCAGAACATAATAAGCATAAGAAACATACTTATACTCCCCTTACTGCTCAATTCTCTAGCCCCTCCACTTCTCACCGTCACCCGTCCGGTCCTCACTGCCTCTTCAGTTTGCCACCGCTCACGCTATGCAAGGACTTCAGGCTTTGAGAAGGTCTGAGAGAGTTCTATGCAAGAGCATAAAAAGTCACAACATTGTGACACCGTGACTGTTCTTGCGCTTGTGCATAATCCTCCCAGATCTCATCAATGTTGGAAGTCCCGTCCCAGTATGAGAGGCATTTGGATTTCAGCATTAGCAGCAGAGATTTGAGGATGCGGCAAGGAACGGACGGTTGAGGCGGAGGGGCCGTAGAAGTGAGTATAAAAATTTGTTTATTTTTAAACTTTTTTATGGCCTTTCAAGATTTTGAAAATGGTGGCCAACGCTTGACATTTTGCTAAATCCATGAGTAAGCAAATTACAAAAAACAAAACAAACAAAAAAACAAAACGCCATTTTGGTGAATGCAGAATTTTGCAAAATCTGAGTAGAATTTAATTCCACTCAAATGTGTTAGCTCATGTCTACTGGCCACATCTATATGTCATTATTTAGGTCAGTTAGGACGTGACATAGATGAGGACCTCGCATAGGTCATCATTTATGTTGTGTAACTTGATGGATTTCTACATGGATTTCTAGTGACATCTAGTAGTAACCAGACAATCATGTGATGAGGTTTATAGACAAAATGTTAGTAAGAATTCATTATAAATCATGGATTTTCCTTCTCTCCAGAGCCGTCCACTTAGTGCGACACAAATACACAAGCCAGCTATTCGCTATGAAGAAGCTGGACAAGGAGAACGTGAATATTCCAAGAAGACTTGAACGTGCCTTTCTAGAGAGGGACATCCTAACATTTGCTGATTGTCCCTTTGTGGCCTCCATGTTGTGCTCCTTTCCAACTCCTCATCATCTGTGTATGGTCATGGAGTATGCAGCAGGTAAGTCATATCCATTGTGCCTATATCCAGCCTCAATCTGCTTATCTCTAGCATCTTCTCCATAATCTGAATGTGACCACATGGACGGATACATGTCCATACTGCATTTACTATAAGTTATCTGTTACCAAGATGCCAGGAAAATCATTATCTCTGTGAAAGTCTCTGGTGAAAGTCCTCACTGAGAATGGCAAAAATATCCACTGAGGATAAAAGGAGGATTTGACTCAATTCTAACAGTTTGTATAGATGAGCATTTCACAGAGTAATGAATAAGAGGCTTGCAGATGAGGCACGGCTCTGTCTTTTTATATTGGGTCACTCTGCTTTATACGCTCTACATTAGGCCTCTTTCACGCTTCAGTATTTCTGGTACGTGAGGTGACAGTTTACCACACGTACTGGAGACACTGACACATGTGCGCACATGTCAGTGTTTCCACGGACCGTGTGTCCATGTGATCCACACGTAGACATGTCTGTTTTTGGCCAGCAGGACGGATCACACAGACCCATTCAAGTCAATGGTTCAGTGTAAACACATACTGCACACGGATGCCATCCGTGTGACATGTGTCGGCGCCTGGGAATTAGCGATAAAGTTAGCGCCGGGTGCTAAACGCTGCCCTCATCATTGTCCCCTGCCGGCGCTGCGATCAGAACCAGCAGGGGTTAATGATGAGGGTTGTCTTCTCCCAGTGTATTTCTACCTGTAAAAATAAGAATAAAAAAAAAATCTATACCCTCACCTGTCCTAAATGTCCCCCACTGTAATCCATGAGACCGCTCAGCAGAGGAGCCGGGGAGAATGACTCCTGCAGCGAGCGGCCCCGAATCTGCGCTGAGCTCAGCGAGCGGTGTCCTGTCACTCACTGAGCTCAGCTGAGGTCTGGCGTCGCTCGCTGCAGGAGTCATTCTCCCCAGCTCCTCTGCTGAGTAGTCGCATGGATTACAGCAGGAGATACTTAGGACAGGTAGGTGAGTATAAGGTTTTTTTTTTATTTTATTCTTATTTTTACAGGTGGAGACACCGGGAGCAGACTACAACTCTCATTATTAACTCCTGCTGGTGCTGATCGCAGTGCCGGCAGGGGAAAATGATGAGCGCAGCGTTCAGTACCCGGCTTTTGGGAATAACGCTAACTGTACACTGATTCCCAAACGCCGGTGCGTGTGCTCCTGATGCGGCACACGGACATCTCCGACACAGGTTTTTCCGGTACCAGAAATATCCGGACGTGTGAAACCGGCCTTATACAGTATATAAAGCAAAACCACAAATGAGACTGCTGACACCTTTAACTAATTATATATTTATTTATTGCAAGATACATAGTATATATAGCTCATACTTTTTTGGCCAGAATAGTGTCTCTTTTTTGTATGAGTTACCTTGTTATTTTTAAATATTTATTCCACGTGACTAATAAAGATTCTGCTGTAGGAGGAGACTGTGGCAGTTTTATGAAGAACTATGGGTGTTTACCTGTCCCCTTGGCTCGTCTGTACATTGCAGAAACGGTTCTAGCTGTGGAATATCTGCACAGCTATGGTGTAATGCACAGAGACCTGAAGCCTGAAAAGTAAGTGACACTTGTAGTATAAGAAAGGGGAAAAAAGATATCGTTTATTATACAAACTATTTGCAACTTGGGGCTGACATCCTCTTTTTTTCACAGCCTCCTGATAACGTCAACTGGTCATATTCAAGTTACAGATTTTGGGCTTTCCAAACTCTGCCTCATGAGACCAACATCAGAGATCTACAAGGCTCCAATTGAGGACATCACCAGAGAGTTCCATGATAAGGAGGTAGGCAGGAACTTGTTCTTTACTCATCTCCTCCATTTCTCCTTCTCTTATACTTTCTCATCTAGAAAACGTTTCCACTGATGTTATTTGTCACAATTATGTTCTCTGATCATTATCTCATTCCTCTGTTTTTTCCAGATTGCTGGCTCCCCTCATTACATAGCCCCAGAAGTTATCTTAAAGGAAGGCTATGGAAGGCCAGCTGACTGGTGGTCAATTGGGATCATCCTATATACATTTCTTGTAGGACGTGTACCATTTTATGGGCCTTCCAAATATGACATTTACAGCCATATTGTCAGGGGTAAGTAAAATAATCTGATTGCTGTGTAATGTCATTGTTATTTGAATAGATTAGTTGTGTGATTTAGTTACTTTTGTTAATATAAAAGATTTTTGTTTTGATAAAATAAATTAAGATGTTTCATTTTCTGTAATATTTGCTTTTTACATAACAGATGACATATATTGGAAACTTACTAATTCGGCTTTTCCAGCCACAGCTCGGGATATCATCATTGAGCTGCTCAGAAAAGATCCAGCACAAAGACTTGGGACAGGTAATGTATATAATACTATTATTAATGACTTATTACACCTCTGTGAACAGAAAATGAATAATGAGGATCAGCACTGAGGTTTTGTTCTCTACCAGCTTGGCCATTCCCCATTCTTCATGCTAAGACTTTCAGTACATCTACTTCACTTCGGCTCTGTTACGTCAACCGTTCAGATTAACGCCCCCTTCACACGTCCGTATAAAATCAGTACTGAAACCAGTACCGGAAAAAAACAGTACTAGTGTCATCAGTGTTTTGAATCAGTGTGCCATCAGTGTGCCATCAGTGTTTTTCCGGTACGGCAAAGAAAAAGAAATGATAAAGTATCTCTTATACTTTGTAATGTTAAACAGATACAGCGTAAGGAAGGCACACAAATGGCACACGGATGCCATCTGTGTGATGTGCGTGTTTTTCAGGGTCCCATAGACTTGTATTGGCACTTGTCATCTGTGCTGCCACAAAAAAACAGCAGCATAGATGATAATGGGTACGGGTGGCATACGTGAAAGAAAAATGGATGCCACATGTAGTGCAAACACGGATATGTGTAGGAGGCCTAAGAAACTTGTCTCTTTGACAATAACTATATCACTATTCATTGTTTTCCTTTTCAAGGAGGAGCAAATGAGATCAAATTTCATCCATTCCTGCGTAACTTAGATTTTGACAACCTTCTAAGTCAGAAGTCGCTGTTCATTCCTGATCTTGAGTCAGAAGAGGATACCATCTACTTTGACAGTAAGTAGAATGAGACATCATCTGCAGAAAGCTGCTGTGTGTCTTGTATTTCATTTTAAGTGAGAATCAGTCCCCACCTTGATTCATGATCAAATGGTGACTGTTCAGGACAAAGTATTATGCTAATAATCTCGATTAACTCTTGTACTTTTCAGCTCGATGTAGCAGACATCAACATATTGATTCAGATGAGGGGGACACAAGTGAAGATAATGACTGGCCGGAAAGCCAAAACTTTCTATCATCTTCGCATAGGCTTTCTAAAGTAAGTATGTGACCAATAAGATCCATACAACCTGTAATTAAAATAAAATTGTAAAATATTAAAATATTTTTTTTTCCTCTTTGTATTAGCTCTGTTCCATCCATACCAAGATGATGAACAATGAAGAACCCAAGTCACCTCCAGGGTATTCACCAGAAAGTGCAAAACAGTCAGACATGTGAGCAAATTATTTTTATGGGGTCCATTCTGATATGTGTTCACAACACCAAATTCAAGACGAGTGTAAGTCGATACTAAATCCAGTATCGATGACCACATGATTGCTGATCACCATGTTTCTGACTTGTGATAACGCTGGTGATGAAAGTTGATAACTATGACCAGCTTTAATTTCCAGTTCATTACAGGAAAATAAATATTGCTAGTGATTCTCCATTCTTGCTGGTAGAAGAGGGTCTTGAGCACAGCATCCCCTTCATGTTATTCAGATGTCCTAATGGGCTTTGCAGACAGGTGTTGTATCCGTATCTATTGTTTTCACTTGTAATTTATATGTTTTTCTTCTACCAAACAGACAGAAAGATTCTCCCCCCTCTAAGTCTGAAGACAACCAGACGCAGAAAGATTCTCCCCCTTCTAAATCTGATGACAACCAGACACAGAGAGATTCTCCCCCCTCTAAGTCTGATGACAACCAGACGCAGAAAGATTCTCCCCCTTCTAAATCTGAGGATGACAACCAGACACAGAGAGATTCTCCCCCCTCTAAGTCTGATGACAACCAGACGCAGAAAGATTCTCCCCCCTCTAAATCTGATGACAACCAGACGCAGAAAGATTCTCCCCCCTCTAAGTCTGATGACAACCAGACGCAGAAAGATTCTCCCCCCTCTAAATCTGATGACAACCAGACGCAGAAAGATTCTCCCCCCTCTAAATCTGATGACAACCAGACGCAGAAAGATTCTCCCCCCTCTAAATCTGATGACAACCAGATGCAGAAAGATTCTCCCCCCTCTAAATCTGATGACAACCAGATGCAGAAAGATTCTCCCCCCTCTAAATCTGATGATGATAAGCAGAGGCAGAAAGATTCTTCCCCCTCTAAATCTGATGACAACCAGACGCAGAAAGATTCTTCCCCCTCTAAGTCTGATGATGACAAGCAGTGTTTCACTGCTGAAGGCAGACAGTCATCCATATTGTCAGGTATGTATAGCTCTATAGGTCATTCTATTGCAGCCTGTGTCAAAAAGTGTAATGTGAAAACAGCCCAACATTTCATTTTATAAAAATCCTCACTCTTAGGCTGTGTGCCCACGATGCGTTTTTCAAGCGTTTACGCTGCGGAATTTCTACAGCGTAAACACTTGGGAAACGCTTGGTAAACCTTCCCCCATGGTCTCCAATGCAATTCCGCACTTTCAATGCCCATGCTGCGTATTTTTCCGCAGCGTTTATGCTGCGCTCAAAAATACGCAGCATGTCCATTAATTTTGCGGACGCGCAGCGTAATCGCCGCCATTGACTTGCATTAGAACGCGCTAATTCCGCAAGACTGCATCTGTACTTGCGTAATTGGCGCTTTCTAATGTGCGGATGGTACCCAAGTCTGGAGGAGAGGAGACTCTCATCCAGACCTGGGTACCATAGAATCTGTAAAGAAAAGAATTTAAAATAAAAAATAAAGCTTATAATCACCTTCCGATGTCCTCCCAGTGTTTTGTCCACGCCGTCCGGTCTCTTGCAATGCTCGCGCTGTTGTGAAGGACCTGTCATGACGTCACTGAGTCATGTGACCCATCACATGACTCAATGACGTCACCGCAGGTCCTTCACAGCACCGCGAGCATTGCAAGAGACCGGACGCAGCAGAGATGACACCGGGAAGACACCGGAAGGTGAGTATAATCTTTTTTTTTTCATTTTTTACCATTCTTATTCTTTTTTTTAACTATTACTCGGTCACACTATATAAATCCATGCCGGTTGCATGGATTTAAATAGTGTGACCAACTTGTCAAGCACTTTTCCAAGTGATGCTCAAAATCGTTTGGAAAACTTCTTGAAAAAACGCATGCGAAAGCGCATGTAAAAATGCTGAAAAAACGCTTCTCTCTGGCAGAAAAAACGCATGTAAATCTGCATGTAAATCTGCATACGTTTTTTTCTGCCAGAGAGAGGCAAAAACGCTCTGCATCAAATCTGCTACGTGGGCACATAGCCTCATAGGTTATAATTTTTAATGCATAAGAAGCCATTCAGTCTTCTGCCAAACTGATTCTGAATACTGCACCCATGGCTCCATCTAGGCCTATACTGATCCTTATCACCTTAAGAATGCACTGAGGTTTTAGCTAACTTATTTTAAGATATTACTTGCAGGATGCCGCAGTGTTATCATGTTAATAAGGGGACATAGTTCCCTGGCTAGACACCACATATCGGAAAACCTACAGGTTTCATATTAATCAGTTCACAAGGCAATCTAATTCTCAGACCCTCAGGTGGTTTTATGTATATATGACATATTCTCTCTATTATGGTGCAATAATCAATTACCGGGACTACAGGGTACAAGAATAACAGAATTCTATATAAAGATACAAAGCTAATCTTTTAGGAGTTTATAATATACATCTTTTTCTTGTTTTTTTTATCAGAATCACCAGTTCAGGGGAAAAGAAAATCTGCATCGAAAGATCGACAAAAAACAGAGAAGGTAGAAGAGAGAAGAAGTAGAAGAGGTAAGTGTAACAATAAGCTCCATGTTGCATGATGTCAGTCAGTGAGAAGGAGTCATGTGGAGCAGATATTATCTGTAGGATTACTGACAATGACCCCGTACATCTGTATGGATACGACTCCTCTATCATCCTGTCACAGTGACACTACAGTAGTATCCTCTAATACATACATGTCAAACTCTGGCCCGTGGACCAAACCTGGCCCGCAGGGTGGTTATATTTGACCCACGACAACAGAACCACCACCACTATTTGGGGCCATTATTCTGTATGGAGGACAATGTGGGGCCCATTATACTGTACGGAGGACTATGTGGGGCCATTATTCTGTATGTAGGATTATGTGGGGTCCAAGTTTTTCATTTTGGCCCTCTGTGTGTTTGAGTGTGACATCCCTGCTCTAATATGTAGTCCCATTACTTACATTAGTTATGTCTCTTTGTCTCCTCTCACAGGTTCCACCTTCCGCCGGCTGATATCATCTTGCCGGCGTGGATTATCCAGGGTTGCTCGCTCCATCAGACAAAGCTGCATATTTGCTCCCTGTCATCGGAGCAACACAAACATCTCAATGTGAAAAACCCTTCATGTCTAGTGCCTAGTACAGCATGTCCACCATTAAAGATGCACCTGTGTGGAAGGACTTGTACCATCTACCTGTGGCCTTCTGACCAGCAAGTAACATCTGCAGAAGAAGGCCCTCCAAGAACATCTCTTCATTCTTCCATGTAATTCTTAATAAAAAAAAAACTAAAAAGAATCATTTCAAATTGATTAATGTCCCTTTGCATTTAATGTAATACTACTGACATTTATGGCATATCAGTACTAAACATCATATATGTCTGATGAGAGAATATCGTTTCCATGTTTCATGTTAATCCTCTAATCCTCAGCCAAAAGTGGAAGAGAAGACCAGTGATTCTGTTACATCTACGAATGACAGTCAATCCAGGGAAAAACACCTTCTGATCCATACATTTTTCAGGCACTCTGATCCTTTTACCTTCATGTGGCTCTACTTAAGGTTTATGTATAAGAACCAGTTGGATTCAGTACTGGGCATCCTGGGGGTCCCAGCAGCCACATCCCAATTGTTCAACTAAAAAAGACATACTGTATTATAGTGTGATATATATATATATATATACACACTGTGTGCAGAATTATTAGGCAAATGAGTATTTTGATCACATGATACTTTTTATACATGTTGTCCTACTCCAAGCTGCATAGGCTTGAGAGCCAACTACCAATTAAGTAAATCTGGTGATGTGCATCTCTGTAATGAGGAGGGGTGTTGGCTAATGACATCAACACCCTATATAAGGTGTGCTTAATTATTAGGCAACTTCCTTTCCTTTGGCAAAATGGGTCAGAAGAGAGATTTGACGGGCTCTGAAAAGTCCAAAATTGTGAGATGTCTTGCAGAGGGATGCAGCAGTCTTGAAATTTCCAAACTTTTGAAGCGTGATCACCGAACAATCAAGCGTTTCATGGCAAATAGTCAACAGGGTCGCAAGAAGCGTGTTGGCCAAAAAAGGCGCAAAATAACTGCCCATGAATTGAGGAAAATCAAGCGTGAAGCTGCCAAGATGCCATTCACCACCAGTTTTGCCATATTTCAGAGCTGCAATGCTACTGGAGTATCAAAAAGCACAAGGTGTGCGATACTCAGGGACATGGCCAAGGTAAGGAAGGCTGAAAAACGACCACCTTTGAACAAGAAGCATAAGATAAAACGTCAAGAATGGGCCAAGAAATATCTTAAGACTGATTTTTCAAAGGTTTTATGGACTGATGAAATGAGAGTGACTCTTGATGGGCCAGATGGATGGGCCAGAGGCTGGATCAGTAAACGGCAGAGAGCTCCACTCCGACTCAGATGCCAGCAAGGTGGAAGTGGGGTACTGGTATGGGCTGGTATCATCAAAGATGAACTTGTGGGACCTTTTCGGGTTGAGGATGAAGTGAAGCTCAACTCCCAGACCTACTGCCAGTTTCTGGAAGACAACTTCTTCAAGAAGTGGTACAGGAAGAAGTTGGTATCGTTCAAGAAAAACATGATTTTCATGCAGGACAACTCTCCATCACATGCATCCAACTACTCCACAGCGTGGCTGGCCAGTAAAGGTCTAAAAGAAGAAAAAATAATGACATGGGCCCCTTGATCACCTGATCTGAACCCCATAGAGAACCTGTGGTCCATCATAAAATGTGAGATCTACAGGGAGGGAAAACAGTACACCTCTCGGAACAGGGTCTGGGAGGCTGTGGTGGCTGCTGCACGCAATGTTGATCGAAAACAGATCAAGCAACTGACAGAATCTATGGATGGAAGGCTGTTGAGTGTCATCATAAAGAAAGGTGGCTATACTGATCACTAATTTTTTGGGTTTTTGTCTTTGCATGTCAGAAATGTTTATTTCTATATTTTGTGCACTGATATTGGTTTACCTGGTGAAAATAAACAAGTGAGATGGGATTATATTTGGTTTTTATTAAATTGTCTAATAATTCTGCACAGTAATAGTTACCTGCACAAACAAATATCCTCCTAAGATAGCCAAATCTTAAAAAAAACCACTCCAACTTCCAAAAATATTAAGCTTGGATATTTATGAGTCTTGTGGGTTGATTGAGAACATAGTTGTTGATCAACAATAAAAATAATCCTCTAAAATACAATTTGCCTAATAATTGTGCACACCGCGTATATCTATATATATAATCGTCTTATCCCGTCTGTCTGTCTGTCTGTCGGGGAAATCCCGCGTCACTGATTGGTCCAGCAGCGGCCAATCAGCGACGCGGGATTTCAGAAAAAAGATGGCGGCCGTTAGAGGCTCATCTGCGGGACGGAGCTCAGCGGCGATGCAGCCGGGAGATGACTGGCGCGAGGCTCTCATCTCCCGGCCGCTAGCAGCAGAAGAACCCCGACCGGCGAGCAGCCGCTCATCTCCCGGCTTCTCGCAGCGGAAGTAGCCGCACAGGCAGTGGCGTTGACCTCCATGCGGCTAGGGTGTCAAGGGAGGACCGGGGAGCGGCGCTGCGGGTCGGGATACTTCTGCTGCGAGAAGCCGCTCATCTCCCGGCTTCTCGCAGCGGAAGTAGCCACACAGGCAGCGGCGCTCCCCGGTCCTCACCAATACGATTCTGCTCCCCGGTCCTCACCTATACGATTCGCTGATTGGTCGCGGTCTCTGGCCGCGACCAATCAGTGATCTTGGCGCAAAAGTTAAACACCGCTGTGCTGATTGGTCGCGGCCGCTGCCCGCGACCAATCACCGATTTGGACGCCACATTTAAATAGCGGCCACGACCAATCACCGATCTTGGCGCAACATTTAAACACTGCTGTGCTGATTGGTCACAGACGCTGCCCGCGACCAATCAGCGATTTTGGCGCCAAATTTAAACAATGCTCTGCTGACTGGTCGCGGATGCCAGCCACGACCAATCAGCGAGATTGGCGCCAAATTTATACAACGCTCTGCTAATTGGTCGCGGACACCAGCCACGACCAATCAGCGAGATTGGCGCCAAATTTAAACAATGCTCTGGCGCCAAATTTAAACAACGCTCTGCTGATTGGTCGCGGCCGCCAGCCGACCGCGACCAATCAGCGAGATTGGCGCCAAATTTAAACACCACTCTGCTGATTGCGCCCAGTCGGCCGCATACATATTCTAGAATACCCGATGCGTTAGAATTGGGACACCATCTAGTATATATATAAATATATTCACTTGTGGAAAACCCTTTTAACTAGGGCTGTGGTGTCAGTAAGTCAACTTTCCAACTATAATAATTACTAATACCAAATATACTGCAACAAATAATAGTAAATATTCAGCAATTTATGCATGAAAATAATTTATAATATACAATATTAACACTATATAAGTATTTACATTTTTTTCTACCTGCAGTTGGAGTTGGTACGTTCTTCTGATACTAACTCCACAGCTCGGCTTTTCCTTCTTTCCTGCTCCTCTAACATAAAAGTACAGCAATTAATTACGACAAGTTAATCATTTAAATGCTGCTGTCAATCTCTGACAGCAGCACGTAAATGTAACCAGTGCCACTGCTTCCATTTACCAGCTCCCATCTGTGCCCTGTGACATGATCTCGGGGGCTGATGGGTCACTAGGACAGTGAGGGCCCTGTGCCCGCTGTCTTGGTGCTCCTCTGGAGCTCATCTATATGCTGAGCTTCAAAGGAGACCGAGATTTAGGCTACCGTCCCACTATCAGTATTTGGTCCAATTTCACCACAAATGGATTTTTTTCCCCATTTTTAGTACATTGAATAGTAAAATGAATCATTCAAAACTACAAGTAACCCCAAAGTCATGCCAGTTTCCATGGCCCAGAAGATTCTCTGAAGGAAGAGTGTCATTGGGTGACTGCTTCTTTGGTAAATACCATAAACATTAGCACTTAAAAAGGTCCATATGTCTGGAACCGTAGAGATGATTTCGAAAGAAGCAAAAAAAAGCTCAGTGATAAGAAACAGATGATGGTTATTAATGAAACACACTAACTGGGTCACATTTAAAAGTGGTGTACCCCAGGAGTCAGTATTGGGACTTCTATTTAATACAATTATTAATGACCTTTTGGGGGGTATACAGAGTAAAATTTCAATATTTTCAGATGATCGTAAACTCTGCAAGGTTATCAGTACATAGGAGGATAATGTAATATTACAGAGGGATTTATGTAAGCTTGAGGTTTGGGCTGAAAAATGGCAATTGAAGTTTAATGTAGATAAATGTTCTTGCTTGGGACAAATTACAATGTACAATTATGTACTAAACACTGGGAAAACCATCACTGGAAAAGACTTGGGTGTATGGGTGGACAGCAAACTCAACTTTAATAACCAGTGCTAGGCCGCTGCTGCCAAGGCAAATAGAACCATGGAAGCATTAAAAGAGGCATAGATGCTTATGATAAGAACATAGTTTTGTCTGTATACAAGTCACTAATTCAGCCACATTTAGAATACTGTGTATAATTTTGGTCTTTGGTGTATAAGACGGATATAGTTGAACTAGGACGTATGCAGACAAATGCAACCAAGGTTATTAAGGGAATTGGTGCACTGCAATTCCAAGACAGGTTATCAAAGTTAGGGTTATTCAGTTTGGAATAATGAAGGTTTAAGGGCGATCTTATTACAATGTACAAATATAAGAAGAAACAGTATAGAGATCTTATTAAGGAACTTTTTACATATAGACCTTCAACGATGACAAGGAGGCACCCTCTCCTACTAGAAGAAAGATGGTTTCTCAGTCATCATAGATGGCGATTCTTTACTCTAAGAATAGTGAAATTACGGGACTTTCGGGAACATAAACATCACAGTAAAAGATAATGCCTTACCAACACCAGGTTAGATTACCAGTGCACCGCAGGATGCAGCAAGCCTCCATGATAAAGGCGGGGGCAGCACATGTGCAAAATACTAATGCCGACAGCCACTCACTAACCTACCAATTCTTGGAGGGGGTGGCTGTGTAGTATTATACATGCACACCGATGGAGTTGTGAGCTTGCGTATTTTGGCCAAAATATCGTCCAATACCTCATGTGGTGTACTTATCTTATATACTATTTTTCATCTTTTTTGCACATCTTTTTGCAGGATGCAGCCAGGCCTCTTTAGTGTTGGCTGGGTGAATTGGGGCGTCTGTCCTGTGGGGGTGCATGTATATAGTTCTGGTCAACCCGCCTGATCTAATACTATGGGCGTCATCAATACGCTGCAAGCAAGACATCAATAGGCTGCAAGCCAGACACTGTGTATCACACATATCTGTGTGACTGGCGCCCTATGCAGACTCCATCGGTGTGCATGTATAATACTACACAGCCACCCCCTCCATGAATTGGTAGGTTAGTGAGTGGCTGTCTGCATCAGTATTTTGCACATGTGCTGCCCCCGCCTTTATCATGGAGGCTTGCTGCATCCTGCAGTGCATTGGTAATCTGACCTGGTGTTGGTAAGGCATTATCTTTTACTGTGATGTTTTTTGAAATTATGTCCAATGTTCACCATTTTTAATATTCAGACTTTCGAGAACATCATATTGTAATTGTTGATTTACTAGACAAGTTCAAGTATGGCCCGGATGCTTTTGTTGAAAAATATATTACAGGTTATGGGAACTAGATTCTGTGATAGGACGTTCATCCAGGGAACTAGTCTAATTGCCATTAGTGGAGTTGGGAAGGATTTTTTCGTTAATAGGGGGCAATTAGCATCTGCCTCATGGGTCTTTTGCCTTCCTTTGTATCAACATGTTAGGTTATAGGTAGAACACAATGGATGTCTTCTTTCAATGTACTGTGTGGGGAAATGTATTGTCAGGGGGAATCATACTGTACATCATGCTGTGTGTAATAGGACCGTGGGGGCATCATATTGAGTGTGATAGCCA
This sequence comes from Phyllobates terribilis, assembly GCF_046119375.1. Taxonomy (NCBI): domain Eukaryota; kingdom Metazoa; phylum Chordata; class Amphibia; order Anura; family Dendrobatidae; genus Phyllobates; species Phyllobates terribilis. The sequence goes on along the minus strand of NW_027362974.1, from coordinate 2,539,038 downwards.
CTGTGGGGCCATGAAAGTGGTATCATACTGTGTGTAGGCATATATGAGGAATTGGACTAGATTAGAATACTGGCATTCGAGAAAGAATGTCACACCGATTGTACTCCCGGGATTATGGTGTGCTGTGTAATAATATATGGTAGCAGGACCCCTCTAGTCTTCATTCCAGGTATACTAACTGCTCAGTGTTACATTGATTTGGTCGTGGAACCAGTGATATGGACATTTCTTAAACGTGCCTCAGTAACTATTTTTCAACATGGAAATGTTAAGCTACATGTTGCAGGTGCTACTGTGAGCAGCATGCTTGACTTAAACATGATACCATGGCCAGAAGCATCTCCGGATTTGACTCCCATCAAGCACTTCATTGGTCGAGCATTGCAAAAGGAGTTGCCGTCAGCAGATCTTGATGATTTGTGTGCCCAAGTGCATTCATTATTCCTCTCTGCTCTGCCTTGCTCACCGCTCCGGCGGTTCCTCTCTGCTCTGCCTTGTCCACCGCTCCGGCGGTTTCGCCCTGCTCTGCCTTGCTCACCGCTCCGGCGGTATCTCTCTGCTCTGCCTTGCCTACCGCTCCAGCGGTTCCTCTCTGCTCTGCTTGTCTACCGCATCTGCGGTTCTGTTCCTGAATCCCAGTTTGTACTGGACCCTATCCAGCCTGCGCTCCAACCTGCTAGTGCCTCCCTGTCTGCACTCCAGCCGTGTTTGCCAGTACCCCCCTGTCTGCATACCAGCCGTGCCTTGCCAGTGCCCTCCTGTCTGCATACCAGCCGTGCTTGCCAGTATCCTCTTGTCTGCACTCCAGCCATGCCTGCCAATACCCAACTGTCTGTGTGCCAGCCTAACCTGCCCGTTCCTGCATTCCCCGGTGTGGGTCAACAGCTGTGACCGGGGTCTAACCTGGAGTAGCACCTGGTCCCTCTGCTCGGTTCCTCCTTGGTTCACGAAGTCGTTAGCCTCCGTGCGACCTTGGTCGGATCGGGTAGATACTTAGTTATGCCCCTCCAGGCACTCCTCGGTTCATGGTACAGTGGGATCACTAATCACGCTCACGCCAGTCAGTCCAGGCACGAGTGTAACAGTTTTATTTATGTTGTATCGTGTTTGAAGGTTGCCTTTTCCTGATGGCAGGTTTCAGCTCTTTCCAAAGATGCTCAATAGGATTTAGGTCAGGGCTCATAGAAGGCCACTTCAGAATAGTTGAAAGTTTTCCTCTTAGCCGTTCTTGGGTGTTATAAGCTGTGTGTTTTGGGTCATTATCCTGTTGCAAGACCCATGACTGAGACCAAGCTTTCTGACAATGGGTAGCACATTTCTCTCTAGAATCCCTTGATAGTCTTGAGATTACATTTTACCCTGCACAGATTCAAGACACCCTGTGCCAGATGCAGCAAAGCAGCCCGAGAACATAACAGAGCTCCTCCATGTTTCACAGTAGGGACAGTGTTCTTTTCTTGATATGCTTCACTTTTCCGTCTGTGAACATAGTTCTGATGTGCCTTGCCAAAAACTTCAATGTTTGTCTCATCTGTCCATAGGACATTCTCCCAGAAGCTTTGTGGCTTGTCAACATGTAGTTTGGCAAATTCCAGTTTGGCTTTTTTATGAAATTTTTTTCAACAATGGTGTTCTCCTTGGTCGTCTCCCATGAAGTCCACTTTGGATCAAACAACAACGGATGGTGCGATCTGACACTGATGTTCCTTGAGCATGAAGCTCACCTTTAATCTCTTTAGAAGTTATCCTGGGCTCTTTTGTTACCATTCGAATTATCCGTCTCTTTGATTTGTCATCAATTTTCCTCCTGCTGCCACGTCCAGGGAGGTTGGCTACAGTCCCATGGATCTTAAATTTCTAAATAATATGTGCAACTGTAGTCACAGGAACATCAAGCTACTTGGAGATGGTCTTATAACCTTTACCCTTAACTTGCTTGTCTATAATTTTCTTTCTAATCTCCTGAGACAACTCTTTCCTTTGCTTCCTCTGGTCCATGTTGAGTGTGGTACACACCATGTCACCAAACAGCACAGTGAGTATCTGTAGCCCTATATACAGGCCCACTGACTGATTACAAGATTGTAGACACTTTTGATGCTAATTAGTGGACACAACTTGATTTAACATGTATCTGTTGTCACGTTATTTTCAGGGGTACCATCATTTTTGTCCAGGCCTATATCATGAGTTACATTTTTTAAAAACTTCTGTGGAAGCAGGGTTGAAAAGCAATGTCTGACTTCCATTTGTTCATTTTCATAGATTTTTAATTTATTATTACTTTTGTCAGATTCAAATTATTTCTGTGACCATTGTGGGTTTTTCCTTTCATTAAACGAGGGGTACCAACAATTTTGACCACGTATGTATGTATGTACAAACACACACACACACATATGTATATATATATATATATATATATATATATATATACACATACACACATACATACATATATATATATATATATATATACACACACATATATATACACACACACATATATATACACACATACATATATATATAGTGATGTAGCAGACATCCCTTTAATGGTTTGGTGTGTTTTTGAATGACCATGTACCTTCCTCTTTAACGGACTGGTCACATGACTGTGACATCACACAGGTCCTTATGCACACAGAGGGTGTGGACACATGACTCTGACATCAGTTAAGGTCCTATCTGTGTGTGTGCTGCAGTATATATAAACCCTGTGTGATTTGTGACAGGTGTGTTCCGGTGTGTAGGAGTTCCTGGGTGTTGGGAGCTCCTGTGTGGGCACCGTGTGAGCGGCACGAGGCTGTTCCCTGTGTGTGGGGAACACCGCTCGTGGGAAGCCTGGTGAGGCCTGGTGGACTCCGGTGGAGGTGAAGCCTGGATCCCTGTGAGAGTGTGGGGGATGCCAGTAAGCCTCGGAGTGCCACACAAGCACACAAATTTTGGGGTCCATTTTTTCTTGTTAGCCCTGTGAAAATAAAAAAAATTGGGTCTAAAGTAACATTTTTGTGAAAAAAGTTAAATGTTCATTTTTTTCTTCCACATTCAAAAAATTCCTGTGAAGCATCTGAAGGGTTAATAAAGTTCTTGAATGTGGTTTTGAGCACCTTGAGGGGTGCAGTTTTTAGAATGGTGTCACTTTTGGGTATTTTCTGTCATAAAGACCTCTCAAAGTGACTTCAAATATGATGTGGTCCCTAAAAAAATGGTTTTATACATTTTGTTGGAAAAATGAGAAATCGCTGGTCAACTTTTAACCCTTATAGCTCCCTAACAAAAAAAAATTTTGGTTCCAAAATTGTGCTGATGTAAAGTAGACATGTGGGAAATGTTATTTATTAACTCTTTTGTGTGACATATCGCTCTGATTTCAGGGCTTAAAAATTCAAATTTTGAAAATCGCAAAATTTTCAAAATTTTCGCCAAATTTCCATTTTTTTCACAAATAAACGCAAGTGATATCGAAGAAATTTTTCCACAATCATGAAGTACAATATGTCACGAAAAAACAGTCTCAGAATCAGGGGGATCCGTTGAAGCGTTCCAGAGTAATTACCTCATAAAGTGACAGCGGTCAGAATTGTAAAAATTGGCCCGGTCATTAACGTGCAAACCACCCGCGGGGCTTAAGGGGTTAAAGAGAACCTGTCACGTCCTAGCTGCCCTCTACACTGCCCCCATAGCGTTGGTAGTGACACAATGTGCATCACTAGCAAGCTGTTTTCATGAAAATCACTGCAGCTATAATGAATTTATAACGTTTAATATACTTATATCTAGGGCCGGCTCCAGGTTTTTCTGGGCCCCGGGCGAGTCTCAGTGGGCCCCTCTAACACATACCACGATTCATGATGCACAGATACCGCAGAGAAATCTATATATATAGTACAATGCAAAGATTTCACTTCTTACATTACATGAGTGATATCTACTGTAAATTCTACAATAGCTCAGAAGCCGGAGAATCCTCGCAGCACACAGTGCAGACCGGACAATATAGTCCTCCATACAGTATTATGGGCACTACTAAGTCCTCCATACAGTTTTATGGGCCCCATTATATATTGCTCCATACAGAATAATGACCCCACATAGTCCTCGTACAGTATAATGGGCACCACATATCTCCATACAGAATACTGGCCCCCATATAAGGCCGCATACGGAATACTGGCCCCCATATAAGGCCCCATACGGAATACTGGCCCCCATATAAGGCCCCATACGGAATACTGGCCCCCATATAAGGCCCCATACGGAATACTGGCCCCCATATAAGGCCCCATACAGAATACTTGCCCCCATATAAGACCCCATGAAGGAATACTGGCCCCCATATAAGGCCCCATACGGAATACTGGCCCCCATATAAGGCCCCATACGGAATACTGGCCCCCATGTAAGGCTCCATACGGAATACTGGCCCCCATATAACGCTCCATACGGAATACTGGCCCCCATATAAGGCTCCATACGGAATACTGCCCCCCATATAAGGCTCCATACAGAATACTGGCCCCCATATAACGCTCCATACAGGATACTGGTCCTCTTATAAAGCTCCATACAGGATACTGGCCCCCATATAACGCTCCATACAGGATACTGGTCCCCTTATAACGCTCCATACAGGATACTGGCCCCCATATAATGCTCCATGCAGGCTGTTACCCCCCACATAATGCCCCATACAGGCTGTCTCCCCCCTTATAATGCTCCATGCAAGCTGTTACCCCCCACATAATGCCCCATACAGGCTGTCCCCCCACCGTATAATGCTCCATGTAGGCTGTTCCCCCCCCATAATGCACTAAGCAGGCTGTCCCCCCCCCTTATAATGCCCCATGCAGGCTGTTCCCCCCTTATATTGCCCCATGCAGGCTGTCACCCCTCCTCTTTATAATGCCCCATGCAAGATGTCACCCCCTCTCTCTATAATGCCCCAAACAGGATGTCACCCCCCCTCTTTATAATCCCCAATCAGGATGTCACCCCCCTCTTTATAATGCCCCATTCAGGATGTCACCCCCTCTCTTCATAATGCCCCATGCAGGATGTCACTCCCCTCTGTTTATAATGCCCCATGCAGGATGTCACCCCCTCTCTTTATAATGCCCCATGCAGGATGTCACCCCCTCTCTTTATAATGCCCCATGCAGGATGTCACCCCCTCTCTTTATAATGCCCCATGCAGGATGTCACCCCCTCTCTTTACAATGTCCTATGCAGGATGTCACCCCCCTCTCTTTATAATGCCCCATGCAGGATGTCAGCCCCCCTCTCTTTATAATGACCCATGCAGGATGTCACCCCCTCTCTTTATAATGCCCCATGCAAGATGTCACCCCCCTCTCTTTATAATGCCCCATGCAGGATGTCACCCCCTCTCTCTATAATGCCCCATGCAGGCTGTCACCCCCTCTCTCTATAATGCCCCATGCAGGATGTCACCCCCCCTCTCTTTATAATGCCCCATGCAGGATGTCACCCCCCCTCTCTTTATAATGCCCCATGCAGGATGTCACCCCCCCTCTCTTTATAATGCCCCATGCAGGATGTCACTCCCCCATATTATGCCCCATGCAGGATGTCCCCCCCCCCCCCCCCCCCCCCATATTATGCCCCATGCCTCCATACATTAAAAAAAAAATCAAATACTCACCTCCCTCCTCACCTGCTGCAGCTGCTCGGGTCGGGACTCCAGCGTTGGCGGCGTCTTTCCGCTCTGTGCTCCCTGTGACAGCTCAGGGGGAGGGCGCGGTGGAAAGACTTCACCGCACCCTCTAACCTGAGACGTCACAGAGAGCGCAGAGCAGGAAGACGGCGGATCTGCAGAGGCACGGGGAGAGGTAAGTATCCGGCTGCCGGGGCCCTGAGCAAGCGGGGGAGAAGGGCGGGCGCTGACACCGCTCTCCTCCGCCCATAGCCCAACGGGGTGCGCGACCGCCAGTGGGCCCCTCTGCCTGCTCAGGGCCCCGGCACTTGCCCGGGTGCGCCGGGTGCTGACGCCGGCCCTACTTATATCCTACCTGCCTTTTCAATCATAGGGGCGTGCTTGTCATATTCAGTCAAGGGCGTGCGCAGCATTCACTCACTGCTGGCGCCGTCCATGTATTTGAATCCTGTTCCTGACCAGCGCTGATATTGTGGGACGCAGGCGCACTTGTAGATGTCCGGCCGCCTGCGCAGTGAGGCTCTGTGATTACCAGATTCACTGCGCATGCTCTGGGAACATAGCGCGTTAAAGCGCATGCGCAGTGAGGCTGTGTGATTATGACTTTTTCTTCACTTTGAAAATTGTTTAAGTTGGCTGAGGGACTGGGTGTTTTACCTAGGACAAGGAATGGCCATGTGTAAGAAAAACCGCTACTGATTGTAAATTACAGATTCTGTTAACTACAATAAATAAGTTGGTTAACAAGAAACACTTTGATATAGTGCACTACACAATACAGTTCTCTTTTACACACTGTATAGTTTGCTAAAAGGCACACGTTTTAGTGGGAGAGGCCGAAAAATGAACGAGTAATACAACCGTTTATGGATGCTGTAGTGTGGACCCCTAGAGTCAATTCTCCTGGTGGGCCCTAGGCACCCCAGTCCGACCCTGTATGAGGCCTTTACATGGTATCAACGCCTGCGATGAGAACGCCACATCATAGTAATAGCAGAATCACAAATATAAGATTATATGAACAGATTAAAGCAAGATTTCTATTGCTGGCTGCAGAATGAGTTAACTGGGATATCATCAGTGAGTTTGATCTGACTGGAGAAGTAACTACTCTTGTTTTTATTCTTTTGAGCTCCATTCAGCTAATTTATGATTTATCACCTTCCCTGAGCATACATGGAAATCATGGGGTCCCATAGCAGAAGTAATAATTAAACCCCCACAAAAAAACATTAATATTCAGCGGGGTCACAGAAGAGCATACCTCACAAGTTTGCAACCCTTCCATAGTAATTTTGCCCCAATTGAAGCCCCCTAGTGTTCCCACGTACTAAGATACTCCTTTAATGGCCAAAAATGTGCCCCCAAACACAGTAAGATACCCCCACAGTGAATTTCTCCACTGTACCCTCCACACATACAGTATGATGACTCTACAGTACCCCCGCAAAGTATGATAAACCCCAGTGACCTCTACACAGTATGATGGCCCCCGCATAACCCTCCACACAGTATAATGGACCCCGCACAGCCCTCCACACTGTATAATGGTCCTCATACAGTGTAATGGCCCCCACTATCCACCCAAGCAGTATAATGACCCCCATCAGCCACTTATACAGTATAATGCCCCTCACCACACAGCCCTCCAAATAGTATAATGGCCCAAACACAACGCTCCAAATAAAATAATAGTCCTCACATAAGCCTCTAAACAATATAATAGTCCCCACCCAGCCCTCCAAATAATATAATGGACCCCACATAGGCCTCCAAATAGTATAATAGTCCCCATACAGCTCTCCAAATAATAGAACGGTCCCCACATAGCCCTCCAAATAGTATGATAGCCTGACACATAGCCATTCAAATAGTAGTATAATGGCCCCCACAGAGCACTACAAATAGTATGATGCTCCCCACATAATCCTCCAAATAGTAGAATGATGGCCCCCACATAGTTCTCCAAATAGTATGATGGTCCCCAAGACAGCCCTAAAATTAGTATTTTAGCACCCCAAATATGATGATGCCCCCCAAATAACCCTTCAAATAATATGATGGCCTCCAAGTAGCCCTACAAATAGTATCATGGCCTTCCAGTTTGCCCTCCAAATAATATGATGGCCCTCACAAACTACTTATTAATTAAAAAAAAAATACTCACCTCTCCCCATTCCCCTGCTGTTCTGGTCTTTGCAGCATGTGGTTTGAAACTATGCTCAGCTCGGCACAGTGGACGCGATTTTGGGACGTTATCACGTCCACTGAGCTGAGACATCAGAAGCACAGAGGAGAATGATGGAGGAGGGAGCAGACGGTTCCCTCCTCCATCATTCCTTTCAATTGTATCTGCATCCAGAATGTGGATACAGTTGAAAGTGTGATGCTGGATGCGGGGGGCCCGATGCCTGTGCTGACATCGCCACCTGTCTCACAGTTGCAAAGCAGCTGCGGGGTCTGCCGTTATTAGCGGTATGCCAGTGCCATTGTTATGTGACATGAGCCCCGGGAGAGCCAGTGCCGAGACAGCTGGTACAACACCAACACCGAAGGTGAATATAAGTGTTATTTTACTGGGGAGAAACATAGGGATTTAGAAGGGGTTGTCTGATTAGTGGACATCCCCTTTAAGTAATCAAGTTCATTAAAGGGGTTGTCCACTACTGCACATCCCCAGCTTATTACATTTAGGACTTCAGCACCGCTTTTTCCGGACATTGCTATGACTTGTTATGTCCTCTGCAGCCAATTAGCAGATGTTGGTCAATAGTCTGTCAGGACGGACATCTGCTCTGAAGAAATAGAGTTTTTGAGACTTGTAGACATTATGGAATAACGTCCATAAAAATATCCCAAGCCGGTATTGGTCCTCCAAGAAGCATGAAGCCCTCGCTGCTACTAACTTACTCCCATACCTGGATCTACCTAGATGATGAAAACACTTGGACTGTAAGGTACAAATCAGGTGAAATTATGAAACCTGGAGGGAATGTCACTTCAGGTTGTGCGTAGATATCCGTAGATAGAAGTCGTTATTTATCCGCCATTAATGAAATGTTTTGTCCATTTTTGCTCCACAAATCTGAGGCCGATGAATGGGGGAATGGCACCAATGCTATGGAGAATGCCTTGAAAATTGAAAAGGGCGTAAATAAGGCTCTGCTGGACCTCCACAAGATTGCTATGGACCATGCGGACCCTCATGTAAGTGACTCCCCCATAGCGTATAGATACCGCGTGTTCATTTTATAAAATATCCTCCATGAAGGAACAGTTCATGTATCTTCTGTGACCTCCATATTGTGCTGTTCCTGGAAATGTAATACCACCCGACTACTAGATGTCACGTTCCCCTTTATAATGGGGGGTGTTCCAACACAAGCTGCATATTATGGCACTGTTATAAAGCTATGGGACAATTCATTAGTGTATTTGCACCTTTTTTTTCTAGTTTTTAGTGTTTTTCATTTGCGCCTTGTTCTTCTTTTAATTTGCGCCTTTTTGAAGTCTGCAGCGTTCCCTTTTTTTTCATTGATCATTATGGGGTTTCCGGCTAATTATCTAATTGTGACTTTTTAAAAAGTTGTCACATTTTTACTCAAATATATTTCAAGTGATTTTGTGTTCTGTAGTCCGGGAGTTTTTTTTGCACAAACTTTGCAACATTTTAGCATGCCACTTTTTTGCGATACAAAGACACAAAAAGGTTTAAAGACAAAAAAAATACAGTTTTGATCTTGGGCAAAATCCATGAACCAGGTGCGCCACTTTCAGGAATTTGGCACAAAAAAATCAAATGATACAAAAGAGAAAAGGGACTTGAAAAAATACAATGTTGTATTGGGCCCTATGACGGCACAGCACAGATTTTAGTAAAGGTTTTGCAGGATTACTAAGAGGGGTTCACATGCTATCAATTGTTAAAAAAACAAGCAAAATGATGACTCGGACCCTCTGATTTTCGAGGTATAAGGCTACGTCCCCACAATGAGCTTCTAGTGAGTTTTAGATATAGCAGATTTTCTGCCCCATTAAGTAAAATAGGTTACTTGAATTTTTTTCGAAAATATACAGCATAAAAAACTCACCCAAAACTCATTGTGAGAATGTAGCCTAAGGGTATGTGCACATCATTTAGACGCCGGTGAGTTGTCCTTGGTGAAGCTCTGCCACCGGTGGTTTTCACTCTATACTTTAAAGGGAACCTGTCATGTCCCTAAACGCTATTAACCTGCAGATATGGGGTTAATCTGCAGGTTTATAAAGCTGCCGGGCATCTTACTGAAAGGCCGGCTACCGGGAGGAAATGCACTTTATTCCCCACGGCAGCCTCCAGCTTTCAGTCATAGAGGCGCGGCCGGCGTGGCTTCAGTCATTGTTCAGTACATAGTGAGCGGCGGCTATAACCGCACCCTGGCACTGACTGACAGCCGGCTAAGCGGCCCCTGTAACCGCTCCCTGTAAAGACTGACAGCCGGATCTGTACTGATGTACTGCTGAGCTGTCAGTCAGTGCCGGGGCGTTGTTACAGCTGCCGATCACTGTATATTGAGCGGTGTCTGAAGTTGCGCCGGAAGTGTGGCACCCCAGGGGTCTGGTTTCCACAGTAATAGCAATATTACGTCTGTGAGCAGGTGGGAGGTTTCCTGGTCAGACATCCTATGCATGCCACACCTCCTGCCCAGTCCTGGGAGGGGAAGAACTTCCCCTATATAAAGCTGGGGCTGAGGCAGGGTTAGAAGAGAGTGAGAGAACACAGACAGAGACACAGTCTGGTCTGTAGTGGAGCAGCTTTAGGAGCAAGAAAGATCAGGAGCTGTGTGGGAGCTGTGCTAAAAGAGATCAGGGGCTGGAAGCTGTAGAGCTCGCCCTGATTGAATAGTTCTTACCGGACCCGGAGTCCGAGGCTGTGGGGACTAATCCTTACCCAGCAGCAGAAACCGCCCGGCAGGGGATTTCAGGTCCTCTGGCCAAGAAACCCGAAGGCACGGTCACACGCAAGGGACCAGCACCGCCGTCGTGGAGCGGAAGCTACCAGAAGGCCCCGAGTCACCGGCCATATGGGTGAGCACCACACGGTACACTCAGGGACGTGGGCTACTTTTACCCGCCTCTAGCAAGGTAGCCAGAAGAGTACGATTAGTTGGGGAGGCCTACAACTCCGCCTGGCCAGGGAAGATTCCATCTGCTCACGGACTGACCAGGCCCCGATCGCTAGCCAGTACTCCGGGAGGGTCTACCTTTGCCACCAGTAAAGACCCTGAACTACACCGCACCGTCTCTGAGTGTTTCATCATCCACGTCCGCTGCCCTGAGGCCATACCCCTCCCGTTGGGGGTTATACCATCCCCGCTGCACAACCGTACCACCGGCCTCAGCGGTCTGCCCTGCAGCGGCGGTCTCATGACCGCATTCAACGGGTGGCGTAGTCGAGCAATATAACATCTACTGCTAAATACTGCCGCTCAGTTTGACTCCCTGGGCACGGACCGGGTCACCGCCACGAGACTACTACCCCCATCTGATCCGGCTCCGGGTAAGCCCCCGTGCGCGCGATGCCGCACGACACAGCAGGCCCAGGGGCGCGTCAACTTTTGGCGTAGTCGGCAGGATTCCGTGCCCGCAACCACCGGGTACTGCGCGCCTGAAAAAGAGACTTTTAAACTTACCTGTGGTGAAGATTCCCGCCATCCGACGCCATCTTCCACCTCCTTCCCGCCATCCGTGGAGTTTTCCCGCCGTTGGACGCCATCTTCTGCCTTCTTCCCGCCATCCGTGGAGTTTTCCCGCCGTTGGACGCCATCTTGAAGACGCCGCGCAGGAAGAAGAGGGGCGTGGACTCCGAAAAGCCCGCGAGAACTGAAGCCCCGCCTCACGTCCGGACGTTGCGTAAGGTCCTGGAAGGAGCCCAGCAGACGCCGACGTCATAGGAGTGCGACGGAAGGTCCTCGACCCTGACGATCCACTGCGGAGCCGCGGCCTACGGAAGAGGATCATCGCAAGGTAGGCCACGGTCCACTAGGGGGGAGGAAGATGTCGGATACGGAGGAGAGCTTCACTGCCGCAGCCACCGCCAGCGCCACCGCTGCTGCGGTCATGCCTTTCACTATGCCCTATATCCCGGGGGCAGCCTGGCTACCCCAGTACTCAGGGGAGTCACATACCCTGAATGACTTTAGAGAAAAGCTGGATAGCCTCTTCCAGGTGTACCCCCTCACAGAAGAGCAAAAAGTGAGCATCCTGGTGGCCCAACTAACCGGGGCAGCCCAAAGGGAGGTAAAGTCCTGGCCGCCTGGGAGGAGGACTGTCGCAGGGATATTAACCCGGCTGAAGGACACCTTTGATACCCGCACCTCAGCTGAGATTAAGCTTAGATTCTACGGGTGCAAACAGCGAGCACATGAGAATATAAGGGACTATGCACTAAACCTACAAGAGGCCCTGAGAGCCATTAAGCAGACCGACCCTGACGGCGTGGGAAACGAGGACAGGCTGTTGACCGAACAATTTATAGAGGGACTATATTGCAATGCCCACCGAACCAAGTTGCGGGCAATGGCCTTACAGGATCCTCATCTGGACTTTGCACAGTTCAAGGACAGAGCCATTCGGGTGCTCCGAGAACCGGCACCAGGTGGCGTTGTGACCCACAGGCGCCCTACTACCGCTTACCACCAGGAGGCGGCGCCCTTGTCGGCAGGGCCTGTGGGGGCTGATGCGCAGGCTTTGAACAATGACCCGGCTCCAGACCTGCACCATCAGGTCCAAGAGCTAGCTAAAAGCGTAGCTGCGCTAACCCGAACTGTGCAGTCTTTACAGGTTGCTGCTCCAGGGAAGATCCAGCTGGCATCCGGACCGGAGGACATCCCGTGGCGTCGACCAAGGAGGACCCCACCGGCCAGAGGAAGACCCAGCGACCGATACAACGAGGACGGACAGCCCATCTGCCGCCGCTGCAATCAACCCGGACATATGGCAAAGTACTGTCCTTTAAACTGGCACAACCTCGGGTAGAGGGCCAACCCCTAGGAATAAGATCACCAGGCCCATCGAACTGGCGTGACAAATATGTGGGAGGACGTCCAGTCTTGCCTGTGGTACTGGATGGCATTCCTATGAGTGCCCTACTTGACACCGGGTCACAGGTCACCACCATCCCGTACGTGCTCTTCAAGCAGTACTGGAATGACTCGGATATAACCCGCTACCCTGACGACGACTTGAGTATCATCGCCAGCAATGGTCAACCCGTGCCATAGATCGGATTCAAAGAGATGACCATTAAAATCGGTAGAGTCGAACTGGCAGCACAGGGACTGATCATTGTAGACATTGACAAGCGCGAGAGTCACCCAAAGATAACGCTAGGAACTAATGTGATTGAAAATTGTCTTGCAGAGGAGATTTTCATTTTACAGCAGGTTGCCAAGAACGCCAGCTCCGGCCAGCAGCGAGTGCTCCAAAAAGAGATCCGGGCACTGATGCGGCGGCAACAGGTGGAACTCTCCGGTGGTGAGATTGGAAGCGTGAGAATGTGTGACCCTTTCCCTATTGCCATGCCCCCAAAAAGTGAAATGATGATTTGGTGCCGGGCAGCTATTGGTCTAAGAGGTAGAGACTACCAAGCAATAGTAGAACCCGTCTACTCAGACAGTAGGCCCACCATTTTGACAGCACGGGGGGTGGTTGATGTACGCCATGGGAGGGTGCCCGTTTGCATAATAAACATCGGGAAGAGAGAAGTACACCTGCCCCGGTATGCCACGCTAGCTAAATTGTTCACCATAAACCAGAATTCTGTACAGGCCGTGGAACCCTTGCCTCCATCTCAACCAGAGGAAGGTAACGGCTCTAAGAAAACAATAGAGGACTGGTGTCAGCAACTACATTTGGGTACTGACTCCACTCCCTCACACCAGAAACAGGGAGTCTATCGGGTGGTTCAAGAGTACGAGAGAGTGTTTAGTAAACACCCGTTAGACTTCGGGCGAGTAAAGGGGGTAGAACACCATATCCCCACGGGAGACCATCCTCCCATAAAGGAGAGATACCGACCCGTACCCCCTGCACACTACCAATACGCCAAGGGGATGCTTAGAGACATGAAGGAGGCTGGGGTAATTAGGGATAGCTGTAGCCCCTGGGCAGCTCCACTGGTTTTGGTTAAAAAGAAAGACAACACCATGAGAATGTGTGTAGATTACCGGAAAATCAACCGTATCACACACAAAGATGCGTACCCCTTACCAAGGATAGAGGAGTCTTTGGCTGCTTTAAGATCTGCTAACTTCTTCTCTACTTTGGATTTCACTAGCGGGTCCTGTCAGGTTCCTGTAGCAGAGGCGGACCGGCAGAAGACCGCATTCACCACCCCGATGGGACTTAGCGAGTTTACCTGCATGCAGTTTGGACTCTGCAACGCACCAGGAACCTTCCAACGGTTGATGGAATGCTGTCTGGGACACCGAAACTTTGAGACGGTCCTGTTATACCTGGACGATGTCATCGTCTACTCCAAGACCTACGAGGACCACCTGAAACACCTGGCAGAAGTGTTCGAAGCCCTGGCAAACTACGGCCTGAAGGTGAAACCCTCCAAGTGTCACCTCCTGAAACCAAAGGTGCAGTACCTGGGACACGTGGTGAGTGCTGACGGAGTGGCTCCCGACCCTGATAAGATCACCACAATTAAGGAATGGCCAAGCCCCTCCAGCGTAAAGGAAGTGCGGCAGTTCCTCGGGTTGGTAGGCTACTACCGAAGGTTCATTCCGGGTTTCACCAAAAAGGCAGCTCCTATGCAGGACCTCCTGATAGGCCAGTCCAGGAAGGCCAAGAACCAGAAGCCGCCCTTCAGATGGGAGAAGTTGGAAGAAGAGTCCTTCCGCCAGCTGAAGATGGCCCTCAAGGGGGATGAAATCCTGGCGTACCCTGATTACAGCCAGCCCTTTATCCTCTACACCGACGCAAGTAACATCGGGCTAGGGGCCGTACTGTCCCAGATCCAGCAGGGGAAAGAACGGGTAATTGCTTACGCCAGCCGAAAACTGCGACCCACCGAAAGAAACCCTGAGAATTACAGCTCATTCAAGCTAGAATTCCTGGCAGTGGTGTGGGCAGTCACCGAACGCTTTAAGCACTACCTCGCCTCTTCCCGGTTCACCGTGTACACGGATAACAACCCGTTGACACACCTGGATACGGCAAGACTCGGTGCCCTGGAGCAGAGATGGATGGCCCGCCTGTCCAACTTTGAGTTCACAATCAAATACCGGGCAGGACGCTCCAATACCAACGCGGATGCCTTGTCCAGAATGCCAAACCTACCGGACGTGGGGGAAGATCCAGAGGAACTGGAAGAAGTTGAACTTCCCGCGTTCCACCGGCATGGGACTATCCAGTATTCCCACCGTGTAAGGAGTAAGCAATCCGCTACGTTCAACCCCTTACCTCATTACAACTGGGCGGAAACGCAAGACAGTGACCCCGCCGTCCGACTGGTGAAGGAGATGCTGACTCAGCCAGATGTCCGCCTTGACCCAGACGCTCCGGAGGAGGCCAAGCAACTGTGGATTGAGAAGAGTCGACTGTTCCTTTACAAGGGGAAGTTGTGCCGCAGAATGGTTAACTCCCGGACGCATGAACTGATCTGGCAAGTAGTGGTGCCAAGAAGAGACGCGGCTATGGTGCTGGAGGCATACCACAACGGAGCTGGGCACTTCGGATGGAAGAAGCTGGAGTTCCTGCTGCGTGCGCGGTTCCACTGGGTAGGCATGAGAGGAATCATCGAGAGGTGGTGCAGAGACTGTGGCCCGTGCCACCTAAGAAGGAAGGACCGTGCCAGCCAGAAGACTCCCTTGCAGCCCATCATCACCCGACAGCCACTGGAACTGGTAGCCCTGGACCATGTGAAACTGGCTCCAAGCAGATCTGGGTATGTCTACGCCCTCACAATCGTAGATCATTACTCCCGGTTCCTGGTGGTGGTCCCGGTCAAGGACTTAACGGCTCAAACAGCAGCTAGAGCTTTCCAGCAGCACTTCTGCCGTCCACACGGATACCCAGAGCAGGTGCTGACGGACCAAGGACCAGCCTTTGAAGCGGAAGTCTTCCAGGAGTTCTGTACTCTGTATGGCTGCCGGAAGATAAGAACAACACCCTATCATCCGCAAACCAATGGGCTCTGCGAGAAAATGAACCAGGTGGTGATAGATCTTCTGAAAACATTGCCCCTGGAAGAACGCAGTCTGTGGCCTGAGAAACTGCCTGATCTGGTGGACCTATACAACCACATCCTGGTAGGTTCTACCAACTGTACCCCGGCTTACCTAATGAGAGCAAGACCTGGTAAGCTTCCTGTTGATCTGGAGATGGGAGTCCTGACACCTGAGGACACTTCACCAGAAGCAGACTGGGACACAGAAAGGCAGCAGCAGTACCGGAAAGTACAGGAGAGCGTGGAGCGAAGTCTCTGTCAAGCTAGAGAAAGACAGGAGAAGACTTACAACCAGTATGCTCCCGCTGTTCCCCTCTTACCTGGAGAGCAGGTCTTGAAGAGGAAGAGACGCCTCCACAAGTTGGACGACCAGTGGGAGAAGGACCCGTACACCGTACTGCCCTCAAGCCATGAGAACCCGAAAGTCTGCATAATCAGTAAGGACGGAGGAGAAACCACAGCCATTGTCTCCCGAGATCACCTGAAGAAGTGTCCCGAACAGCTACGAAGCCCTGAAGAAGAACAAGAAGACCCTCGACCCGCAGAGGAAAGGGAAGATATGGTCAGTACTGTGCTCGGAGACTTCCCTCGGTCTTGGACTCAAGTCAATGGCGCTGTTGTGGTACCCGTCCTCACCTTCCTCCAACCAGCATCTCAAGTACCTACAGAGAAACAGGTAGAGCTGGAAGAGCAGCCGGTCCAGGAGGCAGAAGACCCCACACAAGCAGACCAGGAGGATCAACCCTCTGCTTATAGTGAGCCTGCCATGCCCCTAGTGAGCCAAAGAGCCCGTAGACAGCTGCCCAGTTTACCTTTGACAGCTCCTACACCCCGTAGCTCAGGACCAGTCAGTCAGCTCCGTAGGTCCACTAGAGCCACTAGAGGCCAGTTGCCCGTACGTTGGAGGATCTAAGTGTTTAGACTGTTTATTTGTATTTACCTGTTTTCTGTTACCTGTAAATAATTGTGTATTTTTAGTTATTTTATAGGTGTCATTTAGGGATTATCCGGAATCCTTTGTACATATGTTTGGAGCGTAACCCAGGAAAGGACAAAGACTGTTAAGGACTCGGGGCAGGACAGACCCCTACCTGGTTACGGCTCCCGGTCTCTTGGTGAAATGGACACCTTTGTTTTCTTCAAAGACTGCACCCGGTTGCGGACATGCCGTGACCATCCTAATGTGTTCTTCTTTATTGTACTGTTTCTGTTTTTACTTGTTATGTTTTACAAAAATATGTTTAGTCCCGGAGTACTAAATTTTACTAGGGGGGAATGTGGCACCCCAGGGGTCTGGTTTCCACAGTAATAGCAATATTACGTCTGTGAGCAGGTGGGAGGTTTCCTGGTCAGACATCCTATGCATGCCACACCTCCTGCCCAGTCCTGGGAGGGGAAGAACTTCCCCTATATAAAGCTGGGGCTGAGGCAGGGTTAGAAGAGAGTGAGAGAACACAGACAGAGACACAGTCTGGTCTGTAGTGGAGCAGCTTTAGGAGCAAGAAAGATCAGGAGCTCTGTGGGAGCTGTGCTAAAAGAGATCAGGGGCTGGAAGCTGTAGAGCTCGCCCTGATTGAAGAGTTCTTACCGGACCCGGAGTCCGAGGCTGTGGGGACTAATCCTTACCCAGCAGCAGAAACCGCCCGGCAGGGGATTTCAGGTCCTCTGGCCAAGAAACCCGAAGGCACGGTCACACGCAAGGGACCAGCACCGCCGTCGTGGAGCAGAAGCTACCAGAAGGCCCCGGGTGGATCAGGGAAATGCTGTAGATATAGTATATCTTGACTTCAGCAAAGCATTTGACAAAGTATCTCACACCATCCTTATTGAAAAAATGACCAAGTATGCAATGGACCAGGCAACTGTTAGGTGGATTCATAACTGGCTTAGTGATCGGACTCAAAGGGTGGTTGTAAATGGCTTCACATCCAGCTGGATGAATGTCTCAAGTGGGGTACCACAGGGCTCCGTCCTGGGACCTGTATTGTTCAACATCTTTATCAATGATTTAGATGAAGGAATTGAGGGTAAACTGATTAAATTTGCTGATGACACAAAGCTAGGAGGGATAGCTAATACTAGAGAAGAGAGAGAGAGGATTCAAAAAGACCTATATAAACTGGAGCAGTGGGCAGCAACCAATAGAATGGTTTTTAACAGGGAAAAATGCAAAGTACTACATCTGGGCAATAAAAATGAAAAAAGCATATACAGAATGGGAGGAATAGAGCTAAGCAACAGTACATGTGAAAAAGACTTAGGTATACTAATAGATCATAGACTGAACATGAGTCAACAGTGTGATGCAGCAGCAAAAAAGGCAAATACAATTCTGGGATGTATTAACAGATGCATACAGTCTAGATCACGTGAAGTCATTATCGGTCTTTACTCCTCTTTGGTCAGACCTCATCTGGAATACTGTGTACAGTTTTGGGCACCACATTTTAAAAAAGACATAGACAAACTGGAGCAAGTTCAGAGAAGAGCGACCAGAATGGTGACTGGTCTGCAAACCATGTCCTATGAGGAACGGTTGCAGGATTTGGGAATGTTTAGCTTGCAAAAAAGAAGACTGAGAGGAGACTTAATAGCTGTCTACAAATATGTCAAGGGCTGTCACATTGTAGAAGGATCATCTTTATTCTCATTTGCACAAGGAAAGACTAGAAGCAATGGGATGAAACTAAATGGGAGGAGACACAGATTAGATATTAGAAAAAACTTTTTGACAGTTAGGGTGATTAATGAGTGGAACAGGCTGCCACGAGAGGTGGTGAGTTCCCCTTCAATGGACGTCTTCAAACAGAGGCTGGACAGACATCTGTCTGAGATGATTTAGTGAATCCTGCTTTGAGCAGGGGGTTGGACCAGATGACCCAGGAGGTCCCTTCCAACTCTACCATTCTATGATTCTATGATTCTATGAGTCACCGGCCATACGGGTGAGCACCACACGGTACACTCAGGGACGTGGGCTACTTTTACCAGCCTCTAGCAAGGTAGCCAGAAGAGTACGATTAGTTGGGGAGGCCTACAACTCCGCCTGGCCAGGGAAGATTCCATCTGCTCACGGACTGACCAGGCCCCGATCGCTAGCCAGTACTCCGGGAGGGTCTACCTTTGCCACCAGTAAAGACCCTGAACTACACCGCACCGTCTCTGAGTGTTTCATCATCCACATCCGCTGCCCTGAGGCCATACCCCTCCCGTTGGGGGTTATACCATCCCCGCTGCACAACCGTACCACCGGCCTCAGCGGTCTGCCCTGCAGCGGCGGTCTCATGACTGCATTCAACGGGTGGCGTAGTCGAGCAATATAACATCTACTGCTAAATACTGCCGCTCAGTTTGACTCCCTGGGCACGGACCGGGTCACCGCCACGAGACTACTACCCCCATCTGATCTGGCTCCGGGTAAGCCCCCGTGCGCGCGATGCCGCACGACACAGCAGGCCCAGGGGCGCGTCAGAAGCTTTAACCCCTTTCTGACATTGTGCATAATAATACGTCCCTGTGCCCTGGGCCTTATGGACCAGGTACGTATTATTACGACACAGGCTGTGCGGGATCAATCGCCACCGGTTGTCAGCTGATTTTGACAGCTGACACCCGGCACTTTAACCCCCTAAATGCTGCGATCGCAGCATTTAGCAAGTGAGTGGAGGGACAGAAGCACCTCTGCTCTTGGATCGGAGACCCTGCGCTGTCCTCACGGGGTCCCGATCGTTGCCATGGTGACACGATGTCATCATGACGACACCTGTGTCACCAGGCACCAGCAAGTTAGTTTGACCATGCGCAGTGCATGATCAAACTAGCTTGTGTCTGCAGCACTGATAGTTTACAAGGTATAGCAGTGATCCTGCACTGCTATACCTTAGAACTGCGATCAGCCTGCTGAAAGTGAAAGTCCCATAGTGGGATAAAGTAAAAAAAGTGAAAAAAAAGTTGTAAAAATATTTTTTTAAAAATAAAAAAATAATAAAAAAATAAAATATTATTATGAAGAAAAACAATAAGAGTACACATATTTAGTATCGCCGCATCCGGAACGACCTGATCTATAAAACTGTCCCACTAGTTAACCCCTTTAGTGAACACAGTAAAAAAAAAAGAATCAAAAAACGGTGCTTTATCATCATACCAACGAACAAAAAGTGGAATAAAACGCGATCAAAGAGACGAATATAAATAAAAATTATACCACTGAAAACATCATCTTGTCCCGCAAAAAGCAAGCCACCATACAGCTCCATCAGCCAAAAAATAAAAAAGTTATAGCTCTTAGAATAAAGCGATTTTTTCTATGAAATAGTTTTTATTGTGTAAAAGCGCCAAAACATAAAAAAAGATATAAATGCAGTATGGCTGTAAATGTACTGACCCGAGGAATAAAGCTGCTTTATTAATTTTACCACACGCAGAGCTGCATAAAAAAAACTAAAAAAACAATTACTGAATTGTTGGTTTTTGTTTATTCTGCCTCCCAAAAATCAGAATAGAAAGCGATCAAAAAATGTCACATGCCCGAAAATGGTACCAATAAAAACATCAACTTGTCCCGCAAAATACAAGCTATCACATAACTCTGTCGACCGAAATATGGAAAAATTATAGCTCTGAAAATATGGCGATGCAAAAACTAGTCTTTGCAAAAAAAAAAGTTTAGTGTGTGACAGCTGCCAAATGTAAAAACCCGATATGAATCTGGTATCACTGTAATCGCACCGACCCGAAGAATAAAGTCATCTAATCACTTAAACCGCACGAGGAACGGTGTAAATAAATAAATAAAACCAATTCTTCACCTGCTGTTGGTTTGTTCATTCAGCCTCCCAGAGTTCGCAATATGACTCTGCCCACATTTATCCTGTGCTCTACGCTCAGCGCTTACACCGGGGTTTCCATGTAAATCTCTGAAATACGTGATCCAGACGGAGCCTCCGGCGGAAGATTCCCTGTAATGAGGCAGATGGAGGCACCGTCTGGCCTGTGATCCCACGGTGTCCGTCTTTTTATTAGGCGTGAATAAAAGTGCCGTCGGCCACAGTTTTGCGAGCCTCTGATAAAAAGAACACCGCTGAACAGAGGCCACACAGAGTCCAGAGTAATTAACAAATAAAGTAGCACACTGCAAGGCTAAGTATGTAAACATGAAATATGGAATATGAATAGCATTACTGCTGTAGAAAATAGAAATAAATGAGAAATCTTAGCACATAAATTGGCCAATTCATGTGTATCTGGCAGCCGCGGTAAGGCGTTTCTCAGTGCCAGGACCCTACCAATGTGAATACCTCTCTAAGGGACAGGTACACATGAATTGGCCAATTTATGCGCTAAGATTTCTCATTTATTTCTATTTTCTATAGCAGTAATGCTATTTATATTCCATATTTCATGCTTACATACTTAGCATTGCAGTTTGCTACTTTATTTGTTAATTGTATATGGAGGTAGCTTCTCCTAGTAAGCACCTGTTCACACCTATTTCTCGTATTAGAAGTGCCATCAGTTTTTTCTGTTTACAGAGTCCAGAGTTAGGCCGGTTTCACATGTCCTGATATTTCCAGTATCGGAAAAACCGGTACGGGAGATATACGTGTCCATGTGCACCTGTGTGGCAACCGTGTGCCGCATCAGGAGCGCACATTCCGCCACCTGGGAATCAGCAGTACAGTTACCGCTGTTCCCAATCACCGGGTGCTGAATGCTGCCCTCATCATTGTAACCTGCTGGCGCTGTGATCAGCACAACCAAGGGACAATGATGAGAGTAGTAGTCTGCTCCCGCTGTGTCCTAGTGTAAAAATAAGAATAAAATTAAAAAATCCTTATACTCACCTGCCTATCAAAGTAAAAGTGAAGTACCCATAGCTCTTTCTTACATTCAAGCATCTGATGCTGATGCTCAGTCTATGTAGATGGCATCTTAGCTGTTGCTAGGCAACTTCCTTATAAGGTGAGATGCACCTGTAAGATTCCATCACAAGATTCCATCATGACATCACTGCTATTATGACATCATAATTCACAACCACTACTTTTACAAGCGTTTACACTTCAGTGTCACTTTGATACCCCGGTGTCATTGTTGTCAGTGTTTAGCTACTTATCTAGTGATATACTGATTGCGCATTTCATTGAAATGTCTGGAATTTCTCCAGACAGACTTCAGGAGTTGGCACTACTCCAGGGGATTCTTACCACCTATACCCCTAACTGTGTGCTACCACTACCCGATGGCGTCCTCAGCTTCACTTACCGGCTGGTTATGGAGCTTGTACGGGACTGCTTGACCAAATACTACCAAGGTCGTATTACCTCAGAATATCTTCAGCATTTACAGCAGAACATCAGGACATTAGTACAACAGGTAAATAGCAGACAATCTGCACAAATTATTATTATTATGTCTAGTTGGTCTCCCTTACTGTATAGTGGTATTATTGGTAGTAATAAAATTTAGACTTTCTTCAGTGTCAGGCAGGGTCATATTTGTAATAGAGATCCCCATTTTGGGAAGAGGGTGTAAAAGTGCAGCATGAGCCTGTATGATTCAAATGTCAGGGCTAGATTTCATTCCTAGTCCAGTCCTTGTCCCTTAGTAAAGACACTTCATTTAGCACCTTAATCCGGATTTCTTATAAATATGTAATTATGATTTTTATTGTGTATAACAAATATTAATAATTTATCTCAGACCATAGAACTAGCCTCACTGATTAGAAATGTAAAGTACCCACAGTTCTTTCTTACATTCAAGCATCTGGTACTGATGCACAAACTATGGTTTTGCCACCTTAACTATTGCTAGGAAACTTCCTTTCACGGTGAGATGCCCCGTTAAGATTCCATCACAAGATTCCATCACGACATCACTGCTATTATGACATCATAATTCACCACCACTAATTATACAAGTGTTTTTATGCTGTATAAAAAATAATAATAATAATAATAATACAAATCAAATAATAATAATGGAATAGAAGTTTATTTACAGAAAATTGTTCTTTAGATCGACACCAATATAATATATAAAATGTACCAAATGTGTAGTAATTGTAGCTGCAGATAGACAGGAGTAAAATGGTGACATAAATGGCCTCCTCCATTCTGCACTTTCTCTCATGATTTTCTTTTTGTATTTATTTCCATCTTTATAGGCTGAAGAAGAAGCCCAAAGTGGAAAATTGGCCTTTTTTAAACAACTGGCCCAAAATGTCCTGAATATACTGGAGAGTCCGGCCCGCTCACTGGAGCACCTGGTAAGGAGCCATCATCTTCTATATCACATGTCCTTGTCCCCTCCAGGCAGGCACAGGATATTTCATGACCGCCTGTCCCTGCGGCTCCATCATCTGTGATGGCAGTCTGTACTCAGCGGTGGGAGTTTGTATTTCTGCCTCTGTTTTGCTCGATCATCACAATCTTCCTTCTTGTAAATGCTGCAATTCTGATAACAGAGATCAGTTGTATATACAAGTACCTTATATATTATTGTTGATTTACTGGAGGGAGTGGCTGTGTATAGTCCGTCCAATACTGAAATTACCAGTAAATCCAATGTTTAGTCCTTCCTATCTATTGTATATGATAATTTAGTATTTGTGAAATGTTATACTAATTGTACATATTATAACCATCAGGAAACATCCGAAGGTGACTCCGAAGAGGGGCAAACCGTGAACATGCCTGACCCTAATATTAGTCAGTTAGAGCTAAAAACTGATCTGATTGAAGGTAAGCCGATCATCTAATATTTTACATTCAAATATCCAGATATTATAGAGAATGGCAGAGAATATGTAGATTTACTCTTCATTCCCTGTAATGGAGAGGGATCATGTAATTCTACTTCACGCCTGTGTGGTCTTCTCGGCTCCAAAATGAGGGTCATAGATCCCCAATCATGTAATTGTTCAAAAATACCATATTTTGAAGACTATAAGATGCACCGGACCATAAGAAGCAGGTGAAATTTTGGAGCGGAAAATAGGAAAAACATTTTTTTAATAAAATGGTGGAGCAACTTATAATCCAATTTTGTGGTAACTTTTCTAGGGGAAAGGCGGCGGAAAGATGGCAGCAGCAGGAGTGGGGCGATGCTGCACTGAAGTCCCTGCACTTCCATGGTTTTCAATCTGGTGGACCTTGGGAAAATCTCCACCGGAGGTGGCGCATGCACAGATTGAGATCTCGGGAGACAAGATCTCAATCTGCATGCGCCATCTCCAGAATCCATTTTTCCGAAGTCCACCACACTGAAAATCATGGAAGTGCGGAGTCTCCGGCGACATTTTCTGAAAGCCCAGGGGCCGCTGCATCCTTGCACCGCCGAACACCCCCTCCTCCCAGCCTGGGGCCCACAGCATCGCCCCACTCCTGCCGCCGCCAGCTTCCTGCAGCAGTGACCCTGCGTCCTGGGGCCTCGCTTCACCGCAACCCCCCCCCCCCTCAGTAAGCTACGTTGGGATAAGACGCACCCCCATTTTACAGAAAAAAGTGTGTCTTATAACTTGAAAAATACGGTAATCAGATCCTGAACAATCGCCCAGTGTATCTATCTCTGGATGTGCCATAAATACTGTATATTTAGTATGTGCAGAATACCAGATATCTAGTTTTTATATCATTTACAGAGATCTTGTCATGTCCTTCATTATATGGATGTGTTATATATTAAGTACTGATATAGACTGATACATGACATCTTTTCATTATTTTATCATTATTTTAGAAATAACTGTGTCGACGGCCAGTACTGATGGTGGAATATGTGAGACACCAGAGATCCACGAATCTGCCAGTGTAAGTATCAGAGGAGACGTCTGTTTATCATCAGATAACGGGGTATGAATTACACATATAATATTATACCCCAGATGACAATGGGATATCTTTGCTTTTATGTAGATCAGATCTATTGTGAGTAATGATGGCATTGTTATTCTGCCTCTTCTGTGTGATGCCCCTTATCATACCCTGCAGTACAGTGATATCTATGCATGGGGAATATCCCCTTAAAATATAATACTGTCTGTGGAGGGTCCGGCTTGCATCATGTCCTCTACATCTGCTGCAATGTAATCAGCGTGGACATAATATAGAGGAGAAGTTCCTGCATCTGGAGCTTTTATTTTCCTGCAGATTCTATGTCTTAATGTCATTTCTTATTATTTCTAGGCCTTGACCGGATCATTGAACTTGGAGACAAGTCCTAGTAAGACCGACTTTAAACCAATCAAACTGATCAGCAGTGGAGCTTATGGGTGAGCTTTATGTTTGCATAATATACATTTCCTAGTGTTCCTTATGACAATGCTTCTGTCTCTGTGCCCAGCCCGTACAACAGAGAAATGCTCTGAGTCCATACTGTCCACAAGAGATGAGCGAATCAGGCAAAATTCTAATTTGCTTGTTCACGTGGACTTGTGAAAATACGATTCAAGGAGAAATTAATGTCCCTTATTATGCTCTGGGGCCTCACCAGGCCCCAGAACATAATAAGCATAAGAAACATACTTATACTCCCCTTACTGCTCAATTCTCTAGCCCCTCCACTTCTCACCGTCACCCGTCCGGTCCTCACTGCCTCTTCAGTTTGCCACCGCTCACGCTATGCAAGGACTTCAGGCTTTGAGAAGGTCTGAGAGAGTTCTATGCAAGAGCATAAAAAGTCACAACATTGTGACACCGTGACTGTTCTTGCGCTTGTGCATAATCCTCCCAGATCTCATCAATGTTGGAAGTCCCGTCTCAGTATGAGAGGCATTTGGATTTCAGCATTAGCAGCAGAGATTTGAGGATGCGGCAAGGAACGGACGGTTGAGGCGGAGGGGCCGTAGAAGTGAGTATAAAAATTTGTTTATTTTTAAACTTTTTTATGGCCTTTCAAGATTTTGAAAATGGTGGCCAACGCTTGACATTTTGCTAAATCCATGAGTAAGCAAATTACAAAAAACAAAACAAACAAAAAAACAAAACGCCATTTTGGTGAATGCAGAATTTTGCAAAATCTGAGTAGAATTTAATTCCACTCAAATGTGTTAGCTCATGTCTACTGGCCACATCTATATGTCATTATTTAGGTCAGTTAGGACGTGACATAGATGAGGACCTCGCATAGGTCATCATTTATGTTGTGTAACTTGATGGATTTCTACATGGATTTCTAGTGACATCTAGTAGTAACCAGACAATCATGTGATGAGGTTTATAGACAAAATGTTAGTAAGAATTCATTATAAATCATGGATTTTCCTTCTCTCCAGAGCCGTCCACTTAGTGCGACACAAATACACAAGCCAGCTATTCGCTATGAAGAAGCTGGACAAGGAGAACGTGAATATTCCAAGAAGACTTGAACGTGCCTTTCTAGAGAGGGACATCCTAACATTTGCTGATTGTCCATTTGTGGCCTCCATGTTGTGCTCCTTTCCAACTCCTCATCATCTGTGTATGGTCATGGAGTATGCAGCAGGTAAGTCATATCCATGTGATATCTGAATGTGACCACATGGACGGTTACATGTCCATACTGCATTTACTATAAGTTATCTGTTACCAAGATGCCAGGAAAATCATTATCTCTGTGAAAGTCTCTGGTGAATGTCCTCACTGAGAATGGCAAAAATATCCACTGAGGATAAAAGGAGGATTTGACTCAATTCTAACAGTTTGTATAGATGAGCATTTCACAGAGTAATGAATAAGAGGCTTGCAGATGAGGCACGGCTCTGTCTTTTTATATTGGGTCACTCTGCTTTATACGCTCTACATTAGGCCTCTTTCACGCTTCAGTATTTCTGGTACGTGAGGTGACAGTTTACCACACGTACTGGAGACACTGACACATGTGCGCACATGTCAGTGTTTCCACGGACCGTGTGTCCATGTGATCCACACGTAGACATGTCTGTTTTTGGCCAGCAGGACGGATCACACAGACCCATTCAAGTCAATGGTTCAGTGTAAACACATACTGCACACGGATGCCATCCGTGTGACATGTGTCGGCGCCTGGGAATTAGCGATAAAGTTAGCGCCGGGTGCTAAACGCTGCCCTCATCATTGTCCCCTGCCGGCGCTGCGATCAGAACCAGCAGGGGTTAATGATGAGGGTTGTCTTCTCCCAGTGTATTTCTACCTGTAAAAATAAGAATAAAAAAAAAATCTATACCCTCACCTGTCCTAAATGTCCCCCACTGTAATCCATGAGACCGCTCAGCAGAGGAGCCGGGGAGAATGACTCCTGCAGCGAGCGGCCCCGAATCTGCGCTGAGCTCAGCGAGCGGTGTCCTGTCACTCACTGAGCTCAGCTGAGGTCTGGCGTCGCTCGCTGCAGGAGTCATTCTCCCCAGCTCCTCTGCTGAGTGTGTCGCATGGATTACAGCAGGAGATACTTAGGACAGGTAGGTGAGTATAAGGTTTTTTTTTTATTTTATTCTTATTTTTACAGGTGGAGACACCGGGAGCAGACTACAACTCTCATTATTAACTCCTGCTGGTGCTGATCGCAGTGCCGGCAGGGGAAAATGATGAGCGCAGCGTTCAGTACCCGGCTTTTGGGAATAACGCTAACTGTACACTGATTCCCAAACGCCGGTGCGTGTGCTCCTGATGCGGCACACGGACATCTCCGACACAGGTTTTTCCGGTACCAGAAATATCCGGACGTGTGAAACCGGCCTTATACAGTATATAAAGCAAAACCACAAATGAGACTGCTGACACCTTTAACTAATTATATATTTATTTATTGCAAGATACATAGTATATATAGCTCATACTTTTTTGGCCAGAATAGTGTCTCTTTTTTGTATGAGTTACCTTGTTATTTTTAAATATTTATTCCACGTGACTAATAAAGATTCATGCTTTTATATGGGATGTTGCTTCATTG
Organism: Phyllobates terribilis; assembly: GCF_046119375.1. Lineage (NCBI taxonomy): Eukaryota > Metazoa > Chordata > Amphibia > Anura > Dendrobatidae > Phyllobates > Phyllobates terribilis. Next base: position 2,511,235 of record NW_027362974.1, on the reverse strand, counting down.
CACTTATTTGTGCAGCTCTTGCACCTTTGTGGTTTTGCTTCATAGACATTTAGTGCAGTCCTAGTTACTATTCGGGTATGCTCCAATGGAGGGTTTTTTGCATTATTATACAGTATATCTCTGTGTATGACGTCCTGCCCCAATGTCTCCGCTCATTTCTCCTTCACACTCCTCATGTGTCATTTACATTGTAACAAACCCTCTCCTGTCATATTTGCTTTCTGCTGTAGGAGGAGACTGTGGCAGTTTTATGAAGAACTATGGGTGTTTACCTGTCCCCTTGGCTCGTCTGTACATTGCAGAAACGGTTCTAGCTGTGGAATATCTGCACAGCTATGGTGTAATGCACAGAGACCTGAAGCCTGAAAAGTAAGTGACACTTGTAGTATAAGAAAGGGGAAAAAAGATATCGTTTATTATACAATCTATTTGCAACTTGGGGCTGACATCCTCTTTTTTTCACAGCCTCCTGATAACGTCAACTGGTCATATTCAAGTTACAGATTTTGGGCTTTCCAAACTCTGCCTCATGAGACCAACATCAGAGATCTACAAGGCTCCAATTGAGGACATCACCAGAGAGTTCCATGATAAGGAGGTAGGCAGGAACTTGTTCTTTACTCATCTCCTCCATTTCTCCTTCTCTTATACTTTCTCATCTAGAAAACGTTTCCACTGATGTTATTTGTCACAATTATGTTCTCTGATCATTATCTCATTCCTCTGTTTTTTCCAGATTGCTGGCTCCCCTCATTACATAGCCCCAGAAGTTATCTTAAAGGAAGGCTATGGAAGGCCAGCTGACTGGTGGTCAATTGGGATCATCCTATATACATTTCTTGTAGGACGTGTACCATTTTATGGGCCTTCCAAATATGACATTTACAGCCATATTGTCAGGGGTAAGTAAAATAATCTGATTGCTGTGTAATGTCATTGTTATTTGAATAGATTAGTTGTGTGATTTAGTTACTTTTGTTAATATAAAAGATTTTTGTTTTGATAAAATAAATTAAGATGTTTCATTTTCTGTAATATTTGCTTTTTACATAACAGATGACATATATTGGAAACTTACTAATTCGGCTTTTCCAGCCACAGCTCGGGATATCATCATTGAGCTGCTCAGAAAAGATCCAGCACAAAGACTTGGGACAGGTAATGTATATAATACTATTATTAATGACTTATTACACCTCTGTGAACAGAAAATGAATAATGAGGATCAGCACTGAGGTTTTGTTCTCTACCAGCTTGGCCATTCCCCATTCTTCATGCTAAGACTTTCAGTACATCTACTTCACTTCGGCTCTGTTACGTCAACCGTTCAGATTAACGCCCCCTTCACACGTCCGTATAAAATCAGTACTGAAACCAGTACCGGAAAAAAACAGTACTAGTGTCATCAGTGTTTTGAATCAGTGTGCCATCAGTGTGCCATCAGTGTTTTTCCGGTACGGCAAAGAAAAAGAAATGATAAAGTATCTCTTATACTTTGTAATGTTAAACAGATACAGCGTAAGGAAGGCACACAAATGGCACACGGATGCCATCTGTGTGATGTACGTGTTTTTCAGGGTCCCATAGACTTGTATTGGCACTTGTCATCTGTGCTGCCACAAAAAAACAGCAGCATAGATGATAATGGGTACGGGTGGCATACGTGAAAGAAAAATGGATGCCACATGTAGTGCAAACACGGATATGTGTAGGAGGCCTAAGAAACTTGTCTCTTTGACAATAACTATATCACTATTCATTGTTTTCCTTTTCAAGGAGGAGCAAATGAGATCAAATTTCATCCATTCCTGCGTAACTTAGATTTTGACAACCTTCTAAGTCAGAAGTCGCTGTTCATTCCTGATCTTGAGTCAGAAGAGGATACCATCTACTTTGACAGTAAGTAGAATGAGACATCATCTGCAGAAAGCTGCTGTGTGTCTTGTATTTCATTTTAAGTGAGAATCAGTCCCCACCTTGATTCATGATCAAATGGTGACTGTTCAGGACAAAGTATTATGCTAATAATCTCGATTAACTCTTGTACTTTTCAGCTCGATGTAGCAGACATCAACATATTGATTCAGATGAGGGGGACACAAGTGAAGATAATGACTGGCCGGAAAGCCAAAACTTTCTATCATCTTCGCATAGGCTTTCTAAAGTAAGTATGTGACCAATAAGATCCATACAACCTGTAATTAAAATAAAATTGTAAAATATTAAAATATTTTTTTTTCCTCTTTGTATTAGCTCTGTTCCATCCATACCAAGATGATGAACAATGAAGAACCCAAGTCACCTCCAGGGTATTCACCAGAAAGTGCAAAACAGTCAGACATGTGAGCAAATTATTTTTATGGGGTCCATTCTGATATGTGTTCACAACACCAAATTCAAGACGAGTGTAAGTCGATACTAAATCCAGTATCGATGACCACATGATTGCTGATCACTAGTGTTGAGCATTCCGATACTGAAATATCGGGTATCGGCCGATATTCACTGTATCGGAATTCCGATACTTAATTCCGATACTTTTATAATATCGAATACCGGAATCGGAAGTTCCCATAATGCCTGCGCTCTGCAGTGTCTGTGAAGGATGACAAGCTGGGTGGCAGCGCTCAGCTGCGATCCAGCTTGTCATCAGAATGCCATCCCAGCGTGGGAAAATTCTCCTGATTGTTTAAAAGCCGGCGCGCGGTAAAAAGCCGCCGGCTTTTAAACAATCACGCAGCCCCATACTGCTTCCCCGCAGCCTCCCACCCCGATCCTCCGCTCCCCTCGCCACCTCCCATCCCGATCGTAAATTAGGACCGGGCGGGGAGCGCAGCACCAAGGAGCGAAGGACCCGGGCGGGGAAGCCGGCAGTGAAAAGACTTCACCGCCGGCTTTCCCGTTCTGTGCTGCGCTTTCCCGCCGGTTATTTCAAATGAACAGCTGAGGTATCAGGTGATGCCGATCAGCTGTTCATTTGAAGTAGCCGCGGTGCCCTCAGAGGGTTCATGTGAGTTCATGCTTGACTGCATGAACTCACATGAACTTTCCCACGGCCGCACAGGTCAGCCTCACCTCCCAGACCCGTCATGATTAGTGTGTGCGGGGTGTGTGTGTGTGTGTGTGTGTGTGCGGGGTGTGTGTGTGTGCGGGGTGTGTGTGTGTGCGGGGTGTGTGTGTGCGGGTGTGTGTGCGGGGTGTGTGTGTGTGCGGGGTGTGTGTGTGTGCGGGGTGTGTGTGTGTGCGGGGTGTGTGTGTGTGCGGGGTGTGTGTGTGTGCGGGGTGTGTGTGTGTGCGGGTGTGTGCGGGTGTGTGTGCGGGCAGACATAGGCCGATGTGACACTACTACTCCCATCGGCCTATGTCTGTCCCCCGTCCACTCCTGCCAGCAGGATCAGCTCGATGGGAGCAGTAGTTCCCATCAGCCTGATCCTGCTATTTAAATTGCCCTACTGTGTCCCCAATAAATGTTAAAAACATGTCATTGGTGGCCAGTGGTTACCTAAAAGAAATTAGTTCATACATTACCTGTCCCCGCCGATCGCCACCTGAAATAAAGTAAAAAATAAAAAACTACACCTATACTCACCAAGACACCTAATTCCCCGAAGCCATCGATCTCCTGTAATAAAATATAAAATAATAAACCACAACCTTATCCTTACCCCTCCGTAGTAGTCCACGAGTGTCCCACGAAGATCTCCAGTTCAGAGCAGCCACATAGAATGTGACCGCTCTGAACCGCTGCCGCCGCTAGAATGACGGGGCCGTAAGGGTTCACCGGAGTTCAGGCAGCGCTGCTCCGGTTAGCTCCTTTACGGCACTGCTGTATCGTGAGAAATTCCCACGGTACAGCACTGCCGTAAAGGAGGTCTCCGGAGCTGCGCTGCCTGAATGCACTCCGGTGACCTCAGTCAGTGGCTCCCGCTGCCGGGAGCGGACGTGTTCCCGGCAGCCTGAGCTTACAGCAGCCATGCACAGCTGTCACCATCTCCAGATGTGACAGCTGTGCATGGGAGATCAGCGCAGGAACGTGGACAGGTAACTATTTTTTTTTTAGTAAACTAAGAATTAAATAAAATGGTGTTTTATTTCAAATAAATTATTTTTTCTGGGTGTAGTGTGTTTTTTCTTTTTAACACTTTGTAGGTTAGTAATGGGGGTGTCATATAGACGGCCATCATTACTAACCTGGGCTTCATGGCAGCTGGCGCTGACATGAACCCCACCACTATTACCCCCTGCCACCGCACCAGGGCAGCGTGGAAGAGCGAGGCTAAGTGCCAGAATTGGCGCATCCTATGGATGCGCCATTTCTGGGGCGGCTGACGGCTGGTGTTTCTAGCCTGGGAGGGGGCCAATATTCATGGCACCCTTCCTGAGCTATTAATATCAGCCCCCAGCTGTCTGCCTAGCCTTTGCTAGCTATTAAAATAGAGGGGACCCCACGTCATTTTTTTTTGGGGGGTCCCCCATTTTAATAGCTAGTAAAGGCTAGGTATTCAGCTGGGGGCTGATATTAGTAGCCTGGGAAGCTCCGTGGGTTTTACCCCCTTCCCAGGCTTCAAACATCTGCCCCAGCCGTCTGCTTAACCTCCGCTAGAGACTAAAATTATGGGGGATCCCACGCCATTTTTTTTTTAAATAAATCCTTTATTTTAACACTAAATGACATTTGAGGACTTAATAAAGATGCAGTCCCTAAATTATTATTTATTTTTTAATAAATTTTTCCCAAAACTTTTGACGTGGGCTTCGCCATATTTTTGTATGCCAGCCAGGTACAGCATCCAGCTTCTATGAACGCGCCATTTTCCGGGGCGGCCGCGGACTGCAATTTTCAGCGGGGGGGGGGAGGGCAAAAAGCTTGGGCCTCCCTGCGCTGCAGATTCCATCCCCCAGCTGCCTAGTTGTACCTGGCTGGACACAAAAATAGGGAGAAGCTCCACGTTTTTTTTTTTTTAATTATTTCATGAAATTCATGGAATAATTAAGAAAAAAAGGGCTTCCCTATATTGTTGTGTCCGGCTAGGTACAAATAGGCAGCTGGTGGTTGGGGGCAGCCCGTTCCTGCCTGCTGTACCTGGCTGGACACAAATATAGTGTGAAGCCCCACGTCAATTTTTTTTTAATTATTTCAGGAAATTCATGAAATAATTAAAAAAAAATTATGTGGGGCTTCGCCCTATAATTGTGTCCAGCCAGGTACAGCAGGCAGGAACGGGCTGCCCCCAACCACCAGCTGCCTATTTGTACCTAGCCGGACACAACAATATAGGGAAGCCCTTTTTTTCTTAATTATTCCATGAATTTCATGAAATAATTAAAAAAAAAAATGTGTGGCGCTTCGCCCTATTTTTGTGTCCAGCCAGGTACAACTAGGCAGCTGGGGGCTGGAATCTGCAGCGCAGGGAGACCCAAGCTTTCTGGGTCCCACCCGCTGCAAATTGCAGTCCGCAGCCGCCCCGGAAAATGGCGCGTTCATAGAAGCGCCATCTTCTGGCGCTGTACCCAACTCATCCAGGGCCCTGGTGCGGTGGCTCACTGGGTAATAAAGGGGTTAAGGCCAGCTTGGCATTATCAGCTGGCCCTAAGCCCAAAATTCATGGGGTCACGCCAATATTAGACATGACCACCATGAATTTCTAGTAAAGTATTTAAAAAAACACAACACCCAGAAAAAAGTCCTTTAATTGAAATAAACACACAATTCTTTATTGTTCTAAATTAAACCATACTTACCATCACGCCCATTCCAGCTGAAGCCAACGATCTCCTGCAATAAAAGTAAAATAATAAAGCAACCTCATCCTTACCTTTCCATGGTTCCCATGACAGCTTCAGCTCTGCTACATCGAGATGACAGGCTGGACCGCAGCAGAACGCTGCCATCCATCCTGTCATCCCGCAGACACTGAGAAGCGCAGGCATACTTCCACTCCTCAGTGTCTGGCTGTGACGGCATCCAGATGAGCCGAGGTCATGTCCAATGAACTCCGCTCACTTCATGTACGTCACTGACAGCGTGGGAAAATTCTCCTGCACTCAGCACTTCAGCGTGAGAATTTTCCCACGCTGTCAGTGACGTGCATGAGGTGAGCTGAGTTCATTGGACATGACCTCACCTCATGTATGTCACTGACAGCGTGGGAGAATTCTCACGCTGAAGCGCTGAGTGCAGGAGAATTTTCCCACGCTGTCAGTGACGTGCATGAGGTGAGCTGAGTTCATTGGACATGAACTCGGCTCATCTGGATGACGTCACAGAGAGACACTGAGGAGCGCAAGCATGCCTGCTCTTCTCAGTGTCTGCGGGATGACAGGCTGGATGGCAGCGTTCTGCTGCGGTCCAGCCTGTCATCTCGATGTAGCAGAGCTGGAGCTGTCCTGGGAACCATCGAAAGGTAAGGATGAGGTTGCTTTATTATTTTACTTTTATTGCAGGAGATCGTTGGCTTCAGCTGGAATGGGCGTGATGGTAAGTATGGTTTAATTTAGAACAATAAAGAATTGTGTCTTTATTTCAATTAAAGGACTTTACTCTGGGTGTTTGTGTTTTCTTTTAACTTTGACTATGGGGTTAGTAATGGGGGTGTCTTATAGACGCCTCTCCATTACTAACCTGGGCTTGATGTCAGCTGGCATTATAAGCTGACATCAACCCCAACCCTATTACCCCCTGCCACCGCACCAGGGCAGCGTGGAAGAGCGAGGCTAAGTGCCAGAATTGGCGCATCCTATGGATGCGCCATTTCTGGGGCGGCTGACGGCTGGTGTTTCTAGCCTGGGAGGGGGCCAATATTCATGGCACCCTTCCTGGGCTATTAATATCAGCCCCCAGCTGTCTGCCTAGCCTGTGCTAGCTATTAAATTAGGGGGGACCCCACGTCATTTTTTTTGGGGGGTCCCCCATTTTAATAGCTAGTAAAGGCTAGGTATTCAGCTGGGGGCTGATATTAGTAGCCTGGGAAGCTCCGTGGGTATTACCCCCTTCCCAGGCTTCAAACATTTGCCCCAGCTGTCTGCTTAACCTCCGCTAGAGCCTAAAATTAAGGGGAACCCCACGCCAATTTTTTTTTAAATAAATCCTTTATTTTAACACTAAATGACAAGTACAGTAATCAACACTGTCACTGTACTTCATATATATGTGACTGACATGTTTCTATCTATCTAATCTATGTGTGATTCTCTATTCCTTCTATTCTAAATTGTCGGGTACAGATGCTGAATTGCCGGCCGGCTTTCTTAAAGAGACGGTGCATGAAAACACTATTATTTTTTTAAATAAATCCTTTACACTAAATGACAAGTTCTGTAAGCAACACTGTCACTGTACTTCTTATATATGTGACTGACATGTTTCTATCTATCTAATCTATGTGTGAAGCTCTATTCTGTCTGTTATAAATTGTCGGGTACAGATGCTGAATTGCCGGCCGGCTTTTTTAAAGAGACGGTGCACGAAAACACTAATATTTTTTTTAATAAATCCTTTACACTAAATGACAAGTACAGTAAGCAACACTGTCACTGTACTTCATATATATGTGACTGACATGTTTCTATCTATCTAATCTATGTGTGAAGCTCTATTCTTTCTGTTGTAAATTGTCGGGTACCGGTGAATGCCGCTGATGAATTGCCGGCTTTTCATGTCATTCTACATTATTCTTAGTTGTTTTACTTCATGTAGAATTAACCTACAAGGAAAGAAAGGGTTTATTTTCATTCCGATATTTGTGTCCCATTGACTTGCATTGGTTTCCGGTATCGGAATCGGCGATATCCGATACTTTTTGGGTATCGGCCCGATCCAATCCGATACGATATTTCCTGATATCGGAAGGTATCGCTCAACACTACTGATCACCATGTTTCTGACTTGTGATAACGCTGGTGATGAAAGTTGATAACTATGACCAGCTTTAATTTCCAGTTCATTACAGGAAAATAAATATTGCTAGTGATTCTCCATTCTTGCTGGTAGAAGAGGGTCTTGAGCACAGCATCCCCTTCATGTTATTCAGATGTCCTAATGGGCTTTGCAGACAGGTGTTGTATCCGTATCTATTGTTTTCACTTGTAATTTATATGTTTTTCTTCTACCAAACAGACAGAAAGATTCTCCCCCCTCTAAGTCTGAAGACAACCAGACGCAGAAAGATTCTCCCCCTTCTAAATCTGATGACAACCAGACACAGAGAGATTCTCCCCCCTCTAAGTCTGATGACAACCAGACGCAGAAAGATTCTCCCCCTTCTAAATCTGAGGATGACAACCAGACACAGAGAGATTCTCCCCCCTCTAAGTCTGATGACAACCAGACGCAGAAAGATTCTCCCCCCTCTAAATCTGATGACAACCAGACGCAGAAAGATTCTCCCCCCTCTAAGTCTGATGACAACCAGACGCAGAAAGATTCTCCCCCCTCTAAATCTGATGACAACCAGACGCAGAAAGATTCTCCCCCCTCTAAGTCTGATGACAACCAGACGCAGAAAGATTCTCCCCCCTCTAAATCTGATGACAACCAGACGCAGAAAGATTCTCCCCCCTCTAAATCTGATGACAACCAGACGCAGAAAGATTCTCCCCCCTCTAAATCTGATGACAACCAGATGCAGAAAGATTCTCCCCCCTCTAAATCTGATGATGATAAGCAGAGGCAGAAAGATTCTTCCCCCTCTAAATCTGATGACAACCAGACGCAGAAAGATTCTTCCCCCTCTAAGTCTGATGATGACAAGCAGTGTTTCACTGCTGAAGGCAGACAGTCATCCATATTGTCAGGTATGTATAGCTCTATAGGTCATTCTATTGCAGCCTGTGTCAAAAAGTGTAATGTGAAAACAGCCCAACATTTCATTTTATAAAAATCCTCACTCTTAGGCTGTGTGCCCACGATGCGTTTTTCAAGCGTTTACGCTGCGGAATTTCTACAGCGTAAACACTTGGGAAACGCTTGGTAAACCTTCCCCCATGGTCTCCAATGCAATTCCGCACTTTCAATGCCCATGCTGCGTATTTTTCCGCAGCGTTTATGCTGCGCTCAAAAATACGCAGCATGTCCATTAATTTTGCGGACGCGCAGCGTAATCGCCGCCATTGACTTGCATTAGAACGCGCTAATTCCGCAAGACTGCATCTGTACTTGCGTAATTGGCGCTTTCTAATGTGCGGATGGTACCCAAGTCTGGAGGAGAGGAGACTCTCATCCAGACCTGGGTACCATAGAATCTGTAAAGAAAAGAATTTAAAATAAAAAATAAAGCTTATAATCACCTTCCGATGTCCTCCCAGTGTTTTGTCCACGCCGTCCGGTCTCTTGCAATGCTCGCGCTGTTGTGAAGGACCTGTCATGACGTCACTGAGTCATGTGACCCATCACATGACTCAATGACGTCACCGCAGGTCCTTCACAGCACCGCGAGCATTGCAAGAGACCGGACGCAGCAGAGATGACACCGGGAAGACACCGGAAGGTGAGTATAATCTTTTTTTTTTCATTTTTTACCATTCTTATTCTTTTTTTTAACTATTACTCGGTCACACTATATAAATCCATGCCGGTTGCATGGATTTAAATAGTGTGACCAACTTGTCAAGCACTTTTCCAAGTGATGCTCAAAATCGTTTGGAAAACTTCTTGAAAAAACGCATGCGAAAGCGCATGTAAAAATGCTGAAAAAACGCTTCTCTCTGGCAGAAAAAACGCATGTAAATCTGCATGTAAATCTGCATACGTTTTTTTCTGCCAGAGAGAGGCAAAAACGCTCTGCATCAAATCTGCTACGTGGGCACATAGCCTCATAGGTTATAATTTTTAATGCATAAGAAGCCATTCAGTCTTCTGCCAAACTGATTCTGAATACTGCACCCATGGCTCCATCTAGGCCTATACTGATCCTTATCACCTTAAGAATGCACTGAGGTTTTAGCTAACTTATTTTAAGATATTACTTGCAGGATGCCGCAGTGTTATCATGTTAATAAGGGGACATAGTTCCCTGGCTAGACACCACATATCGGAAAACCTACAGGTTTCATATTAATCAGTTCACAAGGCAATCTAATTCTCAGACCCTCAGGTGGTTTTATGTATATATGACATATTCTCTCTATTATGGTGCAATAATCAATTACCGGGACTACAGGGTACAAGAATAACAGAATTCTATATAAAGATACAAAGCTAATCTTTTAGGAGTTTATAATATACATCTTTTTCTTGTTTTTTTTATCAGAATCACCAGTTCAGGGGAAAAGAAAATCTGCATCGAAAGATCGACAAAAAACAGAGAAGGTAGAAGAGAGAAGAAGTAGAAGAGGTAAGTGTAACAATAAGCTCCATGTTGCATGATGTCAGTCAGTGAGAAGGAGTCATGTGGAGCAGATATTATCTGTAGGATTACTGACAATGACCCCGTACATCTGTATGGATACGACTCCTCTATCATCCTGTCACAGTGACACTACAGTAGTATCCTCTAATACATACATGTCAAACTCTGGCCCGTGGACCAAACCTGGCCCGCAGGGTGGTTATATTTGACCCACGACAACAGAACCACCACCACTATTTGGGGCCATTATTCTGTATGGAGGACAATGTGGGGCCCATTATACTGTACGGAGGACTATGTGGGGCCATTATTCTGTATGTAGGATTATGTGGGGTCCAAGTTTTTCATTTTGGCCCTCTGTGTGTTTGAGTGTGACATCCCTGCTCTAATATGTAGTCCCATTACTTACATTAGTTATGTCTCTTTGTCTCCTCTCACAGGTTCCACCTTCCGCCGGCTGATATCATCTTGCCGGCGTGGATTATCCAGGGTTGCTCGCTCCATCAGACAAAGCTGCATATTTGCTCCCTGTCATCGGAGCAACACAAACATCTCAATGTGAAAAACCCTTCATGTCTAGTGCCTAGTACAGCATGTCCACCATTAAAGATGCACCTGTGTGGAAGGACTTGTACCATCTACCTGTGGCCTTCTGACCAGCAAGTAACATCTGCAGAAGAAGGCCCTCCAAGAACATCTCTTCATTCTTCCATGTAATTCTTAATAAAAAAAAAACTAAAAAGAATCATTTCAAATTGATTAATGTCCCTTTGCATTTAATGTAATACTACTGACATTTATGGCATATCAGTACTAAACATCATATATGTCTGATGAGAGAATATCGTTTCCATGTTTCATGTTAATCCTCTAATCCTCAGCCAAAAGTGGAAGAGAAGACCAGTGATTCTGTTACATCTACGAATGACAGTCAATCCAGGGAAAAACACCTTCTGATCCATACATTTTTCAGGCACTCTGATCCTTTTACCTTCATGTGGCTCTACTTAAGGTTTATGTATAAGAACCAGTTGGATTCAGTACTGGGCATCCTGGGGGTCCCAGCAGCCACATCCCAATTGTTCAACTAAAAAAGACATACTGTATTATAGTGTGATATATATATATATATATACACACTGTGTGCAGAATTATTAGGCAAATGAGTATTTTGATCACATGATACTTTTTATACATGTTGTCCTACTCCAAGCTGCATAGGCTTGAGAGCCAACTACCAATTAAGTAAATCTGGTGATGTGCATCTCTGTAATGAGGAGGGGTGTTGGCTAATGACATCAACACCCTATATAAGGTGTGCTTAATTATTAGGCAACTTCCTTTCCTTTGGCAAAATGGGTCAGAAGAGAGATTTGACGGGCTCTGAAAAGTCCAAAATTGTGAGATGTCTTGCAGAGGGATGCAGCAGTCTTGAAATTTCCAAACTTTTGAAGCGTGATCACCGAACAATCAAGCGTTTCATGGCAAATAGTCAACAGGGTCGCAAGAAGCGTGTTGGCCAAAAAAGGCGCAAAATAACTGCCCATGAATTGAGGAAAATCAAGCGTGAAGCTGCCAAGATGCCATTCACCACCAGTTTTGCCATATTTCAGAGCTGCAATGCTACTGGAGTATCAAAAAGCACAAGGTGTGCGATACTCAGGGACATGGCCAAGGTAAGGAAGGCTGAAAAACGACCACCTTTGAACAAGAAGCATAAGATAAAACGTCAAGAATGGGCCAAGAAATATCTTAAGACTGATTTTTCAAAGGTTTTATGGACTGATGAAATGAGAGTGACTCTTGATGGGCCAGATGGATGGGCCAGAGGCTGGATCAGTAAACGGCAGAGAGCTCCACTCCGACTCAGATGCCAGCAAGGTGGAAGTGGGGTACTGGTATGGGCTGGTATCATCAAAGATGAACTTGTGGGACCTTTTCGGGTTGAGGATGAAGTGAAGCTCAACTCCCAGACCTACTGCCAGTTTCTGGAAGACAACTTCTTCAAGAAGTGGTACAGGAAGAAGTTGGTATCGTTCAAGAAAAACATGATTTTCATGCAGGACAACTCTCCATCACATGCATCCAACTACTCCACAGCGTGGCTGGCCAGTAAAGGTCTAAAAGAAGAAAAAATAATGACATGGGCCCCTTGATCACCTGATCTGAACCCCATAGAGAACCTGTGGTCCATCATAAAATGTGAGATCTACAGGGAGGGAAAACAGTACACCTCTCGGAACAGGGTCTGGGAGGCTGTGGTGGCTGCTGCACGCAATGTTGATCGAAAACAGATCAAGCAACTGACAGAATCTATGGATGGAAGGCTGTTGAGTGTCATCATAAAGAAAGGTGGCTATACTGATCACTAATTTTTTGGGTTTTTGTCTTTGCATGTCAGAAATGTTTATTTCTATATTTTGTGCACTGATATTGGTTTACCTGGTGAAAATAAACAAGTGAGATGGGATTATATTTGGTTTTTATTAAATTGTCTAATAATTCTGCACAGTAATAGTTACCTGCACAAACAAATATCCTCCTAAGATAGCCAAATCTTAAAAAAAACCACTCCAACTTCCAAAAATATTAAGCTTGGATATTTATGAGTCTTGTGGGTTGATTGAGAACATAGTTGTTGATCAACAATAAAAATAATCCTCTAAAATACAATTTGCCTAATAATTGTGCACACCGCGTATATCTATATATATAATCGTCTTATCCCGTCTGTCTGTCTGTCGGGGAAATCCCGCGTCACTGATTGGTCCAGCAGCGGCCAATCAGCGACGCGGGATTTCAGAAAAAAGATGGCGGCCGTTAGAGGCTCATCTGCGGGACGGAGCTCAGCGGCGATGCAGCCGGGAGATGACTGGCGCGAGGCTCTCATCTCCCGGCCGCTAGCAGCAGAAGAACCCCGACCGGCGAGCAGCCGCTCATCTCCCGGCTTCTCGCAGCGGAAGTAGCCGCACAGGCAGTGGCGTTGACCTCCATGCGGCTAGGGTGTCAAGGGAGGACCGGGGAGCGGCGCTGCGGGTCGGGATACTTCTGCTGCGAGAAGCCGCTCATCTCCCGGCTTCTCGCAGCGGAAGTAGCCACACAGGCAGCGGCGCTCCCCGGTCCTCACCAATACGATTCTGCTCCCCGGTCCTCACCTATACGATTCGCTGATTGGTCGCGGTCTCTGGCCGCGACCAATCAGTGATCTTGGCGCAAAAGTTAAACACCGCTGTGCTGATTGGTCGCGGCCGCTGCCCGCGACCAATCACCGATTTGGACGCCACATTTAAATAGCGGCCACGACCAATCACCGATCTTGGCGCAACATTTAAACACTGCTGTGCTGATTGGTCACAGACGCTGCCCGCGACCAATCAGCGATTTTGGCGCCAAATTTAAACACTGCTGTGCTGATTGGTCGCGGACGCTGCCCGCGACCAATCAGCGATTTTGGCGCCAAATTTAAACAATGCTCTGCTGACTGGTCGCGGATGCCAGCCACGACCAATCAGCGAGATTGGCGCCAAATTTATACAACGCTCTGCTAATTGGTCGCGGACACCAGCCACGACCAATCAGCGAGATTGGCGCCAAATTTAAACAATGCTCTGGCGCCAAATTTAAACAACGCTCTGCTGATTGGTCGCGGCCGCCAGCCGACCGCGACCAATCAGCGAGATTGGCGCCAAATTTAAACACCACTCTGCTGATTGCGCCCAGTCGGCCGCATACATATTCTAGAATACCCGATGCGTTAGAATTGGGACACCATCTAGTATATATATAAATATATTCACTTGTGGAAAACCCTTTTAACTAGGGCTGTGGTGTCAGTAAGTCAAATTTCCAACTATAATAATTACTAATACCAAATATACTGCAACAAATAATAGTAAATATTCAGCAATTTATGCATGAAAATAATTTATAATATACAATATTAACACTATATAAGTATTTACATTTTTTTCTACCTGCAGTTGGAGTTGGTACGTTCTTCTGATACTAACTCCACAGCTCGGCTTTTCCTTCTTTCCTGCTCCTCTAACATAAAAGTACAGCAATTAATTACGACAAGTTAATCATTTAAATGCTGCTGTCAATCTCTGACAGCAGCACGTAAATGTAACCAGTGCCACTGCTTCCATTTACCAGCTCCCATCTGTGCCCTGTGACATGATCTCGGGGGCTGATGGGTCACTAGGACAGTGAGGGCCCTGTGCCCGCTGTCTTGGTGCTCCTCTGGAGCTCATCTATATGCTGAGCTTCAAAGGAGACCGAGATTTAGGCTACCGTCCCACTATCAGTATTTGGTCCAATTTCACCACAAATGGATTTTTTTCCCCATTTTTAGTACATTGAATAGTAAAATGAATCATTCAAAACTACAAGTAACCCCAAAGTCATGCCAGTTTCCATGGCCCAGAAGATTCTCTGAAGGAAGAGTGTCATTGGGTGACTGCTTCTTTGGTAAATACCATAAACATTAGCACTTAAAAAGGTCCATATGTCTGGAACCGTATAGATGATTTCGAAAGAAACAAAAAAAAGCTCAGTGATAAGAAACAGATGATGGTTATTAATGGAACACACTAACTGGGTCACATTTAAAAGTGGTGTACCCCAGGAGTCAGTATTGGGACTTCTATTTAATACAATTATTAATGACCTTTTGGGGGGTATACAGAGTAAAATTTCAATATTTTCAGATGATCGTAAACTCTGCAAGGTTATCAGTACATAGGAGGATAATGTAATATTACAGAGGGATTTATGTAAGCTTGAGGTTTGGGCTGAAAAATGGCAATTGAAGTTTAATGTAGATAAATGTTCTTGCTTGGGACAAATTACAATGTACAATTATGTACTAAACACTGGGAAAACCATCACTGGAAAAGACTTGGGTGTATGGGTGGACAGCAAACTCAACTTTAATAACCAGTGCTAGGCCGCTGCTGCCAAGGCAAATAGAACCATGGAAGCATTAAAAGAGGCATAGATGCTTATGATAAGAACATAGTTTTGTCTGTATACAAGTCACTAATTCAGCCACATTTAGAATACTGTGTATAATTTTGGTCTTTGGTGTATAAGACGGACATAGTTGAACTAGGACGTATGCAGACAAATGCAACCAAGGTTATTAAGGGAATTGGTGCACTGCAATTCCAAGACAGGTTATCAAAGTTAGGGTTATTCAGTTTGGAATAATGAAGGTTTAAGGGCGATCTTATTACAATGTACAAATATAAGAAGAAACAGTATAGAGATCTTATTAAGGAACTTTTTACATATAGACCTTCAACGATGACAAGGAGGCACCCTCTCCTACTAGAAGAAAGATGGTTTCTCAGTCATCATAGATGGCGATTCTTTACTCTAAGAATAGTGAAATTACGGGACTTTCGGGAACATAAACATCACAGTAAAAGATAATGCCTTACCAACACCAGGTCAGATTACCAGTGCACCGCAGGATGCAGCAAGCCTCCATGATAAAGGCGGGGGCAGCACATGTGCAAAATACTAATGCCGACAGCCACTCACTAACCTACCAATTCTTGGAGGGGGTGGCTGTGTAGTATTATGCATGCACACCGATGGAGTTGTGAGCTTGCGTATTTTGGCCAAAATATCGTCCAATACCTCATGTGGTGTACTTATCTTATATACTATTTTTCATCTTTTTTGCACATCTTTTTGCAGGATGCAGTCAGGCCTCTTTAGTGTTGGCTGGGTGAATTGGGGCGTCTGTCCTGGGGGGTGCATGTATATAGTTCTGGGCAACCCGCCTGATCTAATACTATGGGCGTCATCAATACGCTGCAAGCAAGACATCAATAGGCTGCAAGCCAGACACTGTGTATCACACATATCTGTGTGACTGGCGCCCTATGCAGACTCCATCGGTGTGCATGTATAATACTACACAGCCACCCCCTCCATGAATTGGTAGGTTAGTGAGTGGCTGTCTGCATCAGTATTTTGCACATGTGCTGCCCCCGCCTTTATCATGGAGGCTTGCTGCATCCTGCAGTGCATTGGTAATCTGACCTGGTGTTGGTAAGGCATTATCTTTTACTGTGATGTTTTTTGAAATTATGTCCAATGTTCACCATTTTTAATATTCAGACTTTCGGGAACATCATATTGTAATTGTTGATTTACTAAACAAGTTCAAGTATGGCCCGGATGCTTTTGTTGAAAAATATATTACAGGTTATGGGAACTAGATTCTGTGATAGGACGTTCATCCAGGGAACTAGTCTAATTGCCATTAGTGGAGTTGGGAAGGATTTTTTCGTTAATAGGGGGCAATTAGCATCTGCCTCATGGGTCTTTTGCCTTCCTTTGTATCAACATGTTAGGTTATAGGTAGAACACAAAGGATGTCTTCTTTCAATGTACTGTGTGGGGAAATGTATTGTCAGGGGGAATCATACTGTACATCATGCTGTGTGTAATAGGACCGTGGGGGCATCATATTGAGTGTGATAGCCACTGTGGGGCCATGAAAGTGGTATCATACTGTGTGTAGGCATATATGAGGAATTGGACTAGATTAGAATACTGGCATTCGAGAAAGAATGTCACACCGATTGTACTCCCGGGATTATGGTGTGCTGTGTAATAATATATGGTAGCAGGACCCCTCTAGTCTTCATTCCAGGTATACTAACTGCTCAGTGTTACATTGATTTGGTCGTGGAACCAGTGATATGGACATTTCTTAAACGTGCCTCAGTAACTATTTTTCAACATGGAAATGTTAAGCTACATGTTGCAGGTGCTACTGTGAGCAGCATGCTTGACTTAAACATGATACCATGGCCAGAAGCATCTCCGGATTTGACTCCCATCAAGCACTTCATTGGTCGAGCATTGCAAAAGGAGTTGCCGTCAGCAGATCTTGATGATTTGTGTGCCCAAGTGCATTCATTATTCCTCTCTGCTCTGCCTTGCTCACCGCTCCGGCGGTTCCTCTCTGCTCTGCCTTGTCCACCGCTCCGGCGGTTTCGCCCTGCTCTGCCTTGCTCACCGCTCCGGCGGTATCTCTCTGCTCTGCCTTGCCTACCGCTCCAGCGGTTCCTCTCTGCTCTGCTTGTCTACCGCATCTGCGGTTCTGTTCCTGAATCCCAGTTTGTACTGGACCCTATCCAGCCTGCGCTCCAACCTGCTAGTGCCTCCCTGTCTGCACTCCAGCCGTGTTTGCCAGTACCCCCCTGTCTGCATACCAGCCGTGCCTTGCCAGTGCCCTCCTGTCTGCATACCAGCCGTGCTTGCCAGTATCCTCTTGTCTGCACTCCAGCCATGCCTGCCAATACCCAACTGTCTGTGTGCCAGCCTAACCTGCCCGTTCCTGCATTCCCCGGTGTGGGTCAACAGCTGTGACCGGGGTCTAACCTGGAGTAGCACCTGGTCCCTCTGCTCGGTTCCTCCTTGGTTCACGAAGTCGTTAGCCTCCGTGCGACCTTGGTCGGATCGGGTAGATACTTAGTTATGCCCCTCCAGGCACTCCTCGGTTCATGGTACAGTGGGATCACTAATCACGCTCACGCCAGTCAGTCCAGGCACGAGTGTAACAGTTTTATTTATGTTGTATCGTGTTTGAAGGTTGCCTTTTCCTGATGGCAGGTTTCAGCTCTTTCCAAAGATGCTCAATAGGATTTAGGTCAGGGCTCATAGAAGGCCACTTCAGAATAGTTGAAAGTTTTCCTCTTAGCCGTTCTTGGGTGTTATAAGCTGTGTGTTTTGGGTCATTATCCTGTTGCAAGACCCATGACTGAGACCAAGCTTTCTGACAATGGGTAGCACATTTCTCTCTAGAATCCCTTGATAGTCTTGAGATTACATTTTACCCTGCACAGATTCAAGACACCCTGTGCCAGATGCAGCAAAGCAGCCCGAGAACATAACAGAGCTCCTCCATGTTTCACAGTAGGGACAGTGTTCTTTTCTTGATATGCTTCACTTTTCCGTCTGTGAACATAGTTCTGATGTGCCTTGCCAAAAACTTCAATGTTTGTCTCATCTGTCCATAGGACATTCTCCCAGAAGCTTTGTGGCTTGTCAACATGTAGTTTGGCAAATTCCAGTTTGGCTTTTTTATGAAATTTTTTTCAACAATGGTGTTCTCCTTGGTCGTCTCCCATGAAGTCCACTTTGGATCAAACAACAACGGATGGTGCGATCTGACACTGATGTTCCTTGAGCATGAAGCTCACCTTTAATCTCTTTAGAAGTTATCCTGGGCTCTTTTGTTACCATTCGAATTATCCGTCTCTTTGATTTGTCATCAATTTTCCTCCTGCTGCCACGTCCAGGGAGGTTGGCTACAGTCCCATGGATCTTAAATTTCTAAATAATATGTGCAACTGTAGTCACAGGAACATCAAGCTACTTGGAGATGGTCTTATAACCTTTACCCTTAACTTGCTTGTCTATAATTTTCTTTCTAATCTCCTGAGACAACTCTTTCCTTTGCTTCCTCTGGTCCATGTTGAGTGTGGTACACACCATGTCACCAAACAGCACAGTGAGTATCTGTAGCCCTATATACAGGCCCACTGACTGATTACAAGATTGTAGACACTTTTGATGCTAATTAGTGGACACAACTTGATTTAACATGTATCTGTTGTCACGTTATTTTCAGGGGTACCATCATTTTTGTCCAGGCCTATATCATGAGTTACATTTTTTAAAAACTTCTGTGGAAGCAGGGTTGAAAAGCAATGTCTGACTTCCATTTGTTCATTTTCATAGATTTTTAATTTATTATTACTTTTGTCAGATTCAAATTATTTCTGTGACCATTGTGGGTTTTTCCTTTCATTAAACGAGGGGTACCAACAATTTTGACCACGTATGTATGTATGTACAAACACACACACACACATATGTATATATATATATATATATATACACATACACACATACATACATATATATATATATATATATACACACACATATATATACACACACACATATATATACACACATACATATATATATAGTGATGTAGCAGACATCCCTTTAATGGTTTGGTGTGTTTTTGAATGACCATGTACCTTCCTCTTTAACGGACTGGTCACATGACTGTGACATCACACAGGTCCTTATGCACACAGAGGGTGTGGACACATGACTCTGACATCAGTTAAGGTCCTATCTGTGTGTGTGCTGCAGTATATATAAACCCTGTGTGATTTGTGACAGGTGTGTTACGGTGTGTAGGAGTTCCTGGGTGTTGGGAGCTCCTGTGTGGGCACCGTGTGAGCGGCACGAGGCTGTTCCCTGTGTGTGGGGAACACCGCTCGTGGGAAGCCTGGTGAGGCCTGGTGGACTCCGGTGGAGGTGAAGCCTGGATCCCTGTGAGAGTGTGGGGGATGCCAGTAAGCCTCGGAGTGCCACACAAGCACACAAATTTTGGGGTCCATTTTTTCTTGTTAGCCCTGTGAAAATAAAAAAAATTGGGTCTAAAGTAACATTTTTGTGAAAAAAGTTAAATGTTCATTTTTTTCTTCCACATTCAAAAAATTCCTGTGAAGCATCTGAAGGGTTAATAAAGTTCTTGAATGTGGTTTTGAGCACCTTGAGGGGTGCAGTTTTTAGAATGGTGTCACTTTTGGGTATTTTCTGTCATAAAGACCTCTCAAAGTGACTTCAAATATGATGTGGTCCCTAAAAAAATGGTTTTATACATTTTGTTGGAAAAATGAGAAATCGCTGGTCAACTTTTAACCCTTATAGCTCCCTAACAAAAAAAAATTTTGGTTCCAAAATTGTGCTGATGTAAAGTAGACATGTGGGAAATGTTATTTATTAACTCTTTTGTGTGACATATCGCTCTGATTTCAGGGCTTAAAAATTCAAATTTTGAAAATCGCAAAATTTTCAAAATTTTCGCCAAATTTCCATTTTTTTCACAAATAAACGCAAGTGATATCGAAGAAATTTTTCCACAATCATGAAGTACAATATGTCACGAAAAAACAGTCTCAGAATCAGGGGGATCCGTTGAAGCGTTCCAGAGTAATTACCTCATAAAGTGACAGCGGTCAGAATTGTAAAAATTGGCCCGGTCATTAACGTGCAAACCACCCGCGGGTCTTAAGGAGTTAAAGAGAACCTGTCACGTCCTAGCTGCCCTCTACACTGCCCCCATAGCGTTGGTAGTGACGCAATGTGCATCACTAGCAAGCTGTTTTCATGAAAATCACTGCAGCTATAATGAATTTATAACGTTTAATATACTTATATCTAGGGCCGGCTCCAGGTTTTTCTGGGCCCCGGGCGAGTCTCAGTGGGCCCCTCTAACACATACCACGATTCATGATGCACAGATACCGCAGAGAAATCTATATATATAGTACAATGCAAAGATTTCACTTCTTACATTACATGAGTGATATCTACTGTAAATTCTACAATAGCTCAGAAGCCGGAGAATCCTCGCAGCACACAGTGCAGACCGGACAATATAGTCCTCCATACAGTATTATGGGCACTACTAAGTCCTCCATACAGTTTTATGGGCCCCATTATATATTGCTCCATACAGAATAATGACCCCACATAGTCCTCGTACAGTATAATGGGCACCACATATCTCCATACAGAATACTGGCCCCCATATAAGGCCGCATACGGAATACTGGCCCCCATATAAGGCCCCATACGGAATACTGGCCCCCATATAAGGCCCCATACGGAATACTGGCCCCCATATAAGGCCCCATACGGAATACTGGCCCCCATATAAGGCCCCATACAGAATACTTGCCCCCATATAAGACCCCATGAAGGAATACTGGCCCCCATATAAGGCCCCATACGGAATACTGGCCCCCATATAAGGCCCCATACGGAATACTGGCCCCCATGTAAGGCTCCATACGGAATACTGGCCCCCATATAACGCTCCATACGGAATACTGGCCCCCATATAAGGCTCCATACGGAATACTGCCCCCCATATAAGGCTCCATACAGAATACTGGCCCCCATATAACGCTCCATACAGGATACTGGTCCTCTTATAAAGCTCCATACAGGATACTGGCCCCCATATAACGCTCCATACAGGATACTGGTCCCCTTATAACGCTCCATACAGGATACTGGCCCCCATATAATGCTCCATGCAGGCTGTTACCCCCCACATAATGCCCCATACAGGCTGTCTCCCCCCTTATAATGCTCCATGCAAGCTGTTACCCCCCACATAATGCCCCATACAGGCTGTCCCCCCACCGTATAATGCTCCATGTAGGCTGTTCCCCCCCCATAATGCACTAAGCAGGCTGTCCCCCCCCCTTATAATGCCCCATGCAGGCTGTTCCCCCCTTATATTGCCCCATGCAGGCTGTCACCCCTCCTCTTTATAATGCCCCATGCAAGATGTCACCCCCTCTCTCTATAATGCCCCAAACAGGATGTCACCCCCCCTCTTTATAATCCCCAATCAGGATGTCACCCCCCTCTTTATAATGCCCCATTCAGGATGTCACCCCCTCTCTTCATAATGCCCCATGCAGGATGTCACTCCCCTCTGTTTATAATGCCCCATGCAGGATGTCACCCCCTCTCTTTATAATGCCCCATGCAGGATGTCACCCCCTCTCTTTATAATGCCCCATGCAGGATGTCACCCCCTCTCTTTATAATGCCCCATGCAGGATGTCACCCCCTCTCTTTACAATGTCCTATGCAGGATGTCACCCCCCTCTCTTTATAATGCCCCATGCAGGATGTCAGCCCCCCTCTCTTTATAATGACCCATGCAGGATGTCACCCCCTCTCTTTATAATGCCCCATGCAAGATGTCACCCCCCTCTCTTTATAATGCCCCATGCAGGATGTCACCCCCTCTCTCTATAATGCCCCATGCAGGCTGTCACCCCCTCTCTCTATAATGCCCCATGCAGGATGTCACCCCCCCTCTCTTTATAATGCCCCATGCAGGATGTCACCCCCCCTCTCTTTATAATGCCCCATGCAGGATGTCACCCCCCCTCTCTTTATAATGCCCCATGCAGGATGTCACTCCCCCATATTATGCCCCATGCAGGATGTCCCCCCCCCCCCCCCCATATTATGCCCCATGCCTCCATACATTAAAAAAAAAATCAAATACTCACCTCCCTCCTCACCTGCTGCAGCTGCTCGGGTCGGGACTCCAGCGTTGGCGGCGTCTTTCCGCTCTGTGCTCCCTGTGACAGCTCAGGGGGAGGGCGCGGTGGAAAGACTTCACCGCACCCTCTAACCTGAGACGTCACAGAGAGCGCAGAGCAGGAAGACGGCGGATCTGCAGAGGCACGGGGAGAGGTAAGTATCCGGCTGCCGGGGCCCTGAGCAAGCGGGGGAGAAGGGCGGGCGCTGACACCGCTCTCCTCCGCCCATAGCCCAACGGGGTGCGCGACCGCCAGTGGGCCCCCCTGCCTGCTCAGGGCCCCGGCACTTGCCCGGGTGCGCCGGGTGCTGACGCCGGCCCTACTTATATCCTACCTGCCTTTTCAATCATAGGGGCGTGCTTGTCATATTCAGTCAAGGGCGTGCGCAGCATTCACTCACTGCTGGCGCCGTCCATGTATTTGAATCCTGTTCCTGACCAGCGCTGATATTGTGGGACGCAGGCGCACTTGTAGATGTCCGGCCGCCTGCGCAGTGAGGCTCTGTGATTACCAGATTCACTGCGCATGCTCTGGGAACATAGCGCGTTAAAGCGCATGCGCAGTGAGGCTGTGTGATTATGACTTTTTCTTCACTTTGAAAATTGTTTAAGTTGGCTGAGGGACTGGGTGTTTTACCTAGGACAAGGAATGGCCATGTGTAAGAAAAACCGCTACTGATTGTAAATTACAGATTCTGTTAACTACAATAAATAAGTTGGTTAACAAGAAACACTTTGATATAGTGCACTACACAATACAGTTCTCTTTTACACACTGTATAGTTTGCTAAAAGGCACACGTTTTAGTGGGAGAGGCCGAAAAATGAACGAGTAATACAACCGTTTATGGATGCTGTAGTGTGGACCCCTAGAGTCAATTCTCCTGGTGGGCCCTAGGCACCCCAGTCCGACCCTGTATGAGGCCTTTACATGGTATCAACGCCTGCGATGAGAACGCCACATCATAGTAATAGCAGAATCACAAATATAAGATTATATGAACAGATTAAAGCAAGATTTCTATTGCTGGCTGCAGAATGAGTTAACTGGGATATCATCAGTGAGTTTGATCTGACTGGAGAAGTAACTACTCTTGTTTTTATTCTTTTGAGCTCCATTCAGCTAATTTATGATTTATCACCTTCCCTGAGCATACATGGAAATCATGGGGTCCCATAGCAGAAGTAATAATTAAACCCCCACAAAAAAACATTAATATTCAGCGGGGTCACAGAAGAGCATACCTCACAAGTTTGCAACCCTTCCATAGTAATTTTGCCCCAATTGAAGCCCCCTAGTGTTCCCACGTACTAAGATACTCCTTTAATGGCCAAAAATGTGCCCCCAAACACAGTAAGATACCCCCACAGTGAATTTCTCCACTGTACCCTCCACACATACAGTATGATGACTCTACAGTACCCCCGCAAAGTATGATAAACCCCAGTGACCTCTACACAGTATGATGGCCCCCGCATAACCCTCCACACAGTATAATGGACCCCGCACAGCCCTCCACACTGTATAATGGTCCTCATACAGTGTAATGGCCCCCACTATCCACCCAAGCAGTATAATGACCCCCATCAGCCACTTATACAGTATAATGCCCCTCACCACACAGCCCTCCAAATAGTATAATGGCCCAAACACAACGCTCCAAATAAAATAATAGTCCTCACATAAGCCTCTAAACAATATAATAGTCCCCACCCAGCCCTCCAAATAATATAATGGACCCCACATAGGCCTCCAAATAGTATAATAGTCCCCATACAGCTCTCCAAATAATAGAACGGTCCCCACATAGCCCTCCAAATAGTATGATAGCCTGACACATAGCCATTCAAATAGTAGTATAATGGCCCCCACAGAGCACTACAAATAGTATGATGCTCCCCACATAATCCTCCAAATACTAGAATGATGGCCCCCACATAGTTCTCCAAATAGTATGATGGTCCCCAAGACAGCCCTAAAATTAGTATTTTAGCACCCCAAATATGATGATGCCCCCCAAATAACCCTTCAAATAATATGATGGCCTCCAAGTAGCCCTACAAATAGTATCATGGCCTTCCAGTTTGCCCTCCAAATAATATGATGGCCCTCACAAACTACTTATTAATTAAAAAAAAAATACTCACCTCTCCCCATTCCCTTGCTGTTCTGGTCTTTGCAGCATGTGGTTTGAAACTATGCTCAGCTCGGCACAGTGGACGCGATTTTGGGACGTTATCACGTCCACTGAGCTGAGACATCAGAAGCACAGAGGAGAATGATGGAGGAGGGAGCAGACGGTTCCCTCCTCCATCATTCCTTTCAATTGTATCTGCATCCAGAATGCGGATACAGTTGAAAGTGTGATGCTGGATGCGGGGGGCCCGATGCCTGTGCTGACATCGCCACCTGTCTCACAGTTGCAAAGCAGCTGCGGGGTCTGCCGCTATTAGCGGTATGCCAGTGCCATTGTTATGTGACATGAGCCCCGGGAGAGCCAGTGCCGAGACAGCTGGTACAACACCAACACCGAAGGTGAATATAAGTGTTATTTTACTGGGGAG
Organism: Phyllobates terribilis; assembly: GCF_046119375.1. Classification (NCBI taxonomy): domain Eukaryota; kingdom Metazoa; phylum Chordata; class Amphibia; order Anura; family Dendrobatidae; genus Phyllobates; species Phyllobates terribilis. Next base: position 2,486,147 of record NW_027362974.1, on the reverse strand, counting down.
AAACATAGGGATTTAGAAGGGGTTGTCTGATTAGTGGACATCCCCTTTAAGTAATCAAGTTCATTAAAGGGGTTGTCCACTACTGCACATCCCCAGCTTATTACATTTAGGACTTCAGCACCGCTTTTTCCGGACATTGCTATGACTTGTTATGTCCTCTGCAGCCAATTAGCAGATGTTGGTCAATAGTCTGTCAGGACGGACATCTGCTCTGAAGAAATAGAGTTTTTGAGACTTGTAGACATTATGGAATAACGTCCATAAAAATATCCCAAGCCGGTATTGGTCCTCCAAGAAGCATGAAGCCCTCGCTGCTACTAACTTACTCCCATACCTGGATCTACCTAGATGATGAAAACACTTGGACTGTAAGGTACAAATCAGGTGAAATTATGAAACCTGGAGGGAATGTCACTTCAGGTTGTGCGTAGATATCCGTAGATAGAAGTCGTTATTTATCCGCCATTAATGAAATGTTTTGTCCATTTTTGCTCCACAAATCTGAGGCCGATGAATGGGGGAATGGCACCAATGCTATGGAGAATGCCTTGAAAATTGAAAAGGGCGTAAATAAGGCTCTGCTGGACCTCCACAAGATTGCTATGGACCATGCGGACCCTCATGTAAGTGACTCCCCCATAGCGTATAGATACCGCGTGTTCATTTTATAAAATATCCTCCATGAAGGAACAGTTCATGTATCTTCTGTGACCTCCATATTGTGCTGTTCCTGGAAATGTAATACCACCCGACTACTAGATGTCACGTTCCCCTTTATAATGGGGGGTGTTCCAACACAAGCTGCATATTATGGCACTGTTATAAAGCTATGGGACAATTCATTAGTGTATTTGCACCTTTTTTTTCTAGTTTTTAGTGTTTTTCATTTGCGCCTTGTTCTTCTTTTAATTTGCGCCTTTTTGAAGTCTGCAGCGTTCCCTTTTTTTTCATTGATCATTATGGGGTTTCCGGCTAATTATCTAATTGTGACTTTTTAAAAAGTTGTCACATTTTTACTCAAATATATTTCAAGTGATTTTGTGTTCTGTAGTCCGGGAGTTTTTTTTGCACAAACTTTGCAACATTTTAGCATGCCACTTTTTTGCGATACAAAGACACAAAAAGGTTTAAAGACAAAAAAAATACAGTTTTGATCTTGGGCAAAATCCATGAACCAGGTGCGCCACTTTCAGGAATTTGGCACAAAAAAATCAAATGATACAAAAGAGAAAAGGGACTTGAAAAAATACAATGTTGTATTGGGCCCTATGACGGCACAGCACAGATTTTAGTAAAGGTTTTGCAGGATTCACATGCTATCAATTGTTAAAAAAACAAGCAAAATGATGACTCGGACCCTCTGATTTTCGAGGTATAAGGCTACGTCCCCACAATGAGCTTCTAGTGAGTTTTAGATATAGCAGATTTTCTGCCCCATTAAGTAAAATAGGTTACTTGAATTTTTTTCGAAAATATACAGCATAAAAAACTCACCCAAAACTCATTGTGAGAATGTAGCCTAAGGGTATGTGCACATCATTTAGACGCCGGTGAGTTGTCCTTGGTGAAGCTCTGCCACCGGTGGTTTTCACTCTATACTTTAAAGGGAACCTGTCATGTCCCTAAACGCTATTAACCTGCAGATATGGGGTTAATCTGCAGGTTTATAAAGCTGCCGGGCATCTTACTGAAAGGCCGGCTACCGGGAGGAAATGCACTTTATTCCCCACGGCAGCCTCCAGCTTTCAGTCATAGAGGCGCGGCCGGCGTGGCTTCAGTCATTGTTCAGTACATAGTGAGCGGCGGCTATAACCGCACCCTGGCACTGACTGACAGCCGGCTAAGCGGCCCCTGTAACCGCTCCCTGTAAAGACTGACAGCCGGATCTGTACTGATGTACTGCTGAGCTGTCAGTCAGTGCCGGGGCGTTGTTACAGCTGCCGATCACTGTATATTGAGCGGTGTCTGAAGTTGCGCCGGAAGTGTGGCACCCCAGGGGTCTGGTTTCCACAGTAATAGCAATATTACGTCTGTGAGCAGGTGGGAGGTTTCCTGGTCAGACATCCTATGCATGCCACACCTCCTGCCCAGTCCTGGGAGGGGAAGAACTTCCCCTATATAAAGCTGGGGCTGAGGCAGGGTTAGAAGAGAGTGAGAGAACACAGACAGAGACACAGTCTGGTCTGTAGTGGAGCAGCTTTAGGAGCAAGAAAGATCAGGAGCTGTGTGGGAGCTGTGCTAAAAGAGATCAGGGGCTGGAAGCTGTAGAGCTCGCCCTGATTGAATAGTTCTTACCGGACCCGGAGTCCGAGGCTGTGGGGACTAATCCTTACCCAGCAGCAGAAACCGCCCGGCAGGGGATTTCAGGTCCTCTGGCCAAGAAACCCGAAGGCACGGTCACACGCAAGGGACCAGCACCGCCGTCGTGGAGCGGAAGCTACCAGAAGGCCCCGAGTCACCGGCCATACGGGTGAGCACCACACGGTACACTCAGGGACGTGGGCTACTTTTACCCGCCTCTAGCAAGGTAGCCAGAAGAGTACGATTAGTTGGGGAGGCCTACAACTCCGCCTGGCCAGGGAAGATTCCATCTGCTCACGGACTGACCAGGCCCCGATCGCTAGCCAGTACTCCGGGAGGGTCTACCTTTGCCACCAGTAAAGACCCTGAACTACACCGCACCGTCTCTGAGTGTTTCATCATCCACGTCCGCTGCCCTGAGGCCATACCCCTCCCGTTGGGGGTTATACCATCCCCGCTGCACAACCGTACCACCGGCCTCAGCGGTCTGCCCTGCAGCGGCGGTCTCATGACCGCATTCAACGGGTGGCGTAGTCGAGCAATATAACATCTACTGCTAAATACTGCCGCTCAGTTTGACTCCCTGGGCACGGACCGGGTCACCGCCACGAGACTACTACCCCCATCTGATCCGGCTCCGGGTAAGCCCCCGTGCGCGCGATGCCGCACGACACAGCAGGCCCAGGGGCGCGTCAACTTTTGGCGTAGTCGGCAGGATTCCGTGCCCGCAACCACCGGGTACTGCGCGCCTGAAAAAGAGACTTTTAAACTTACCTGTGGTGAAGATTCCCGCCATCCGACGCCATCTTCCACCTCCTTCCCGCCATCCGTGGAGTTTTCCCGCCGTTGGACGCCATCTTCTGCCTTCTTCCCGCCATCCGTGGAGTTTTCCCGCCGTTGGACGCCATCTTGAAGACGCCGCGCAGGAAGAAGAGGGGCGTGGACTCCGAAAAGCCCACGAGAACTGAAGCCCCGCCTCACGTCCGGACGTTGCGTAAGGTCCTGGAAGGAGCCCAGCAGACGCCGACGTCATAGGAGTGCGACGGAAGGTCCTCGACCCTGACGATCCACTGCGGAGCCGCGGCCTACGGAAGAGGATCATTGCAAGGTAGGCCACGGTCCACTAGGGGGGAGGAAGATGTCGGATACGGAGGAGAGCTTCACTGCCGCAGCCACCGCCAGCGCCACCGCTGCTGCGGTCATGCCTTTCACTATGCCCTATATCCCGGGGGAAGCCTGGCTACCCCAGTACTCAGGGGAGTCACATACCCTGAATGACTTTAGAGAAAAGCTGGATAGCCTCTTCCAGGTGTACCCCCTCACAGAAGAGCAAAAAGTGAGCATTCTGGTGGCCCAACTAACCGGGGCAGCCCAAAGGGAGGTAAAGTCCTGGCCGCCTGGGAGGAGGACTGTCGCAGGGATATTAACCCGGCTGAAGGACACCTTTGATACCCGCACCTCAGCTGAGATTAAGCTTAGATTCTACGGGTGCAAACAGCGAGCACATGAGAATATAAGGGACTATGCACTAAACCTACAAGAGGCCCTGAGAGCCATTAAGCAGACCGACCCTGACGGCGTGGGAAACGAGGACAGGCTGTTGACCGAACAATTTATAGAGGGACTATATTGCAATGCCCACCGAACCCAGTTGCGGGCAATGGCCTTACAGGATCCTCATCTGGACTTTGCACAGTTCAAGGACAGAGCCATTCGGGTGCTCCGAGAACCGGCACCGGGTGGCGTTGTGACCCACAGGCGCCCTACTACCGCTTACCACCAGGAGGCGGCGCCCTTGTCGGCAGGGCCTGTGGGGGCTGATGCGCAGGCTTTGAACAATGACCCGGCTCCAGACCTGCACCATCAGGTCCAAGAGCTAGCTAAAAGCGTAGCTGCGCTAACCCGAACTGTGCAGTCTTTACAGGTTGCTGCTCCAGGGAAGATCCAGCTGGCATCCGGACCGGAGGACATCCCGTGGCGTCGACCAAGGAGGACCCCACCGGCCAGAGGAAGACCCAGCGACCGATACAACGAGGACGGACAGCCCATCTGCCGCCGCTGCAATCAACCCGGACATATGGCAAGGTACTGTCCTTTAAACTGGCACAACCTCGGGTAGAGGGCCAAACCCTAGGAATAAGATCACCAGGCCCATCGAACTGGCGTGACAAATATGTGGGAGGACGTCCAGTCTTGCCTGTGGTACTGGATGGCATTCCTATGAGTGCCCTACTTGACACCGGGTCACAGGTCACCACCATCCCGTACGTGCTCTTCAAGCAGTACTGGAATGACTCGGATATAACCCGCTACCCTGACGACGACTTGAGTATCATCGCCAGCAATGGTCAACCCGTGCCACAGATCGGATTCAAAGAGATGTACATTAAAATCGGTAGAGTCGAACTGGCAGCACAGGGACTGATCATTGTAGACATTGACAAGCGCGAAAGTCACCCAAAGATAACGCTAGGAACTAATGTGATTGAAAATTGTCTTGCAGAGGTGATTTTCATTTTACAGCAGGTTGCCAAGAACGCCAGCTCCGGCCAGCAGTGAGTGCTCCAAAAAGAGATCCGGGCACTGATGCGGCGGCAACAGGTGGAACTCTCCGGTGGTGAGATTGGAAGCGTGAGAATGTGTGACCCTTTCCCTATTGCCATGCCCCCAAAAAGTGAAATGATGATTTGGTGCCGGGCAGCTATTGGTCTAAGAGGTAGAGACTACCAAGCAATGGTAGAACCCGTCTACTCAGACAGTAGGCCCACCATTTTGACAGCACGGGGGGTGGTTGATGTATGCCATGGGAGGGTGCCCGTTCGCATAATAAACATCGGGAAGAGAGAAGTACACCTGCCCCGGTATGCCACGCTAGCTAAATTGTTCACCATAAACCAGAATTCTGTACAGGCCGTGGAACCCTTGCCTCCATCTCAACCAGAGGAAGGTAACGGCTCTAAGAAAACAATAGAGGACTGGTGTCAGCAACTACATTTGGGTACTGACTCCACTCCCTCACACCAGAAACAGGGAGTCTATCGGGTGGTTCAAGAGTACGAGAGAGTGTTTAGTAAACACCCGTTAGACTTCGGGCGAGTAAAGGGGGTAGAACACCATATCCCCACGGGAGACCATCCTCCCATAAAGGAGAGATACCGACCCGTACCCCCTGCACACTACCAATACGCCAAGGGGATGCTTAGAGACATGAAGGAGGCTGGGGTAATTAGGGATAGCTGTAGCCCCTGGGCAGCTCCACTGGTTTTGGTTAAAAAGAAAGACAACACCATGAGAATGTGTGTAGATTACCGGAAAATCAACCGTATCACACACAAAGATGCGTACCCCTTACCAAGGATAGAGGAGTCTTTGGCTGCTTTAAGATCTGCTAACTTCTTCTCTACTTTGGATCTCACTAGCGGGTCCTGTCAAGTTCCTGTAGCAGAGGCGGACCGGCAGAAGACCGCATTCACCACCCCGATGGGACTTAGCGAGTTTACCTGCATGCAGTTTGGACTCTGCAACGCACCAGGAACCTTCCAACGGTTGATGGAATGCTGTCTGGGACACCGAAACTTTGAGACGGTCCTGTTATACCTGGACGATGTCATCGTCTACTCCAAGACCTACGAGGACCACCTGAAACACCTGGCAGAAGTGTTCGAAGCCTTGGCAAACTACGGCCTGAAGGTGAAACCCTCCAAGTGTCACCTCCTGAAACCAAAGGTGCAGTACCTGGGACACGTGGTGAGTGCTGACGGAGTGGCTCCCGACCCTGATAAGATCACCACAATTAAGGAATGGCCAAGCCCCTCCAGCGTAAAGGAAGTGCGGCAGTTCCTCGGGTTGGTAGGCTACTACCGAAGGTTCATTCCGGGTTTCACCAAAAAGGCAGCTCCTATGCAGGACCTCCTGATAGGCCAGTCCAGGAAGGCCAAGAACCATAAGCCGCCCTTCAGATGGGAGAAGTTGGAAGAAGAGTCCTTCCGCCAGCTGAAGATGGCCCTCAAGGGGGATGAAATCCTGGCGTACCCTGATTACAGCCAGCCCTTTATCCTCTACACCGACGCAAGTAACATCGCGCTAGGAGCCGTACTGTCCCACATCCAGCAGGGGAAAGAACGGGTAATTGCTTACGCCAGCCGAAAACTGCGACCCACCGAAAGAAACCCTGAGAATTACAGCTCATTCAAGCTAGAATTCCTGGCAGTGGTGTGGGCAGTCACCGAACGCTTTAAGCACTACCTCGCCTCTTCCCGGTTCACCGTGTACACGGATAACAACCCGTTGACACACCTGGATACGGCAAGACTCGGTGCCCTGGAGCAGAGATGGATGGCCCGCCTGTCCAACTTTGAGTTCACAATCAAATACCGGGCAGGACGCTCCAATACCAACGCGGATGCCTTGTCCAGAATGCCAAACCTACCGGACGTGGGGGAAGATCCAGAGGAACTGGAAGAAGTTGAACTTCCCGCGTTCCACCGGCATGGGACTATCCAGTATTCCCACCGTGTAAGGAGTAAGCAATCCGCTACGTTCAACCCCTTACCTCATTACAACTGGGCGGAAACGCAAGACAGTGACCCCGCCGTCCGACTGGTGAAGGAGATGCTGACTCAGCCAGATGCCCGCCTTGACCCAGACGCTCCGGAGGAGGCCAAGCAACTGTGGATTGAGAAGAGTCGACTGTTCCTTTACAAGGGGAAGTTGTGCCGCAGAATGGTTAACTCCCGGACGCATGAACTGATCTGGCAAGTAGTGGTGCCAAGAAGAGACGCGGCTATGGTGCTGGAGGCATACCACAACGGAGCTGGGCACTTCGGATGGAAGAAGCTGGAGTTCCTGCTGCGTGCGCGGTTCCACTGGGTAGGCATGAGAGGAATCATCGAGAGGTGGTGCAGAGACTGTGGCCCGTGCCACCTAAGAAGGAAGGACCGTGCCAGCCAGAAGACTCCCTTGCAGCCCATCATCACCCGACAGCCACTGGAACTGGTAGCCCTGGACCATGTGAAACTGGCTCCAAGCAGATCTGGGTATGTCTACGCCCTCACAATCGTAGATCATTACTCCCGGTTCCTGGTGGTGGTCCCGGTCAAGGACTTAACGGCTCAAACAGCAGCTAGAGCTTTCCAGCAGCACTTCTGCCGTCCACACGGATACCCAGAGCAGGTGCTGACGGACCAAGGACCAGCCTTTGAAGCGGAAGTCTTCCAGGAGTTCTGTACTCTGTATGGCTGCCGGAAGATAAGAACAACACCCTATCATCCGCAAACCAATGGGCTCTGCGAGAAAATGAACCAGGTGGTGATAGATCTTCTGAAAACATTGCCCCTGGAAGAACGCAGTCTGTGGCCTGAGAAACTGCCTGATCTGGTGGACCTATACAACCACATCCTGGTAGGTTCTACCAACTGTACCCCGGCTTACCTAATGAGAGCAAGACCTGGTAAGCTTCCTGTTGATCTGGAGATGGGAGTCCTGACACCCGAGGACACTTCACCAGAAGCAGACTGGGACACAGAAAGGCAGCAGCAGTACCGGAAAGTACAGGAGAGCGTGGAGCGAAGTCTCTGTCAAGCTAGAGAAAGACAGGAGAAGACTTACAACCAGTATGCTCCCGCTGTTCCCCTGGTACCTGGAGAGCAGGTCTTGAAGAGGAAGAGACGCCTCCACAAGTTGGACGACCAGTGGGAGAAGGACCCGTACACCGTACTGCCCTCAAGCCATGAGAACCCGAAAGTCTGCATAATCAGTAAGGACGGAGGAGAAACCACAGCCATTGTCTCCCGAGATCACCTGAAGAAGTGTCCCGAACAGCTACGAAGCCCTGAAGAAGAACAAGAAGACCCTCGACCCGCAGAGGAAAGGGAAGATATGGTCAGTACTGTGCTCGGAGACTTCCCTCGGTCTTGGACTCAAGTCAATGGCGCTGTTGTGGTACCCGTCCTCACCTTCCTCCAACCAGCATCTCAAGTACCTACAGAGAAACAGGTAGAGCTGGAAGAGCAGCCGGTCCAGGAGGCAGAAGACCCCACACAAGCAGACCAGGAGGATCAACCCTCTGCTTATAGTGAGCCTGCCGTGCCCCTAGTGAGCCAAAGAGCCCGTAGACAGCTGCCCAGTTTACCTTTGACAGCTCCTACACCCCGTAGCTCAGGACCAGTCAGTCAGCTCCGTAGGTCCACTAGAGCCACTAGAGGCCAGTTGCCCGTACGTTGGAGGATCTAAGTGTTTAGACTGTTTATTTGTATTTACCTGTTTTCTGTTACCTGTAAATAATTGTGTATTTTTAGTTATTTTATAGGTGTCATTTAGGGATTATCCGGAATCCTTTGTACATATGTTTGGAGCGTAACCCAGGAAAGGACAAAGACTGTTAAGGACTCGGGGCAGGACAGACCCCTACCTGGTTACGGCTCCCGGTCTCTTGGTGAAATGGACACCTTTGTTTTCTTCAAAGACTGCACCCGGTTGCGGACATGCCGTGACCATCCTAATGTGTTCTTCTTTATTGTACTGTTTCTGTTTTTACTTGTTATGTTTTACAAAAATATGTTTAGTCCCGGAGTACTAAATTTTACTAGGGGGGAATGTGGCACCCCAGGGGTCTGGTTTCCACAGTAATAGCAATATTACGTCTGTGAGCAGGTGGGAGGTTTCCTGGTCAGACATCCTATGCATGCCACACCTCCTGCCCAGTCCTGGGAGGGGAAGAACTTCCCCTATATAAAGCTGGGGCTGAGGCAGGGTTAGAAGAGAGTGAGAGAACACAGACAGAGACACAGTCTGGTCTGTAGTGGAGCAGCTTTAGGAGCAAGAAAGATCAGGAGCTCTGTGGGAGCTGTGCTAAAAGAGATCAGGGGCTGGAAGCTGTAGAGCTCGCCCTGACTGAAGAGTTCTTACCGGACCCGGAGTCCGAGGCTGTGGGGACTAATCCTTACCCAGCAGCAGAAACCGCCCGGCAGGGGATTTCAGGTCCTCTGGCCAAGAAACCCGAAGGCACGGTCACACGCAAGGGACCAGCACCGCCGTCGTGGAGCAGAAGCTACCAGAAGGCCCCGGGTGGATCAGGGAAATGCTGTAGATATAGTATATCTTGACTTCAGCAAAGCATTTGACAAAGTATCTCACACCATCCTTATTGAAAAAATGACCAAGTATGCAATGGACCAGGCAACTGTTAGGTGGATTCATAACTGGCTTAGTGATCGGACTCAAAGGGTGGTTGTAAATGGCTTCACATCCAGCTGGATGAATGTCTCAAGTGGGGTACCACAGGGCTCCGTCCTGGGACCTGTATTGTTCAACATCTTTATCAATGATTTAGATGAAGGAATTGAGGGTAAACTGATTAAATTTGCTGATGACACAAAGCTAGGAGGGATAGCTAATACTAGAGAAGAGAGAGAGAGGATTCAAAAAGACCTAAATAAACTGGAGCAGTGGGCAGCAACCAATAGAATGGTTTTTAACAGGGAAAAATGCAAAGTACTACATCTGGGCAATAAAAATGAAAAAAGCATATACAGAATGGGAGGAATAGAGCTAAGCAACAGTACATGTGAAAAAGACTTAGGTATACTAATAGATCATAGACTGAACATGAGTCAACAGTGTGATGCAGCAGCAAAAAAGGCAAATACAATTCTGGGATGTATTAACAGATGCATACAGTCTAGATCACGTGAAGTCATTATCGGTCTTTACTCCTCTTTGGTCAGACCTCATCTGGAATACTGTGTACAGTTTTGGGCACCACATTTTAAAAAAGACAGACAAACTGGAGCAAGTTCAGAGAAGAGCGACCAGAATGGTGACTGGTCTGCAAACCATGTCCTATGAGGAACTGTTGCAGGATTTGGGAATGTTTAGCTTGCAAAAAAGAAGACTGAGAGGAGACTTAATAGCTGTCTACAAATATGTCAAGGGCTGTCACATTGTAGAAGGATCATCTTTATTCTCATTTGCACAAGGAAAGACTAGAAGCAATGGGATGAAACTAAATGGGAGGAGACACAGATTAGATATTAGAAAAAACTTTTTGACAGTTAGGGTGATTAATGAGTGGAACAGGCTGCCACGAGAGGTGGTGAGTTCCCCTTCAATGGACGTCTTCAAACAGAGGCTGGACAGACATCTGTCTGAGATGATTTAGTGAATCCTGCTTTGAGCAGGGGGTTGGACCAGATGACCCAGGAGGTCCCTTCCAACTCTACCATTCTATGATTCTATGATTCTATGAGTCACCGGCCATACGGGTGAGCACCACACGGTACACTCAGGGACGTGGGCTACTTTTACCAGCCTCTAGCAAGGTAGCCAGAAGAGTACGATTAGTTGGGGAGGCCTACAACTCCGCCTGGCCAGGGAAGATTCCATCTGCTCACGGACTGACCAGGCCCCGATCGCTAGCCAGTACTCCGGGAGGGTCTACCTTTGCCACCAGTAAAGACCCTGAACTACACCGCACCGTCTCTGAGTGTTTCATCATCCACATCCGCTGCCCTGAGGCCATACCCCTCCCGTTGGGGGTTATACCATCCCCGCTGCACAACCGTACCACCGGCCTCAGCGGTCTGCCCTGCAGCGGCGGTCTCATGACTGCATTCAACGGGTGGCGTAGTCGAGCAATATAACATCTACTGCTAAATACTGCCGCTCAGTTTGACTCCCTGGGCACGGACCGGGTCACCGCCACGAGACTACTACCCTCATCTGATCCGGCTCCGGGTAAGCCCCCGTGCGCGCGATGCCGCACGACACAGCAGGCCCAGGGGCGCGTCAGAAGCTTTAACCCCTTTCTGACATTGTGCATAATAATACGTCCCTGTGCCCTGGGCCTTATGGACCAGGTACGTATTATTACGACACAGGCTGTGCGGGATCAATCGCCACCGGTTGTCAGCTGATTTTGACAGCTGACACCCGGCACTTTAACCCCCTAAATGCTGCGATCGCAGCATTTAGCAAGTGAGTGGAGGGACAGAAGCACCTCTGCTCTTGGATCGGAGACCCTGCGCTGTCCTCACGGGGTCCCGATCGTTGCCATGGTGACACGATGTCATCATGACGACACCTGTGTCACCAGGCACCAGCAAGTTAGTTTGACCATGCGCAGTGCATGATCAAACTAGCTTGTGTCTGCAGCACTGACAGTTTACAAGGTATAGCAGTGATCCTGCACTGCTATACCTTAGAACTGCGATCAGCCTGCTGAAAGTGAAAGTCCCATAGTGGGACAAAGTAAAAAAAGTGAAAAAAAAGTTGTAAAAATATTTTTTTAAAAATAAAAAAATAATAAAAAAATAAAATATTATTATGAAGAAAAACAATAAGAGTACACATATTTAGTATCGCCGCATCCGGAACGACCTGATCTATAAAACTGTCCCACTAGTTAACCCCTTTAGTGAACACAGTAAAAAAAAAAGAATCAAAAAACGGTGCTTTATCATCATACCAACGAACAAAAAGTGGAATAAAACGCGATCAAAGAGACGAATATAAATAAAAATTATACCACTGAAAACATCATCTTGTCCCGCAAAAAGCAAGCCACCATACAGCTCCATCAGCCAAAAAATAAAAAAGTTATAGCTCTTAGAATAAAGCGATTTTTTCTATGAAATAGTTTTTATTGTGTAAAAGCGCCAAAACATAAAAAAAGATATAAATGCAGTATGGCTGTAAATGTACTGACCCGAGGAATAAAGCTGCCTTATTAATTTTACCACACGCAGAGCTGCATAAAAAAAACTAAAAAAACAATTACTGAATTGTTGGTTTTTGTTTATTCTGCCTCCCAAAAATCAGAATAGAAAGCGATCAAAAAATGTCACATGCCCGAAAATGGTACCAATAAAAACATCAACTTGTCCCGCAAAATACAAGCTATCACATAACTCTGTCGACCGAAATATGGAAAAATTATAGCTCTGAAAATATGGCGATGCAAAAACTAGTCTTTGCAAAAAAAAAAGTTTAGTGTGTGACAGCTGCCAAATGTAAAAACCCGATATGAATCTGGTATCACTGTAATCGCACCGACCCGAAGAATAAAGTCATCTAATCACTTAAACCGCACGAGGAACGGTGTAAATAAATAAATAAAACCAATTCTTCACCTGCTGTTGGTTTGTTCATTCAGCCTCCCAGAGTTCGCAATATGGCTCTGCCCACATTTATCCTGTGCTCTACGCTCAGCGCTTACACCGGGGTTTCCATGTAAATCTCTGAAATACGTGATCCAGACGGAGCCTCCGGCGGAAGATTCCCTGTAATGAGGCAGATGGAGGCACCGTCTGGCCTGTGATCCCACGGTGTCCGTCTTTTTATTAGGCGTGAATAAAAGTGCCGTCGGCCACAGTTTTGCGAGCCTCTGATAAAAAGAACACCGCTGAACAGAGGCCACACAGAGTCCAGAGTAATTAACAAATAAAGTAGCACACTGCAAGGCTAAGTATGTAAACATGAAATATGGAATATGAATAGCATTACTGCTGTAGAAAATAGAAATAAATGAGAAATCTTAGCACATAAATTGGCCAATTCATGTGTATCTGGCAGCCGCGGTAAGGCGTTTCTCAGTGCCAGGACCCTACCAATGTGAATACCTCTCTAAGGGACAGGTACACATGAATTGGCCAATTTATGCGCTAAGATTTCTCATTTATTTCTATTTTCTATAGCAGTAATGCTATTTATATTCCATATTTCATGCTTACATACTTAGCATTGCAGTTTGCTACTTTATTTGTTAATTGTATATGGAGGTAGCTTCTCCTAGTAAGCACCTGTTCACACCTATTTCTCGTATTAGAAGTGCCATCAGTTTTTTCTGTTTACAGAGTCCAGAGTTAGGCCGGTTTCACATGTCCTGATATTTCCAGTATCGGAAAAACCGGTACGGGAGATATACGTGTCCATGTGCACCTGTGTGGCAACCGTGTGCCGCATCAGGAGCGCACATTCCGCCACCTGGGAATCAGCAGTACAGTTACCGCTGTTCCCAATCACCGGGTGCTGAATGCTGCCCTCATCATTGTAACCTGCTGGCGCTGTGATCAGCACAACCAAGGGACAATGATGAGAGTAGTAGTCTGCTCCCGCTGTGTCCTAGTGTAAAAATAAGAATAAAATTAAAAAATCCTTATACTCACCTGCCTATCAAAGTAAAAGTGAAGTACCCATAGCTCTTTCTTACATTCAAGCATCTGATGCTGATGCTCAGTCTATGTAGATGGCATCTTAGCTGTTGCTAGGCAACTTCCTTATAAGGTGAGATGCACCTGTAAGATTCCATCACAAGATTCCATCATGACATCACTGCTATTATGACATCATAATTCACAACCACTACTTATACAAGCGTTTACACTTCAGTGTCACTTTGATACCCCGGTGTCATTGTTGTCAGTGTTTAGCTACTTATCTAGTGATATACTGATTGCGCATTTCATTGAAATGTCTGGAATTTCTCCAGACAGACTTCAGGAGTTGGCACTACTCCAGGGGATTCTTACCACCTATACCCCTAACTGTGTGCTACCACTACCCGATGGCGTCCTCAGCTTCACTTACCGGCTGGTTATGGAGCTTGTACGGGACTGCTTGACCAAATACTACCAAGGTCGTATTACCTCAGAATATCTTCAGCATTTACAGCAGAACATCAGGACATTAGTACAACAGGTAAATAGCAGACAATCTGCACAAATTATTATTATTATGTCTAGTTGGTCTCCCTTACTGTATAGTGGTATTATTGGTAGTAATAAAATTTAGACTTTCTTCAGTGTCAGGCAGGGTCATATTTGTAATAGAGATCCCCATTTTGGGAAGAGGGTGTAAAAGTGCAGCATGAGCCTGTATGATTCAAATGTCAGGGCTAGATTTCATTCCTAGTCCAGTCCTTGTCCCTTAGTAAAGACACTTCATTTAGCACCTTAATCCGGATTTCTTATAAATATGTAATTATGATTTTTATTGTGTATAACAAATATTAATAATTTATCTCAGACCATAGAACTAGCCTCACTGATTAGAAATGTAAAGTACCCACAGTTCTTTCTTACATTCAAGCATCTGGTACTGATGCACAAACTATGGTTTTGCCACCTTAACTATTGCTAGGAAACTTCCTTTCACGGTGAGATGCCCCGTTAAGATTCCATCACAAGATTCCATCACGACATCACTGCTATTATGACATCATAATTCACCACCACTAATTATACAAGTGTTTTTATGCTGTATAAAAAATAATAATAATAATAATACAAATCAAATAATAATAATGGAATACAAGTTTATTTACAGAAAATTGTTCTTTAGATCGACACCAATATAATATATAAAATGTACCAAATGTGTAGTAATTGTAGCTGCAGATAGACAGGAGTAAAATGGTGACATAAATGGCCTCCTCCATTCTGCACTTTCTCTCATGATTTTCCTTTTGTATTTATTTCCATCTTTATAGGCTGAAGAAAAAGCCCAAAGTGGAAAATTGGCCTTTTTTAAACAACTGGCCCAAAATGTCCTGAATATACTGGAGAGTCCGGCCCGCTCACTGGAGCACCTGGTAAGGAGCCATCATCTTCTATATCACATGTCCTTGTCCCCTCCAGGCAGGCACAGGATATTTCATGACCGCCTGTCCCTGCGGCTCCATCATCTGTGATGGCAGTCTGTACTCAGCGGTGGGAGTTTGTATTTCTGCCTCTGTTTTGCTCGATCATCACAATCTTCCTTCTTGTAAATGCTGCAATTCTGATAACAGAGATCAGTTGTATATACAAGTACCTTATATATTATTGTTGATTTACTGGAGGGAGTGGCTGTGTATAGTCCATCCAATACTGAAATTACCAGTAAATCCAATGTTTAGTCCTTCCTATCTATTGTATATGATAATTTAGTATTTGTGAAATGTTATACTAATTGTACATATTATAACCATCAGGAAACATCCGAAGGTGACTCCGAAGAGGGGCAAACCGTGAACATGCCTGACCCTAATATTAGTCAGTTAGAGCTAAAAACTGATCTGATTGAAGGTAAGCCGATCATCTAATATTTTACATTCAAATATCCAGATATTATAGAGAATGGCAGAGAATATGTAGATTTACTCTTCATTCCCTGTAATGGAGAGGGATCATGTAATTCTACTTCACGCCTGTGTGGTCTTCTCGGCTCCAAAATGAGGGTCATAGATCCCCAATCATGTAATTGTTCAAAAATACCATATTTTGAAGACTATAAGATGCACCGGACCATAAGAAGCAGGTGAAATTTTGGAGCGGAAAATAGGAAAAACATTTTTTTAATAAAATGGTGGAGCAACTTATAATCCAATTTTGTGGTAACTTTTCTAGGGGAAAGGCGGCGGAAAGATGGCAGCAGCAGGAGTGGGGCGATGCTGCACTGAAGTCCCTGCACTTCCATGGTTTTCAATCTGGTGGACCTTGGGAAAATCTCCACCGGAGGTGGCGCATGCACAGATTGAGATCTCGGGAGACAAGATCTCAATCTGCATGCGCCATCTCCAGAATCCATTTTTCCGAAGTCCACCACACTGAAAATCATGGAAGTGCGGAGTCTCCGGCGACATTTTCTGAAAGCCCAGGGGCCGCTGCATCCTTGCACCGCCGAACACCCCCTCCTCCCAGCCTGGGGCCCACAGCATCGCCCCACTCCTGCCGCCGCCAGCTTCCTGCAGCAGTGACCCTGCGTCCTGGGGCCTCGCTTCACCGCAACCCCCCCCCCCTCAGTAAGCTACGTTGGGATAAGACGCACCCCCATTTTACAGAAAAAAGTGTGTCTTATAACTTGAAAAATACGGTAATCAGATCCTGAACAATCGCCCAGTGTATCTATCTCTGGATGTGCCATAAATACTGTATATTTAGTATGTGCAGAATACCAGATATCTAGTTTTTATATCATTTACAGAGATCTTGTCATGTCCTTCATTATATGGATGTGTTATATATTAAGTACTGATATAGACTGATACATGACATCTTTTCATTATTTTATCATTATTTTAGAAATAACTGTGTCGACGGCCAGTACTGATGGTGGAATATGTGAGACACCAGAGATCCACGAATCTGCCAGTGTAAGTATCAGAGGAGACGTCTGTTTATCATCAGATAACGGGGTATGAATTACACATATAATATTATACCCCAGATGACAATGGGATATCTTTGCTTTTATGTAGATCAGATCTATTGTGAGTAATGATGGCATTGTTATTCTGCCTCTTCTGTGTGATGCCCCTTATCATACCCTGCAGTACAGTGATATCTATGCATGGGGAATATCCCCTTAAAATATAATACTGTCTGTGGAGGGTCCGGCTTGCATCATGTCCTCTACATCTGCTGCAATGTAATCAGCGTGGACATAATATAGAGGAGAAGTTCCTGCATCTGGAGCTTTTATTTTCCTGCAGATTCTATGTCTTAATGTCATTTCTTATTATTTCTAGGCCTTGACCGGATCATTGAACTTGGAGACAAGTCCTAGTAAGACCGACTTTAAACCAATCAAACTGATCAGCAGTGGAGCTTATGGGTGAGCTTTATGTTTGCATAATATACATTTCCTAGTGTTCCTTATGACAATGCTTCTGTCTCTGTGCCCAGCCCGTACAACAGAGAAATGCTCTGAGTCCATACTGTCCACAAGAGATGAGCGAATCAGGCAAAATTCTAATTTGCTTGTTCACGTGGACTTGTGAAAATACGATTCAAGGAGAAATTAATGTCCCTTATTATGCTCTGGGGCCTCACCAGGCCCCAGAACATAATAAGCATAAGAAACATACTTATACTCCCCTTACTGCTCAATTCTCTAGCCCCTCCACTTCTCACCGTCACCCGTCCGGTCCACACTGCCTCTTCAGTTTGCCACCGCTCACGCTATGCAAGGACTTCAGGCTTTGAGAAGGTCTGAGAGAGTTCTATGCAAGAGCATAAAAAGTCACAACATTGTGACACCGTGACTGTTCTTGCGCTTGTGCATAATCCTCCCAGATCTCATTAATGTTGGAAGTCCCGTCCCAGTATGAGAGGCATTTGGATTTCAGCATTAGCAGCAGAGATTTGAGGATGCGGCAAGGAACGGACGGTTGAGGCGGAGGGGCCATAGAAGTGAGTATAAAAATTTGTTTATTTTTAAACTTTTTTATGGCCTTTCAAGATTTTGAAAATGGTGGCCAACGCTTGACATTTTGCTAAATCCATGAGTAAGCAAATTACAAAAAACAAAACAAACAAAAAAACAAAACGCCATTTTGGTGAATGCAGAATTTTGCAAAATCTGAGTAGAATTTAATTCCACTCAAATGTGTTAGCTCATGTCTACTGGCCACATCTATATGTCATTATTTAGGTCAGTTAGGACGTGACATAGATGAGGACCTCGCATAGGTCATCATTTATGTTGTGTAACTTGATGGATTTCTACATGGATTTCTAGTGACATCTAGTAGTAACCAGACAATCATGTGATGAGGTTTATAGACAAAATGTTAGTAAGAATTCATTATAAATCATGGATTTTCCTTCTCTCCAGAGCCGTCCACTTAGTGCGACACAAATACACAAGCCAGCTATTCGCTATGAAGAAGCTGGACAAGGAGAACGTGAATATTCCAAGAAGACTTGAACGTGCCTTTCTAGAGAGGGACATCCTAACATTTGCTGATTGTCCCTTTGTGGCCTCCATGTTGTGCTCCTTTCCAACTCCTCATCATCTGTGTATGGTCATGGAGTATGCAGCAGGTAAGTCATATCCATTGTGCCTATATCCAGCCTCAATCTGCTTATCTCTAGCATCTTCTCCATAATCTGAATGTGACCACATGGACGGATACATGTCCATACTGCATTTACTATAAGTTATCTGTTACCAAGATGCCAGGAAAATCATTATCTCTGTGAAAGTCTCTGGTGAATGTCCTCACTGAGAATGGCAAAAATATCCACTGAGGATAAAAGGAGGATTTGACTCAATTCTAACAGTTTGTATAGATGAGCATTTCACAGAGTAATGAATAAGAGGCTTGCAGATGAGGCACGGCTCTGTCTTTTTATATTGGGTCACTCTGCTTTATACGCTCTACATTAGGCCTCTTTCACGCTTCAGTATTTCTGGTACGTGAGGTGACAGTTTACCACACGTACTGGAGACACTGACACATGTGCGCACATGTCAGTGTTTCCACGGACCGTGTGTCCATGTGATCCACACGTAGACATGTCTGTTTTTGGCCAGCAGGACGGATCACACAGACCCATTCAAGTCAATGGTTCAGTGTAAACACATACTGCACACGGATGCCATCCGTGTGACATGTGTCGGCGCCTGGGAATTAGCGATAAAGTTAGCGCCGGGTGCTAAACGCTGCCCTCATCATTGTCCCCTGCCGGAGCTGCGATCAGAACCAGCAGGGGTTAATGATGAGGGTTGTCTTCTCCCAGTGTATTTCTACCTGTAAAAATAAGAATAAAAAAAAAATCTATACCCTCACCTGTCCTAAATGTCCCCCACTGTAATCCATGAGACCGCTCAGCAGAGGAGCCGGGGAGAATGACTCCTGCAGCGAGCGGCCCCGAATCTGCGCTGAGCTCAGCGAGCGGTGTCCTGTCACTCACTGAGCTCAGCTGAGGTCTGGCGTCGCTCGCTGCAGGAGTCATTCTCCCCAGCTCCTCTGCTGAGTAGTCGCATGGATTACAGCAGGAGATACTTAGGACAGGTAGGTGAGTATAAGGGTTTTTTTTTATTTTATTCTTATTTTTACAGGTGGAGACACCGGGAGCAGACTACAACTCTCATTATTAACTCCTGCTGGTGCTGATCGCAGTGCCGGCAGGGGAAAATGATGAGCGCAGCGTTCAGTACCCGGCTTTTGGGAATAACGCTAACTGTACACTGATTCCCAAACGCCGGTACGTGTGCTCCTGATGCGGCACACGGACATCTCCGACACAGGTTTTTCCGGTACCAGAAATATCCGGACGTGTGAAACCGGCCTTATACAGTATATAAAGCAAAACCACAAATGAGACTGCTGACACCTTTAACTAATTATATATTTATTTATTGCAAGATACATAGTATATATAGCTCATACTTTTTTGGCCAGAATAGTGTCTCTTTTTTGTATGAGTTACCTTGTTATTTTTAAATATTTATTCCACGTGACTAATAAAGATTCATGCTTTTATATGGGATGTTGCTTCATTGCACTTATTTGTGCAGCTCTTGCACCTTTGTGGTTTTGCTTCATAGACATTTAGTGCAGTCCTAGTTACTATTCGGGTATGCTCCAATGGAGGGTTTTTTGCATTATTATACAGTATATCTCTGTGTATGACGTCCTGCCCCAATGTCTCCGCTCATTTCTCCTTCACACTCCTCATGTGTCATTTACATTGTAACAAACCCTCTCCTGTCATATTTGCTTTCTGCTGTAGGAAGAGACTGTGGCAGTTTTATGAAGAACTATGGGTGTTTACCTGTCCCCTTGGCTCGTCTGTACATTGCAGAAACGGTTCTAGCTGTGGAATATCTGCACAGCTATGGTGTAATGCACAGAGACCTGAAGCCTGAAAAGTAAGTGACACTTGTAGTATAAGAAAGGGGAAAAAAGATATCGTTTATTATACAATCTATTTGCAACTTGGGGCTGACATCCTCTTTTTTTCACAGCCTCCTGATAACGTCAACTGGTCATATTCAAGTTACAGATTTTGGGCTTTCCAAACTCTGTCTCATGAGACCAACATCAGAGATCTACAAGGCTCCAATTGAGGACATCACCAGAGAGTTCCATGATAAGGAGGTAGGCAGGAACTTGTTCTTTACTCATCTCCTCCATTTCTCCTTCTCTTATACTTTCTCATCTAGAAAACGTTTCCACTGATGTTATTTGTCACAATTATGTTCTCTGATCATTATCTCATTCCTCTGTTTTTTCCAGATTGCTGGCTCCCCTCATTACATAGCCCCAGAAGTTATCTTAAAGGAAGGCTATGGAAGGCCAGCTGACTGGTGGTCAATTGGGATCATCCTATATACATTTCTTGTAGGACGTGTACCATTTTATGGGCCTTCCAAATATGACATTTACAGCCATATTGTCAGGGGTAAGTAAAATAATCTGATTGCTGTGTAATGTCATTGTTATTTGAATAGATTAGTTGTGTGATTTAGTTACTTTTGTTAATATAAAAGATTTTTGTTTTGATAAAATAAATTAAGATGTTTCATTTTCTGTAATATTTGCTTTTTACATAACAGATGACATATATTGGAAACTTACTAATTCGGCTTTTCCAGCCACAGCTCGGGATATCATCATTGAGCTGCTCAGAAAAGATCCAGCACAAAGACTTGGGACAGGTAATGTATATAATACTATTATTAATGACTTATTACACCTCTGTGAACAGAAAATGAATAATGAGGATCAGCACTGAGGTTTTGTTCTCTACCAGCTTGGCCATTCCCCATTCTTCATGCTAAGACTTTCAGTACATCTACTTCACTTCGGCTCTGTTACGTCAACCGTTCAGATTAACGCCCCCTTCACACGTCCGTATAAAATCAGTACTGAAACCAGTACCGGAAAAAAACAGTACTAGTGTCATCAGTGTTTTGAATCAGTGTGCCATCAGTGTGCCATCAGTGTTTTTCCGGTACGGCAAAGAAAAAGAAATGATAAAGTATCTCTTATACTTTGTAATGTTAAACAGATACAGCGTAAGGAAGGCACACAAATGGCACACGGATGCCATCTGTGTGATGTACGTGTTTTTCAGGGTCCCATAGACTTGTATTGGCACTTGTCATCTGTGCTGCCACAAAAAAACAGCAGCATAGATGATAATGGGTACGGGTGGCATACGTGAAAGAAAAATGGATGCCACATGTAGTGCAAACACGGATATGTGTAGGAGGCCTAAGAAACTTGTCTCTTTGACAATAACTATATCACTATTCATTGTTTTCCTTTTCAAGGAGGAGCAAATGAGATCAAATTTCATCCATTCCTGCGTAACTTAGATTTTGACAACCTTCTAAGTCAGAAGTCGCTGTTCATTCCTGATCTTGAGTCAGAAGAGGATACCATCTACTTTGACAGTAAGTAGAATGAGACATCATCTGCAGAAAGCTGCTGTGTGTCTTGTATTTCATTTTAAGTGAGAATCAGTCCCCACCTTGATTCATGATCAAATGGTGACTGTTCAGGACAAAGTATTATGCTAATAATCTCGATTAACTCTTGTACTTTTCAGCTCGATGTAGCAGACATCAACATATTGATTCAGATGAGGGGGACACAAGTGAAGATAATGACTGGCCGGAAAGCCAAAACTTTCTATCATCTTCGCATAGGCTTTCTAAAGTAAGTATGTGACCAATAAGATCCATACAACCTGTAATTAAAATAAAATTGTAAAATATTAAAATATTTTTTTTTCCTCTTTGTATTAGCTCTGTTCCATCCATACCAAGATGATGAACAATGAAGAACCCAAGTCACCTCCAGGGTATTCACCAGAAAGTGCAAAACAGTCAGACATGTGAGCAAATTATTTTTATGGGGTCCATTCTGATATGTGTTCACAACACCAAATTCAAGACGAGTGTAAGTCGATACTAAATCCAGTATCAATGACCACATGATTGCTGATCACCATGTTTCTGACTTGTGATAACGCTGGTGATGAAAGTTGATAACTATGACCAGCTTTAATTTCCAGTTCATTACAGGAAAATAAATATTGCTAGTGATTCTCCATTCTTGCTGGTAGAAGAGGGTCTTGAGCACAGCATCCCCTTCATGTTATTCAGATGTCCTAATGGGCTTTGCAGACAGGTGTTGTATCCGTATCTATTGTTTTCACTTGTAATTTATATGTTTTTCTTCTACCAAACAGACAGAAAGATTCTCCCCCCTCTAAGTCTGAAGACAACCAGACGCAGAAAGATTCTCCCCCTTCTAAATCTGATGACAACCAGACACAGAGAGATTCTCCCCCCTCTAAGTCTGATGACAACCAGACGCAGAAAGATTCTCCCCCTTCTAAATCTGAGGATGACAACCAGACACAGAGAGATTCTCCCCCCTCTAAGTCTGATGACAACCAGACGCAGAAAGATTCTCCCCCCTCTAAATCTGATGACAACCAGACGCAGAAAGATTCTCCCCCCTCTAAGTCTGATGACAACCAGACGCAGAAAGATTCTCCCCCCTCTAAATCTGATGACAACCAGACGCAGAAAGATTCTCCCCCCTCTAAATCTGATGACAACCAGACGCAGAAAGATTCTCCCCCCTCTAAATCTGATGACAACCAGATGCAGAAAGATTCTCCCCCCTCTAAATCTGATGATGATAAGCAGAGGCAGAAAGATTCTTCCCCCTCTAAATCTGATGACAACCAGACGCAGAAAGATTCTTCCCCCTCTAAGTCTGATGATGACAAGCAGTGTTTCACTGCTGAAGGCAGACAGTCATCCATATTGTCAGGTATGTATAGCTCTATAGGTCATTCTATTGCAGCCTGTGTCAAAAAGTGTAATGTGAAAACAGCCCAACATTTCATTTTATAAAAATCCTCACTCTTAGGCTGTGTGCCCACGATGCGTTTTTCAAGCGTTTACGCTGCGGAATTTCTACAGCGTAAACACTTGGGAAACGCTTGGTAAACCTTCCCCCATGGTCTCCAATGCAATTCCGCACTTTCAATGCCCATGCTGCGTATTTTTCCGCAGCGTTTATGCTGCGCTCAAAAATACGCAGCATGTCCATTAATTTTGCGGACGCGCAGCGTAATCGCCGCCATTGACTTGCATTAGAACGCGCTAATTCCGCAAGACTGCATCTGTACTTGCGTAATTGGCGCTTTCTAATGTGCGGATGGTACCCAAGTCTGGAGGAGAGGAGACTCTCATCCAGACCTGGGTACCATAGAATCTGTAAAGAAAAGAATTTAAAATAAAAAATAAAGCTTATAATCACCTTCCGATGTCCTCCCAGTGTTTTGTCCACGCCGTCCGGTCTCTTGCAATGCTCAATAAGGACCCATCACATGACTCAATGACGTCACCGCAGGTCCTTCACAGCACCGCGAGCATTGCAAGAGACCGGACGCAGCAGAGATGACACCGGGAAGACACCGGAAGGTGAGTATAATCTTTTTTTTTTCATTTTTTACCATTCTTATTCTTTTTTTTAACTATTACTCGGTCACACTATATAAATCCATGCCGGTTGCATGGATTTAAATAGTGTGACCAACTTGTCAAGCACTTTTCCAAGTGATGCTCAAAATCGTTTGGAAAACTTCTTGAAAAAACGCATGCGAAAGCGCATGTAAAAATGCTGAAAAAACGCTTCTCTCTGGCAGAAAAAACGCATGTAAATCTGCATGTAAATCTGCATACGTTTTTTTCTGCCAGAGAGAGGCAAAAACGCTCTGCATCAAATCTGCTACGTGGGCACATAGCCTCATAGGTTATAATTTTTAATGCATAAGAAGCCATTCAGTCTTCTGCCAAACTGATTCTGAATACTGCACCCATGGCTCCATCTAGGCCTATACTGATCCTTATCACCTTAAGAATGCACTGAGGTTTTAGCTAACTTATTTTAAGATATTACTTGCAGGATGCCGCAGTGTTATCATGTTAATAAGGGGACATAGTTCCCTGGCTAGACACCACATATCGGAAAACCTACAGGTTTCATATTAATCAGTTCACAAGGCAATCTAATTCTCAGACCCTCAGGTGGTTTTATGTATATATGACATATTCTCTCTATTATGGTGCAATAATCAATTACCGGGACTACAGGGTACAAGAATAACAGAATTCTATATAAAGATACAAAGCTAATCTTTTAGGAGTTTATAATATACATCTTTTTCTTGTTTTTTTTATCAGAATCACCAGTTCAGGGGAAAAGAAAATCTGCATCGAAAGATCGACAAAAAACAGAGAAGGTAGAAGAGAGAAGAAGTAGAAGAGGTAAGTGTAACAATAAGCTCCATGTTGCATGATGTCAGTCAGTGAGAAGGAGTCATGTGGAGCAGATATTATCTGTAGGATTACTGACAATGACCCCGTACATCTGTATGGATACGACTCCTCTATCATCCTGTCACAGTGACACTACAGTAGTATCCTCTAATACATACATGTCAAACTCTGGCCCGTGGACCAAACCTGGCCCGCAGGGTGGTTATATTTGACCCACGACAACAGAACCACCACCACTATTTGGGGCCATTATTCTGTATGGAGGACAATGTGGGGCCCATTATACTGTACGGAGGACTATGTGGGGCCATTATTCTGTATGTAGGATTATGTGGGGTCCAAGTTTTTCATTTTGGCCCTCTGTGTGTTTGAGTGTGACATCCCTGCTCTAATATGTAGTCCCATTACTTACATTAGTTATGTCTCTTTGTCTCCTCTCACAGGTTCCACCTTCCGCCGGCTGATATCATCTTGCCGGCGTGGATTATCCAGGGTTGCTCGCTCCATCAGACAAAGCTGCATATTTGCTCCCTGTCATCGGAGCAACACAAACATCTCAATGTGAAAAACCCTTCATGTCTAGTGCCTAGTACAGCATGTCCACCATTAAAGATGCACCTGTGTGGAAGGACTTGTACCATCTACCTGTGGCCTTCTGACCAGCAAGTAACATCTGCAGAAGAAGGCCCTCCAAGAACATCTCTTCATTCTTCCATGTAATTCTTAATAAAAAAAAAACTAAAAAGAATCATTTCAAATTGATTAATGTCCCTTTGCATTTAATGTAATACTACTGACATTTATGGCATATCAGTACTAAACATCATATATGTCTGATGAGAGAATATCGTTTCCATGTTTCATGTTAATCCTCTAATCCTCAGCCAAAAGTGGAAGAGAAGACCAGTGATTCTGTTACATCTACGAATGACAGTCAATCCAGGGAAAAACACCTTCTGATCCATACATTTTTCAGGCACTCTGATCCTTTTACCTTCATGTGGCTCTACTTAAGGTTTATGTATAAGAACCAGTTGGATTCAGTACTGGGCATCCTGGGGGTCCCAGCAGCCACATCCCAATTGTTCAACTAAAAAAGACATACTGTATTATAGTGTGATATATATATATATATATATACACACTGTGTGCAGAATTATTAGGCAAATGAGTATTTTGATCACATGATACTTTTTATACATGTTGTCCTACTCCAAGCTGCATAGGCTTGAGAGCCAACTACCAATTAAGTAAATCTGGTGATGTGCATCTCTGTAATGAGGAGGGGTGTTGGCTAATGACATCAACACCCTATATAAGGTGTGCTTAATTATTAGGCAACTTCCTTTCCTTTGGCAAAATGGGTCAGAAGAGAGATTTGACGGGCTCTGAAAAGTCCAAAATTGTGAGATGTCTTGCAGAGGGATGCAGCAGTCTTGAAATTTCCAAACTTTTGAAGCGTGATCACCGAACAATCAAGCGTTTCATGGCAAATAGTCAACAGGGTCGCAAGAAGCGTGTTGGCCAAAAAAGGCGCAAAATAACTGCCCATGAATTGAGGAAAATCAAGCGTGAAGCTGCCAAGATGCCATTCACCACCAGTTTTGCCATATTTCAGAGCTGCAATGCTACTGGAGTATCAAAAAGCACAAGGTGTGCGATACTCAGGGACATGGCCAAGGTAAGGAAGGCTGAAAAACGACCACCTTTGAACAAGAAGCATAAGATAAAACGTCAAGAATGGGCCAAGAAATATCTTAAGACTGATTTTTCAAAGGTTTTATGGACTGATGAAATGAGAGTGACTCTTGATGGGCCAGATGGATGGGCCAGAGGCTGGATCAGTAAACGGCAGAGAGCTCCACTCCGACTCAGATGCCAGCAAGGTGGAAGTGGGGTACTGGTATGGGCTGGTATCATCAAAGATGAACTTGTGGGACCTTTTCGGGTTGAGGATGAAGTGAAGCTCAACTCCCAGACCTACTGCCAGTTTCTGGAAGACAACTTCTTCAAGAAGTGGTACAGGAAGAAGTTGGTATCGTTCAAGAAAAACATGATTTTCATGCAGGACAACTCTCCATCACATGCATCCAACTACTCCACAGCGTGGCTGGCCAGTAAAGGTCTAAAAGAAGAAAAAATAATGACATGGGCCCCTTGATCACCTGATCTGAACCCCATAGAGAACCTGTGGTCCATCATAAAATGTGAGATCTACAGGGAGGGAAAACAGTACACCTCTCGGAACAGGGTCTGGGAGGCTGTGGTGGCTGCTGCACGCAATGTTGATCGAAAACAGATCAAGCAACTGACAGAATCTATGGATGGAAGGCTGTTGAGTGTCATCATAAAGAAAGGTGGCTATACTGATCACTAATTTTTTGGGTTTTTGTCTTTGCATGTCAGAAATGTTTATTTCTATATTTTGTGCACTGATATTGGTTTACCTGGTGAAAATAAACAAGTGAGATGGGATTATATTTGTTTTTTATTAAATTGTCTAATAATTCTGCACAGTAATAGTTACCTGCACAAACAAATATCCTCCTAAGATAGCCAAATCTTAAAAAAACCACTCCAACTTCCAAAAATATTAAGCTTGGATATTTATGAGTCTTGTGGGTTGATTGAGAACATAGTTGTTGATCAACAATAAAAATAATCCTCTAAAATACAATTTGCCTAATAATTCTGCACACCGCGTATATCTATATATATAATCGTCTTATCCCGTCTGTCTGTCTGTCTGTCTGTCGGGGAAATCCCGCGTCACTGATTGGTCCAGCAGCGGCCAATCAGCGACGCGGGATTTCAGAAAAAAGATGGCGGCCGTTAGAGGCTCATCTGCGGGACGGAGCTCAGCGGCGATGCAGCCGGGAGATGACTGGCGCGAGGCTCTCATCTCCCGGCCGCTAGCAGCAGAAGAACCCCGACCGGCGAGCAGCCGCTCATCTCCCGGCTTCTCGCAGCGGAAGTAGCCGCACAGGCAGTGGCGTTGACCTCCATGCGGCTAGGGTGTCAAGGGAGGACCGGGGAGCGGCGCTGCGGGTCGGGATACTTCTGCTGCGAGAAGCCGCTCATCTCCCGGCTTCTCGCAGCGGAAGTAGCCACACAGGCAGCGGCGCTCCCCGGTCCTCACCAATACGATTCTGCTCCCCGGTCCTCACCTATACGATTCGCTGATTGGTCGCGGTCTCTGGCCGCGACCAATCAGTGATCTTGGCGCAAAAGTTAAACACCGCTGTGCTGATTGGTCGCGGCCGCTGCCCGCGACCAATCACCGATTTGGACGCCACATTTAAATAGCGGCCACGACCAATCACCGATCTTGGCGCAACA
The DNA here is from genome assembly GCF_046119375.1 of Phyllobates terribilis. Lineage (NCBI taxonomy): Eukaryota > Metazoa > Chordata > Amphibia > Anura > Dendrobatidae > Phyllobates > Phyllobates terribilis. The sequence goes on along the minus strand of NW_027362974.1, from coordinate 2,458,436 downwards.
TTTAAACACTGCTGTGCTGATTGGTCACAGACGCTGCCCGCGACCAATCAGCGATTTTGGCGCCAAATTTAAACACTGCTGTGCTGATTGGTCGCGGACGCTGCCCGCGACCAATCAGCGATTTTGGCGCCAAATTTAAACAATGCTCTGCTGACTGGTCGCGGATGCCAGCCACGACCAATCAGCGAGATTGGCGCCAAATTTTTACAACGCTCTGCTAATTGGTTGCGGACACCAGCCACGACCAATCAGCGAGATTGGCGCCAAATTTAAACAATGCTCTGGCGCCAAATTTAAACAACGCTCTGCTGATTGGTCGCGGCCGCCAGCCGACCGCGACCAATCAGCGAGATTGGCGCCAAATTTAAACACCACTCTGCTGATTGCGCCCAGTCGGCCGCATACATATTCTAGAATACCCGATGCGTTAGAATTGGGACACCATCTAGTATATATATAAATATATTCACTTGTGGAAAACCCTTTTAACTAGGGCTGTGGTGTCAGTAAGTCAAATTTCCAACTATAATAATTACTAATACCAAATATACTGCAACAAATAATAGTAAATATTCAGCAATTTATGCATGAAAATAATTTATAATATACAATATTAACACTATATAAGTATTTACATTTTTTTCTACCTGCAGTTGGAGTTGGTACGTTCTTCTGATACTAACTCCACAGCTCGGCTTTTCCTTCTTTCCTGCTCCTCTAACATAAAAGTACAGCAATTAATTACGACAAGTTAATCATTTAAATGCTGCTGTCAATCTCTGACAGCAGCACGTAAATGTAACCAGTGCCACTGCTTCCATTTACCAGCTCCCATCTGTGCCCTGTGACATGATCTCGGGGGCTGATGGGTCACTAGGACAGTGAGGGCCCTGTGCCCGCTGTCTTGGTGCTCCTCTGGAGCTCATCTATATGCTGAGCTTCAAAGGAGACCGAGATTTAGGCTACCGTCCCACTATCAGTATTTGGTCCAATTTCACCACAAATGGATTTTTTTCCCCATTTTTAGTACATTGAATAGTAAAATGAATCATTCAAAACTACAAGTAACCCCAAAGTCATGCCAGTTTCCATGGCCCAGAAGATTCTCTGAAGGAAGAGTGTCATTGGGTGACTGCTTCTTTGGTAAATACCATAAACATTAGCACTTAAAAAGGTCCATATGTCTGGAACCGTATAGATGATTTCGAAAGAAACAAAAAAAAGCTCAGTGATAAGAAACAGATGATGGTTATTAATGGAACACACTAACTGGGTCACATTTAAAAGTGGTGTACCCCAGGAGTCAGTATTGGGACTTCTATTTAATACAATTATTAATGACCTTTTGGGGGGTATACAGAGTAAAATTTCAATATTTTCAGATGATCGTAAACTCTGCAAGGTTATCAGTACATAGGAGGATAATGTAATATTACAGAGGGATTTATGTAAGCTTGAGGTTTGGGCTGAAAAATGGCAATTGAAGTTTAATGTAGATAAATGTTCTTGCTTGGGACAAATTACAATGTACAATTATGTACTAAACACTGGGAAAACCATCACTGGAAAAGACTTGGGTGTATGGGTGGACAGCAAACTCAACTTTAATAACCAGTGCTAGGCCGCTGCTGCCAAGGCAAATAGAACCATGGAAGCATTAAAAGAGGCATAGATGCTTATGATAAGAACATAGTTTTGTCTGTATACAAGTCACTAATTCAGCCACATTTAGAATACTGTGTATAATTTTGGTCTTTGGTGTATAAGACGGACATAGTTGAACTAGGACGTATGCAGACAAATGCAACCAAGGTTATTAAGGGAATTGGTGCACTGCAATTCCAAGACAGGTTATCAAAGTTAGGGTTATTCAGTTTGGAATAATGAAGGTTTAAGGGCGATCTTATTACAATGTACAAATATAAGAAGAAACAGTATAGAGATCTTATTAAGGAACTTTTTACATATAGACCTTCAACGATGACAAGGAGGCACCCTCTCCTACTAGAAGAAAGATGGTTTCTCAGTCATCATAGATGGCGATTCTTTACTCTAAGAATAGTGAAATTACGGGACTTTCGGGAACATAAACATCACAGTAAAAGATAATGCCTTACCAACACCAGGTCAGATTACCAGTGCACCGCAGGATGCAGCAAGCCTCCATGATAAAGGCGGGGGCAGCACATGTGCAAAATACTAATGCCGACAGCCACTCACTAACCTACCAATTCTTGGAGGGGGTGGCTGTGTAGTATTATGCATGCACACCGATGGAGTTGTGAGCTTGCGTATTTTGGCCAAAATATCGTCCAATACCTCATGTGGTGTACTTATCTTATATACTATTTTTCATCTTTTTTGCACATCTTTTTGCAGGATGCAGCCAGGCCTCTTTAGTGTTGGCTGGGTGAATTGGGGCGTCTGTCCTGTGGGGGTGCATGTATATAGTTCTGGGCAACCCGCCTGATCTAATACTATGGGCGTCATCAATACGCTGCAAGCAAGACATCAATAGGCTGCAAGCCAGACACTGTGTATCACACATATCTGTGTGACTGGCGCCCTATGCAGACTCCATCGGTGTGCATGTATAATACTACACAGCCACCCCCTCCATGAATTGGTAGGTTAGTGAGTGGCTGTCTGCATCAGTATTTTGCACATGTGCTGCCCCCGCCTTTATCATGGAGGCTTGCTGCATCCTGCAGTGCATTGGTAATCTGACCTGGTGTTGGTAAGGCATTATCTTTTACTGTGATGTTTTTTGAAATTATGTCCAATGTTCACCATTTTTAATATTCAGACTTTCGGGAACATCATATTGTAATTGTTGATTTACTAAACAAGTTCAAGTATGGCCCGGATGCTTTTGTTGAAAAATATATTACAGGTTATGGGAACTAGATTCTGTGATAGGACGTTCATCCAGGGAACTAGTCTAATTGCCATTAGTGGAGTTGGGAAGGATTTTTTCGTTAATAGGGGGCAATTAGCATCTGCCTCATGGGTCTTTTGCCTTCCTTTGTATCAACATGTTAGGTTATAGGTAGAACACAATGGATGTCTTCTTTCAATGTACTGTGTGGGGAAATGTATTGTCAGGGGGAATCATACTGTACATCATGCTGTGTGTAATAGGACCGTGGGGGCATCATATTGAGTGTGATAGCCACTGTGGGGCCATGAAAGTGGTATCATACTGTGTGTAGGCATATATGAGGAATTGGACTAGATTAGAATACTGGCATTCGAGAAAGAATGTCACACCGATTGTACTCCCGGGATTATGGTGTGCTGTGTAATAATATATGGTAGCAGGACCCCTCTAGTCTTCATTCCAGGTATACTAACTGCTCAGTGTTACATTGATTTGGTCGTGGAACCAGTGATATGGACATTTCTTAAACGTGCCTCAGTAACTATTTTTCAACATGGAAATGTTAAGCTACATGTTGCAGGTGCTACTGTGAGCAGCATGCTTGACTTAAACATGATACCATGGCCAGAAGCATCTCCGGATTTGACTCCCATCAAGCACTTCATTGGTCGAGCATTGCAAAAGGAGTTGCCGTCAGCAGATCTTGATGATTTGTGTGCCCAAGTGCATTCATTATTCCTCTCTGCTCTGCCTTGCTCACCGCTCCGGCGGTTCCTCTCTGCTCTGCCTTGTCCACCGCTCCGGCGGTTTCGCCCTGCTCTGCCTTGCTCACCGCTCTGGCGGTTCCTCCTGCTCTGCCTTGCCCACCGCTCCGGCGGTTTCGCCCTGCTCTGCCTTGCTCACCGCTCTGGCGGTATCTCTCTGCTCTGCCTTGCCTACCGTTCCAGCGGTTCCTCTCTGCTCTGCTTGTCTACCGCATCTGCGGTTCTGTTCCTGAATCCCAGTTTGTACTGGACCCTATCCAGCCTGCGCTCCAACCTGCTAGTGCCTCCCTGTCTGCACTCCAGCCGTGTTTGCCAGTACCCCCCTGTCTGCATACCAGCCGTGCCTTGCCAGTGCCCTCCTGTCTGCATACCAGCCGTGCTTGCCAGTATCCTCTTGTCTGCACTCCAGCCGTGCCTGCCAATACCCAACTGTCTGTGTGCCAGCCTAACCTGCCCGTTCCTGCATTCCCCGGTGTGGGTCAACAGCTGTGACCGGGGTCTAACCTGGAGTAGCACCTGGTCCCTCTGCTCGGTTCCTCCTTGGTTCACGGAGTCGTTAGCCTCCGTGCGACCTTGGTCGGATCGGGTAGATACTTAGTTATGCCCCTCCAGGCACTCCTCGGTTCATGGTACAGTGGGATCACTAATCACGCTCACGCCAGTCAGTCCAGGCACGAGTGTAACAGTTTTATTTATGTTGTATCGTGTTTGAAGGTTGCCTTTTCCTGATGGCAGGTTTCAGCTCTTTCCAAAGATGCTCAATAGGATTTAGGTCAGGGCTCATAGAAGGCCACTTCAGAATAGTTGAAAGTTTTCCTCTTAGCCGTTCTTGGGTGTTATAAGCTGTGTGTTTTGGGTCATTATCCTGTTGCAAGACCCATGACTGAGACCAAGCTTTCTGACAATGGGTAGCACATTTCTCTCTAGAATCCCTTGATAGTCTTGAGATTACATTTTACCCTGCACAGATTCAAGACACCCTGTGCCAGATGCAGCAAAGCAGCCCGAGAACATAACAGAGCTCCTCCATGTTTCACAGTAGGGACAGTGTTCTTTTCTTGATATGCTTCACTTTTCCGTCTGTGAACATAGTGCTGATGTGCCTTGCCAAAAACTTCAATGTTTGTCTCATCTGTCCATAGGACATTCTCCCAGAAGCTTTGTGGCTTGTCAACATGTAGTTTGGCAAATTCCAGTTTGGCTTTTTTATGAAATTTTTTTCAACAATGGTGTTCTCCTTGGTCGTCTCCCATGAAGTCCACTTTGGATCAAACAACAACGGATGGTGCGATCTGACACTGATGTTCCTTGAGCATGAAGCTCACCTTTAATCTCTTTAGAAGTTATCCTGGGCTCTTTTGTTACCATTCGAATTATCCGTCTCTTTGATTTGTCATCAATTTTTCTCCTGCTGCCACGTCCGGGGAGGTTGGCTACAGTCCCATGGATCTTAAATTTCTAAATAATATGTGCAACTGTAGTCACAGGAACATCAAGCTACTTGGAGATGGTCTTATAACCTTTACCCTTAACTTGCTTGTCTATAATTTTCTTTCTAATCTCCTGAGACAACTCTTTCCTTTGCTTCCTCTGGTCCATGTTGAGTGTGGTACACACCATGTCACCAAACAGCACAGTGAGTATCTGTAGCCCTATATACAGGCCCACTGACTGATTACAAGATTGTAGACACTTGTGATGCTAATTAGTGGACACAACTTGATTTAACATGTATCTGTTGTCACATTATTTTCAGGGGTACCATCATTTTTGTCCAGGCCTATATCATGAGTTACATTTTTTAAAACTTCTGTGGAAGCAGGGTTGAAAAGCAATGTCTGACTTCCATTTGTTCATTTTCATAGATTTTTAATTTATTATTACTTTTGTCAGATTCAAATTATTTCTGTGACCATTGTGGGTTTTTCCTTTCATTAAACGAGGGGTACCAACAATTTTGACCACGTATGTATGTATGTACAAACACACACACACACACATATGTATATATATATATATATATATATATATACACATACATACATATATATATATATACACACACATATATATACACAGACACATATATATACACACATACATATACATACATACACATATATATACACACACATACATATATATATAGTGATGTAGCAGACATCCCTTTAATGGTTTGGTGTGTTTTTGAATGACCATGTACCTTCCTCTTTAACGGACTGGTCACATGACTGTGACATCACACAGGTCCTTATGCACACAGAGGGTGTGGACACATGACTCTGACATCAGTTAAGGTCCTATCTGTGTGTGTGCTGCAGTATATATAAACCCTGTGTGATTTGTGACAGGTGTGTTCCGGTGTGTAGGAGTTCCTGGGTGTTGGGAGCTCCTGTGTGGGCACCGTGTGAGCGGCACGAGGCTGTTCCCTGTGTGTGGGGAACACCGCTCGTGGGAAGCCTGGTGAGGCCTGGTGGACTCCGGTGGAGGTGAAGCCTGGATCCCTGTGAGAGTGTGGGGGATGCCAGTAAGCCTCGGAGTGCCACACAAGCACCGCTCGTGTGAGGCCTGGTGGACTCCGGTGGAGGTGAAGCCTGGATCCCTGTGTGTGTGTGTGGGATGCCAGTAAGCCTCGGAGTGCCACACAAGCGTCCTGGAAGACAGAGCCTGGATCTGTGTGTGAGAGATGCCAGTGGTCTTGGACGGGTGGAGGTCTGGAGACCACGTGTGGTCAAGCCTTAGAGTCACAGTGGTGAAATGGACTAAAAGCAGCTGAAAGCCGATAAAGGTAATACTCTTTATGTTATGGACATTTTCATGGACATTGTTTTATTACCTTGCGGAAGGCTGTAATTAGAGCCAAGTGGGCCGGTGTGCCACTTGGGCTCGTGGACATTATGTATGTGAAATACGGTTTATGAAGTGTAATAAACTGTGGATTGTGAAACACGGCAAAGTAGTTGCTGGTGTGCAGTGATTGACGCAGCAAAGCGAGTATCCCCCAGGATAATAAGTAGTGCTGCCTTACAATATATATACACACACATATACATACATGTGTGTATATATATATATATATATATATATATATATATATATATATATGTGACACCCCAGGGGTCTGGTTGCCACAGTAATAGAGATATTATGTCTGAGAGCAAGTGGGAGGTTTCTCTGGTCAGGATCCCTAAACATGCAACACGGTCCGCCCAGACCTGGGAGGGGAGGAATCTGCCCTTTTAAACTGGGTCTGGGGCGGGATTAGAGTAGTCAGAGTGAAGCTGCAGACAGAGTCAGAGTCTGGAGAGGGAAAGTGAGATCAGGAGCTCTGGAGGAGCAGTAGCTGAAGTCCAGGGGCTGGAGCTGAGCAGAGCTCGCCCTGGACGAAGACACTAAAACCGGACACAGGAGTCCGAGGCTGTGGGGACTGATATACACCCAGCAGGAGAAAACAGCCGGCAGGGGATTCCAGGTCCTCTGGCCATAGAAGCCCGGAGGCTCAGTCACAAAGAAGGGACCAGCGCCGCCATCCAGGAGCGGAGGCTAACAGAAGTCCCCAAGTCACCAGCCATACGGGTGAGCACCACACGGTATACTCAGGGACGTGGGCTACTTGTAACCGCTGACAGCAAGGTAGCCAGGAAGAGTGCAGATAAACGGGGAGGCCTACAACTCCACCTGGCCAGGGGAACTCCTGCTTGCTCGCAGACTGACCAGGCCCCTTATACTAGCCAGTACTCCCTGGAGGGTCTGCCTTGTACCATCAGTAAAGACCCTAAACTGCACCTCCCGTCTCTGTGATTCCTTGCCGCTCCTGCACCATTAGCACTGGGACCCTCAGACCATCACTCCCATCATCTTCCAAATTAGCTGCCCTGAGGCAATACTTCTCCCGTGGGGAGTCATCCCATACTCGGCTGCGCAAACAACATCAGCCTCAGCGGTCTGCAGCGCAGCGGCGGTCCCCACTGACCGCAATCCACGGGTGGCGTAGTCGGACACTTATTACAATACAAATAGACTGCCACTGGTTTGACCACCCTGGGCACGGACCGGGTCACCGCCACACGGAGACTACAACCCCCAGCATTCTACAACAGGCCCGGTTCCGGGTTCCCCTGCACAACACAGGCCCAGGGGGTGCGTCATATATATATATATATATATATATTACACTACCGTTCAAAAGTTTGGGGGTCACCCCCACAATTTTGTGTTTTCTATAATAACTCATACGTTTATTTATCAAATGAGTTGCAAAATGAATAGAAAATATTGTCCAGACATTGACAAGGTTAGAAATAATAATTTTTATTTGAAAGAATAATTTTCTCCTTCAAACTTTGCTTTTGTCAAAGAATGCTCCCTTTGCAGCAATTACAGCATTGCAGACCTGGCATTCTAGCTGTTAATTTGCTGAGGTAATCTTGAGAAATTTCCCCCCATGCTTCCTGAAGCCCCTCCCACAAGTTGGATTGGCTTGATGGGCACTTTTTGCGCACCATACGGTCAAGCTGCTCCCACAACACCTCAATGGGGTTGAGATCTGGTGACTGCGCTGGCCACTCCATTACAGATAGAAGACCAGCTGCCTGCTTCTTCCCTATATAGGTCATGCATAATTTGGAGGTGTGCTGTTATAGGAAGAAATTGGCTCCAATCAAGCGCTGTCCACAGGGTATGGCATGGCGTTGCAAAATGGAGTGATAGCCTTCCTTATTCAAAATCCCATTTACCTTGTACAAATCTCCCACTTTACCAGCACCAAAGCAGCCCCAGACAAACACATTA
>NW_027362974.1:2010000-2445000 GCF_046119375.1 Phyllobates terribilis | reverse complement strand
TACCAGCACCAAAGCAGCCCCAGACAAACACATTACCTCCACCAGGCTTGACAGATGGCGTCAGGCACTCTTCCAGAATCTTTTCAGTTGTTCTGCATCTCACAAATGTTCTTTTGTGTGATCCAAACACCTCAAACTTTGATGCGTCTGTCCATAAAACTTTTTTCCAATCTTCCTCTGTCCAATGTCTGTGTTCTTTTGCCCATATTAATCTTTTCCTTTTATTAGTCAGTCTCAGATATGGCTTTTTCTTTGCCACTTTGCCCTGAAGGCCAGTATCCTCTTACATGCCAAGAGTGTGCAAAGCAGTCATCAAAGCAAAAGGTGGCTACTTTGAAGAACCTAGAATATAAGACATATTTTCAGTTGTTTCACACTTTTTTGTTAAGTATATAATTCCACATGTGTTAATTCATCGTTTTGATGCCTTCAGTGTGAATGTACAATTTTCAAAGTCATGAAAATACAGAAAAATCTTTAAATGAGAAGGTGTGTCCAAACTTTTGGTCTGTACTGTATATGTCCAGGAAGACATGCACATTTTCTCTTAATTTTTTCTTTTTCCTTTAAAAATGTATTCTTTTGAGCTAAAGTAATGGACGGTATAGAGCCTGATGTTTTTTCATATACTGCTGAGGAAGAAGAACGGATCCTAGGTGCGCTGAAGGATGATGGGACTTTTTTAAGTACACCTTCCCTAGTGGATCTTAAACGTAAATATGAAAGTGATTCTAAAAGGATGATTATTCTACAACTGCATTTGGTTACTTTGGGACAGTATTATAAAGCTCGGAAAATACCACGGGGTTTACGTTCAAATATAAGACCCAATCTTTTTGGAAATAATGTGACTTTTTGCTCCCGTTTTTGTCAAATCTCCAATAGATATGCCTTGGATATAATTTTGTTGAATATTGACTTTTTACAACAGGAAATATTGAAAATGACAACTTACATTGTGGATACTGAGGAAAAATTGAAATCATTGCTCAAAATTGAGGAATGGGATTCCTTCAAGGATTTAATAATGACTAAGGTGCAGGGTTTGCGCATGGAATTTGAGGATGTAAAACGTCGTAAATGGAATCGAGATATGGAGGATTATCAAACTGGTCACATTTATAACTGGCAGAAGGGTGGATCTAATTCATCATGGAGTAAAAGAGGTTATTTAAGGACTGATAAAAGGCCTAACAAGCATGATATAAAAGGACATTTACAATTGTGTGATAATTTCTCCTTTAGACCTAGATCAGGAGCAACAGAGAGGATCCAACGGAAAAGAAGAGGGGGCAAACGGCACCGAAGACAACAGAAAAAAACAGGACAAAATCAAACCACGGCAGCAGAGACAAGTGATGACACGGAAAAAAGAAATGAACTCGTGGTAAATATCTCTAAAAAAAATTTGACCATATCACAGATGACTGTCTTGAATAAGGGTTTGTCATTTAGTATGAGCAAACATGTGGACTGGTTTCAGCTGGAGCTAGATCTCCAGAGATTTTTTTAGAAATGTCAAATTGAGAAATTGGTTTTCTGGTAGTGTGATTGTCCCTAAATGTATAACTAGTGAACTTAGTCTACAACAGGTTCAGGTGGCCAAAAGGGGTACCTTTACGCCACCTGTGAATCCTCCGGTAATTAATGCATTTATGGAAGCGGTACAGAGGGATGTGAAAGCATTGAGAGGGAACTCAAATAAAAGACTGAAATCTCCAAATTTGAGTACAGAGGAGATACGGGCTTTGCAGGACCATGTCCATGACAGCGACATCATTATAAAACCTGCCGATAAAGGTGGGGCTGTCGTCGTCATGGACAGGGTCATGTATATTGAAGAAATTAGAAGACAGTTGAGTGACAGTGAAGTTTATGTCAAGTTGGAAAAGGATCCAAAATTTCTATTTTTAAATTATTTGAAAGTTATTTTGGATGGGGATTTGGAAAATAATATAATTGATAAAGATCTTTATGATTATTTATACAGTATGTGGAGAATCCTACCACCCCTGTGATATATGTACTTCCTAAAATACATAAAAATCTTAATCATCCCCCGGGACGACCCATAGTCTCCGGGGTAAATTCATTAACGAGTAAAATTGGAATTTATCTTGATAGAATATTAAATCCATTGGCGAAAAATACTAAATCCTTTGTGAGAGATACCATGGATTTTTTATTAAAAATACAGGAAGTTGAATTAAAAAGTGAGGTCATTTTGGCCTCATTTGATGTGGTATCTCTATACACCTCCATTGATAATGGTAGGGGGGTGGAGGCGATTGAACGGAGACTGTCTTATACGGATCTTAGTGAAAATAATAGGAAATTTATTATTGAATTATTAGAGTCCATATTATATCATAATTATTTCCTATTTGGTGATGAATATTTCCTCCAGAAATGTGGAACCGCGATGGGGGCCAATATGGCCCCTGCTTCTGCAAATATTGTTATGGCTACATTGGAGGAGAACTTTGTCTATGTGTCCCACCACTTTAGACATGTCATGGCGTGGTGGCGATACATAGATGACGTCTTCCTCCTCTGGACAGGTACACAAGGGGAACTGGAGGATTTTTATGGATATTTGAATCAGGTCGATAGGACTGTCAAATTTACATTGGTGAGTTCATGTAAATCTATTCAGTTTTTGGATGTTTTTATCACACAGGAAAATGGAAAATTATTGACCTCCCTCTTCATTAAACCGACGGATCGAAATGATTTCCTGAGGTATAACAGTCACCACCCAAAACGCATGATAGAATCATTACCTTTTAGCCAATATTTAAGAATTAAAAGAATAAAGAGTAGTGAGGAGGGCCTGTATAAGAGTGCACAGAAACTTACGAAAAAACTTAGGTCAAGAGGTTACCCTCAGAGACTGTTAAATAAACAGGAAAAAAAAGTCAGTGGATTAAATAGGGATATTATTCTGAATAAAATGACCAAAAATAATAAGGATGATAGAATACCTATGGTATCGACATATGGTGAAGAGAGTGAACAGGTGGCAAATATAGACAGGAGTCATTGGAAAATGTTAAATAGATGTTTCCCGGATGTGCCAGAATTTAAAAATCCCCCTCTTTTTTCTTATAGAAGAAATAAAAATATTAAAGATGTACTAGTACATTCAGATATTGGCCCCTCTAAAACTGTGACTCAGACATTCATTAAGGGTAGAGGTAGAAAGGGCTGTTATCCATGTCTTTCATGTGTCAACTGCCCGTTTATGTTAAAAGGTGATCGGTTTCTTCATCCAAAAACTCAAAAAGTATACAACATAAAAATTTTTTTTACATGTGATTCTGACTATATAATATATCTGTTAGAGTGCCCCTGCTCACTTTGGTATATAGGAGAAACTATGTGCAATTTTAAAACTCGCATAAATAGTCATAGACATTCCATTAGAAAAAAGAGGATGGACTTACCTGTATCAAAGCATTTTGTGGAGGCGGGACATACTGTGATACAATTAAGATTTAGAATTATAGATGCGGTCCCTTTACAAAGACGGGGTGGAGATAGAATACGATTATTAAAAAGAAAGGAACTTGAGTGGATCCATAACTTGAATACGTTGAAGCCAAATGGACTGAATGCTGAATTTAATACAGCAGGTATCACCTGAGGAGTATGTTCAGACATCAGCAGTGTATGAAATTTGGGGTATTTTAAATATAATTGGATTTTTATATTTTAATATATTTATATATGGATATTTTTGGTTTCTTGCAGATCAATCACTCTCACTATGATATTTTGTGGAGTCGACGCGACCTGCTGCAACATGCGTATAAAGAAAGGGAGACTTCCTCTGGGAATGGATTTTTTCTTAAAAAAATGTTTTTTTTATATATATAGTAGTTGAAAATATTCAAGTTTCCACCTAATGAAGTTATAAAAATATATTTCTACATTATGAAATGGTATTCCTATTTATGGAGAGAATTGAACTATAATGTATTCCCAATTATCGCCTGAGATTGGGAAAGGGGTGGGGACCTGAGGAAGGTTCCTCCTCTGACCTCTTAATTTCACTCCATGGATGAACCTAGGGATAGGGAATTCCATGGAAGGGTGTTTGGGTTATGTATTAATATATTATCTCTCCGTTCATTTATGGACATAGGAATTACCGTATGGATACTGTTATTATAATATAAATAAATTGAGAAATTATGAATAGGATGGTGTCCCTGATAATGAAAAGTGGGCGCGTTCTTGCAGTTAATAGAGGATAGGATTAATTATTTGAGTGCACATTTTGTTCATATTTGAAAATAATCTTCTGGTGGAGTTTGCCAATTAAAAAGATAGCGACCGTAGTGTTAGAAGTGTAAAGCGCTTGCCCGGTGATGTCACGATATGGGCGGACTAGGTTTGCCCCGGTCATGTGACAAAACAATGTGGGTCCCATGGGAGACATGCGCAGATTGGATTCTTGAGTTAATCTACCCAAGGGTGCTCGACCGGTCCGAGACGTGGGACGAGTGAAGCTCTCTGTTGGTGATATATACAGCGCTGAGGTAAGAATAACTGTTATATTCTACCTAATTATATCACTGCATAGAAGAGACTCCCTCACCCCCGAGCGGTCGGCTCCCCAGGTAATTCAACAGATTGTTGTCTGGCTCAGGTCCCTTTGAACCAGTAGAATCCCTCAGATAAATTGACAGTCCTGCCTTCTATCCTTTGGAGAATTTAAGAATGAAAGTATGGATCCGATGATTGTGTTGTGGATGTGTCCCGGGATTGATGTTTTTGGTCTGTTTTTCTGGTTGGCGTATAAGTCCTAGAGAGGCTAGTAGTGGAATGGTTCAGAAACCTTTGTGGCCCATTGTCTAAGTGACCATTGTCTAAGTGACTGAGGAGTCTCTTCTAGGTGAGGAGAACCGAAAAAATGGGGAACCAAAATGCCAAGGAAGGCATTATAGCCAAAGACTTAGTGGTACGCAGAGAAGGGAAACAGGCACTGATTGGAATTGACAAAATATTGTGTAAAGCGGGAATGAATGAGAATGGAGAGATGAATGGAGAGAAATGGAAATCCTTCTTTAACTCCTATCATGGATGGCTGAAAGATAAGGGTCTGTTAGGGACAGTAGATGTATGGATGAATGCATGCGCTTATTTTGAAGGAAAGATTGAAGAATTAGGAGACGGACGTTACAGACTGACAAAAACTGGAATGACAGATTTTCCTCCCTGTCCGCTCCCGACGTCACCCCCACCCCAGTACCAGAATTCCCAGGAACCTAAATGTTGGGTTTGCCCCAGATGTGGACAGCAGAATCCCTTGACAGTAGACATCTGTGTGGCATGTGGAGGACCGAGACCCCACCCAGCTAGTCTATTCCCAATGAGGACGGTAGTTGTGCCAGGAGCACCAGCAGCAGCAGCTGCAGCAGCAGGGGGGGATGCAGTGGTTCCAGGTCAGGAAGCTCGTACAATGTTAATGTATAGACCATGGAGCCCTTCAGAGCAGTTGGCACTGATCTCCCAGCTGCCAGATCCGTCCCAGTCCCCTATGGGTTTTGCTAGAATGATCACCACCATACAGGATACGTATCATGCCACTAGAATAGATCTGCAGGGGGTAATTAAGGGAAAATTGGCAGATGAAGCCCGCTATGATAGGTTGATAGATGAGACAAAAAAAACAGTATGCCAATAGGACCGGACCCGTAGATGCAGAATCTAATGATGCAGCAGCTGGAGTCCTATTCGCAGCAGCGTTGGTAAAAGCATGTCAAGACAGGCAAGCAGAAAAGCAAGTTACACTAGAAGATAGAGTGCAGGGAAAGGAGGAAGATCCTAAGGATTATTTCTATGCACTAAAGAAAACCTGGTCAGAAATGGGGTTCAACCCCGGGAATAAGACTAGTGAGAGGGTATTAGCAAGTGCTTTCATGAATGGACTAAAGAAAGAGATTGCAGAGAAGGTAAAAGCAAGTAGACCGGACTGGAGATCAGTGAAGGCAGAAGATTTAGCTAGAATAGCTCAGGGGGCACAGCATGACATAGCGCAGGCAAAAAGAGCTGCCAGAATACATATAGTAGAGACGACCCCCAGAAACAACAGAGGCAGAGGACGGACTGAAGGAGGAGGACAGAAACTGTGTTACGGATGTAAAAAGCCAGGACATTTTAGAAAGAACTGTAGGACCAACCCGTATCCAAATGCTCAGAGTACGGGTCCTCAAGCCGACCAAACAACGCCCCCATAGGATGAGGGTAGCTTGCACATGAACCCCCTCATCTCCTTACCCCCAACTCCCAGTTGTATAGTGCAGGTGAACCTACCAGGGGGACATGAAATCGATTTCCAAGTAGATACGGGGGCCGACAATTCAGTAATTACGCAAGGTGATTGGCCATATGTAGCGCCCCAAGGAATGGTCACTACAGAGGTATTGCACCTCATCCAGAGGTGTGATATCCCACTCCCGGGTAAGGATGGAGTATGGATCAAGGCTCAGTAGGCTGCATACAGCACACACACCCCATTTCCGAGGGACAGCTCAACGGTGCTCCCACTAGACAGAAGTGCAGGCATGACAGCATCTGTCCCTGGCTGGAGTGGGGAGGGGGGTGGAATACCCAGTGCTATAGGGGCAGATAGGGGTTGGGTCCGGAGCATAGGAAGGAGCCCATTGGTTGCTAGTCACCTGGGCTCATGGTCAGAGGGAGGTATATAAGGTGGGCACCATCTTAGAACAGTGTTCAGTCTGAGAGAGGAAGTGACAGAGCAGGGCCTCTGTGGAGCTCTGCTCCGGAGGCGGGCCTAGCCTGTGAGGCCCAGCCAGCACTGAAAGAGAAAGAAGAAGAAGTTCAGTCTGTGAGGAGAAGTGGAGAAGGCAGGGAGCAGGGCTGCTGCATGGGCTCTGCTCCCTGGGCAAGCCTAGCACAGAGGCCGGGGCCAGAGAGAGAGAGAGGAGAAGGAACAGTGGAAAGGAAAAGGAAACAAGACCAGAACAGAAGTAACAAGTGAAACAGAAAGGCTCAGGAACGAGAAGGAAGAGAGAACCCTAAGGACCCAGGATATTGCGGGTGACGGGTTGGCAGAACAGGGTACCGGATCCCAAATTGGTGGAAGCGAATCATCTTCAGCCAAGAACCGGAGGTCGTGACCAGCCCTTGGTGCGACCCCTCGTTACACCTTGCTAGGAAGGCATACCATATAGGGTCAGGGACATGGGCACGTAGCCCTCCCAAGAGAAGGCCCGCGGGAGCTGGACATAAGCTTGGTCACTGGTGGGGCACGAGCCAGAGAAAGGACGGAAGGGAGCTTTGAGACATACTCCAGAAAGACCTGGGAGTTGACCGAGTCCCTTGCCTGGTGGACGCAGCACGGCTTGGGTGGTCACTGCTTCGCGAGAGTGACCTGGAGAATACAAACTGTGAGTAAAGGACATTGGATTGCAACACGTTGTCTGTGACTTCTTGCTCCTCCGGCACTATTGGTACTGGGACTATCTCCACCATCACTCCCATCATCCACGCTAACTGCCTTGAGGCTGTACTCCTCCTGTGGGGAGTCATCCCATTCTTAGCTGCACACATAACACCGGCCTCAGCGTTCTGCCTTGCAGCGGCGGTCTCCATTGACCGCAATCCACGGGTGGCGTAGTCGGACACTTGTTATTACACTAAGACTGCCACTGAATTGACCACCCTGGGCACGGACCGGGTCACCGCCACGGAGACTACAACCCCCAGCGATCCGGCTCCGGGTATTCCCTGCACAACACAGGCCCAGGGGGCGCGTCAACTTTGGCGTAGTCGGCAGGATTCAAACCAACCCGCCACCAACGGGTATTGCATGCCTGAAAAAGGCTTTTGCACTTACCGGAGAGAAGCTTCCCGCCATCAGACGCCATTTTCGGGACGCCGCTCGGGAAGAAGAGGGGCGTGGACGCCGAAAGCGCGTGAGATCCGAAGCTCCGCCCCACGCACTGACGCTGCGTAAGGTCCTGGAAGGGAGAGGGAGCGACGCTGACGTCACAGGAGCGCGACGCAAGGTCCTCAACCCCGACGATCGACTGCGGAGCCGCGGCCTACGGAGGAAGATCATCGCAAGGTAGGCCACGGTCCGCCGGGGGGGGGGGAAGACATTGGGAACGGAGAGCAAAATGGCGGACCGGCAGCAGACTAGGCTGCCCAGCATCGGCAGTGCCCCAGTCGTCACAGGCCCCGACCAGCACCAGGAGAAGACGGGTGACGCAGGAGCGGTCGCGGGAGCAGGTAAGAGGAGTCTCCCTGTCCCGGACGCTGCCAGCGTCAGCCTGCTCCCGGGCCCCCTGGTGGAGCCGCCGATCCCGGACGCTGCAGACACCGACCTGCTCCAGACCCCGCAACAAGCCCTGCAGCCGAGCCCTCCAGCCCTGGGCACCGCCACCACCAGCCCGCGCCCAGGCCCAAAGTCGCACCCTCTGACCCCGGGCGTCATCAACAGCGGCCTTCTCCAGACCCCGCCGCAAGGCCTACTGCACAAGGGTGCCAAGGGACAGTACGCCCTCCACGTTCACCGGCTCACGGAGGAGAAGCTGCAGTACCACCAGTACGAGGAAAGCCAAGAGGACCCGGACGGGTCTGAAGACTGCCCTCAGGAGGGAGCTCAAGGAGGACATAACTATTAAAAGAAAGTAGCGTGAGTAAGGAACTGTACAAAGTTACCCGTCAGGGTACAAGGACTGTTTTTCTTTTGAACTGTTAATAAGTGTGGTCCCCGTTGGGACAGCTAAAAGACTGTTACCCGTTTCCAAGATACCCCCTTTCTTACCTGGCTGAGGACTGAGAGCAGCCATCCCCTTTCCAACCGGCCGAGGACTGGGAACGGCCAACCCCTGGTAAATAGTTGCGCTTCTTAAAGCGCCCCCTACTGGTTTTTTAAAAGAACTGCAACGTCTACCTCAGGACGAATTAAATGGACTGTTGCACCTTTGAGAGAGAAAGTGAACACCTGGTCGCAGGTTGTCCAGCGGCCAGAAGTCAAGAATGCGTTTTTGAAGAATGTTTTACTTGCAAAAGTTTTATAGTGTGTTTTATGGTAAAAGAGTTCCGGAAGTAATAACCAAAAGTGTTTCATCAGAGTGTTTCCCATGAAGGGAATTGTACAAGTGTGTCTGTTTCCTGATGTAAGCAGTTAATGAAAAAGTTTTTGCATACCCTGTGAATTGTTTTTGCTCTGTTCCAGCCCGAGGACGTGCTGTGCTTTACCAGGGGGGAATGTAGCGCCCCGAGGACTTGGTCACTACAGAGGTATTGCACCTCATCCAGAGGTGTGATATCCCACTCCCGGGTAAGGATGGAGTATGGATCAAGGCTCAGTAGGCTGCATACAGCACACACACCCCATTTCCGAGGGACAGCTCAACGGTGCTCCCACTAGACAGAAGTGCAGGCACGACAGCATCTGTCCCTGGCTGGAGTGGGGAGGGGGATGGAATACCCAGTGCTATAGGGGCAGATAGGGGTTGGGTCCGGAGCATAGGAAGGAGCCCATTGGTTGCTAGTCACCTGGGCTCATGGTCAGAGGGAGGTATATAAGGTGGGCACCATCTTAGAACAGTGTTCAGTCTGAGAGAGGAAGTGACAGAGCAGGGCCTCTGTGGAGCTCTGCTCCGGAGGCGGGCCTAGCCTGTGAGGCCCAGCCAGCACTGAAAGAGAAAGAAGAAGAAGTTCAGTCTGTGAGGAGAAGTGGAGAAGGCAGGGAGCAGGGCTGCTGCATGGGCTCTGCTCCCTGGGCAGGCCTAGCACAGAGGCCAGGGCCAGAGAGAGAGAGAGGAGAAGGAACAGTGGAAAAGAAAAGGGAACAAGACCAGAACAGAAGTAACAAGTGAAACAGAAAGGCTCAGGAACGAGAAGGAAGAGAGAACCCTAAGGACCCAGGATATTGCGGGTGACGGGTTGGCAGAACAGGGTACCGGATCCCAAATTGGTGGAAGCGAATCATCTTCAGCCAAGAACCGGAGGTCGTGACCAGCCCTTGGTGCGACCCCTCGTTACACCTTGCTAGGAAGGCATACCATATAGGGTCAGGGACATGGGCACGTAGCCCTCCCAAGAGAAGGCCCGCGGGAGCTGGACATAAGCTTGGTCACTGGTGGGGCACGAGCCAGAGAAAGGACGGAAGGGAGCTTTGAGACATACTCTAGAAAGACCTGGGAGTTGACCGAGTCCCTTGCCTAGTGGACGCAGCACGGCTTGGGTGGTCACTGCTTCGCGAGAGTGACCTGGAGAATACAAACTGTGAGTAAAGGACATTGGATTGCAACACGTTGTCTGTGACTTCTTGCTCCTCCGGCACTATTGGTACTGGGACTATCTCCACCATCACTCCCATCATCCACGCTAACTGCCCTGAGGCTGTACTCCTCCCGTGGGGAGTCATCCCATTCTTAGCTGCACACATAACACCGGCCTCAGCGGTCTGCCTTGCAGCGGTGGTCTCCATTGACCGCAATCCACGGGTGGCGTAGTCGGACACTTGTTATTACACTAAGACTGCCACTGAATTGACCACCCTGGGCACGGACCGGGTCACCTCCACGGAGACTACAACCCCCAGCGATCCGGCTCCGGGTATTCCCTGCACAACACAGGCCCAGGGGGCGCGTCACATACATTGACACTGATTTTTCACATCATGTCATTGCCACCCCCTTCAATTCCCCGTCTGTCCTGCTTCCTGTCACTAAAAGAATTCCCCTGCAAATTCAAGGAGCCACTGTACATAGCAAGCTCATGGTATCGCCCCGAGGCCAATGTAACCTTTTGGGAAATGATGTGTTGTCCCAATTACAAGCACATATTGAGTATCATCCCGATGGCACTGTCACCATGACCCCAGGTTTAAAACCAAGTACCCTTTGCAAAATTATGTCACTAGATATTGCCAGCATAGAAGAGACAAATGAGTTTCCCCCGATATTGGAGCAGGCTGTACCACATGATTTTTGGGCCTCAGACAAAACAGATGTTGGTAGGTTAAGAGTTCAACCAGTAATGGTGAAATTAAAACCAGGAGCCATCTTGCCTCAACAGAGGCAGTATCCCCTTAGCTCGGCTCAGGAGAATGCCATAGCCCAGCAGGTCCAAAAATTACTACAGAGAGGAGTCCTAGTCAAAACCCAGTCCCCTTGCAACACTCCCCTGTTCCCAGTAAAGAAAAAGAGTGTGCCAGGACAACCAGCCGCATATAGAATGGTCCATGACCTCCGGTTGGTTAACAAAGCCACAGAACTTCTAACACCAGTTGTGCCCAACCCGCATACTCTTCTGTCACAGATACCTTCTAACTCTCTTTGTTTTTCAGTGGTCGATTTGGCAAATGCATTTTTCAGTGTACCATTACATCCTGACTGCCAGTACCTGTTTGCTTTCACATTCCAGGGCAGTCAATATACATGGACAGTGTTGCCACAGGGTGCCCAGAATTCACCCACAATGTACACTGCAAGTCTGCAGGAAATACTGGAGGGATGGTCTGAACCACATATCGTTGTTTTGCAATATGTCGATGACCTGCTCATTTGTGCCCCCTCCAGGAAACAATGTCATAGTGCAACTATATCGCTTATGTTGTTTCTCTATCACGCTGGCTGCAAGGCATCGAAAGATAAGCTTCAGTTTTGTAAATCTTCAGTCACCTTTTTGGGACATTGCATTACACCAGGAGCTCGTCATTTAACAAATGCACGTAAACTAGCAGTACAGGCATTCACCGTCCCCATTAATGTTGCAGCCCTCAGAACTTTTCTTGGACTTGTTTCCTATTGCAGACAGTGGATTCATGCCGCCTCTGTTTTAATGCAGCCCCTCTATGACTGTCTTACCCCAACACCTTTTGTACTAACATCAGAGGCAATAGACTGTTTTTATTCTCTCAAGAACCGTATTTTGGCCGCTTCAGCTTTGGGTACACCTAATTATGAGCTCCCATTTACTCTGTACCTTCATGAACAAGCTGGACATGCAGCAGGAGTTTTAACTCAAACACACGGTGATAATCAGAGACCTGTTGCCTATTTTAGTGTCAGATTGGATGCGGTAGCCAGAGGTGCACCATCCTGCGTACGTGCTCTGCATGCTGTTGGACTATTACTCCATAAATCCGCAGACATTGTTCTTGACCACCCGCTCACCGTTCTAACACCTCATGATGTCTACACTATATTGAATGAAGTGCAACCCGCTCACCTCTCAGCAGCACGTCATCTCAGGTTACAATGTGCACTGTTAATGCCTCCCAATGTTTCTTTACAGAGGTGTACTACCCTGAATCCAGCAACTTTGTTACCTCTCTCGGATCTAAAGGAGGAGTCAGGTACTGTGCTTTTTAAGGAAGATCCAAGAGAGGAAGTTCCTCATGACTGTGTACAAATGATGGCACAAGAAACGGCAGGTTTACCTACTGTATTTGAACATGAATTACAAAATGCAGATTTTGAATTTTTTGTAGATGGATCCCGTCATCAGGACGATTCAGGTACCTTCCATACTGGATATGCAGTTGTCTCCCTCAATGCAGTAATTAAGGCAGAACCAATGCTCCCACACCAGTCGGCTCAAGAAGCTGAACTTAGGGCCCTAACCGAGGCCTGTAAACTAGCGGAAGGTAGTATTGTTAACATTTACACAGATTCTAGGTACGCATTCGGTATATCGCATGATTTTGGTCCAATATGGAAGTCAAGAGGTTTCCTGACGGCAGCAGGACACCCCATTAAGAATGCTGATGCGGTCCAGCAGTTAATTAATTGATGCGCTACAACTACCTAAACAAGTAGCTGTCATAAAGGTAAGAGCACATACCAGACGCACCGACCAGGTAAGCAGAGGAAACGCGATGGCAGATGCAGCAGCAAAAACAGCAGCCTGTAAGCCGCAACAAGGGTCAACAGTACGTCAGTTAAGTGCCCCTAAAAACCCCTTTGTGTCGGAGGACATCTTATCCCAAATGCAGGCGCAGGCTCAAAAGGAGGAGGTTGATAAGTGGTTAAAGGAAGGTGCATGCCTGAATGAAGCAAATGGGGTATGGGGGAAAGGGACACGACGATGCCTTCCAAGGGCACTGTACCCAGCAGCTGCCCAGGTACTACATGGGCCGACACACCAATCTAAAACGGGTGTGATGAGTGTGATGCAGAAACATTGGGTGGCACCAGGATTCTCCACCTGTATTGAAAACCTGGTACAAGGGTGCATGATATGTGCTACACATAATCAGGGTAGAGTAGTTAAAACACCACCCAAACACACCCCCCGGCCCCTCTATCCATTCCAGAGACTGCAAATTGATTATATTCAGCTGCCAAAGTCAGGATCATGGGAATATGTGTTGGTCTGTATTGATTTGTTCTCAGGATGGCCAGAGGCTTTCCCGATTGCCAAAGCCACGGCTACGGCAACCGCAAAGAAACTGCTTGCGGAGGTGGTCTGCAGGTATGGGGTACCAGAGGTAATTGAGAGTGACAGAGGTACACACTTCACAGGTGAAATAATGAATGAAGTCATGTCAGCTCTAGGAATTCAACAAGCATTCCATACCCCATATCACCCACAAAGTAGTGGTACAGTGGAAAGACTGAATGGGACATTGAAATTAAAAATTCAGAAAGCCATGGCTGAGACAGGAAAACCATGGCCGGACTGTTTACCACTTGCTCTGTTTTCAGTAAGATACACGCCTAATAGAAAGACTGGACTCTCTCCATATGAGATATTGTTTGGCAACGTACCCGGCCTAGGGTGTTTCTATCCGCAAGCATTAGAAATGAACAACCATGTGCTAAGTTCCTATGTGAGGGCTTTACACAAAAAGATTAAGCAAGTACATGATAATGTCTTCAGTTCTCTTCCAGATCCAGATCAAGACTCTAGCAGCCATACGCTGCAACCTGGAGACTGGGTGGTTATAAAAAGACACGTGAGGAAAAGCCTAGATCCACGGTTTGACGGACCCTTTCAAGTTCTGCTGACCACAAGTACAGCCGTTAAGCTAGAGGGAAAAGAGACCTGGATCCACGCGTCCCATTGCAAAAAGATACTAGGAGAACCAGCGGACAAAGAATGATGACATTGTTTATACTTACCTGCATACTTGCGACCACAGGTGCATGGACTAGGTTAGGCACCATGGATGGAGACGACAATAGATTCATTAGACACCATCTTGCTCTAATCGATGGACTAAAGGAGCAAAACCAGACCATTGCTAATTGTTGGATATGTACACATGCCCCTGTGACGTCCACTAGCATACCCTTTCTCGCTGTCCCGGTCTCATGGGAAGAGATAAACTTTTGAGTGAACTGTTCAGATACTTTGGCCAATAATTCCACACAGAGATTTTCATTTCTAAATCCCGCAAATTGGTTTAAAGGTATTGGTGGGTGGTTGGCTGGTATAGTACAAGCTATTTTACAGGTTTTGCTAATGTGTCTTGCGGTTTATTTGGTTTTTAAGTTTTTTTTAATGTGTATTCAGCGTTGTACTAAAAGAAAACATAGAAATTCGTATTGATAAATGAAGGAACAAAAGGATGGAATGTTATAGCAGAAGATGGAGTCCCTCAAGTTTAAAGGCCCCATCTATGCTATATAAGTCTGACAGTTATTTTAGGTGAAAACAACAGCTATGAATGTTCCTTCTTGTATCAATAGCGTGTCCTTTTGAGAAGATAAAGTGATTTTCCCTGGCCAGATGTTTCTTCTAGTGTAGCAATAATGTGTTCTTGCAGAAAGATGAAATGACCTTGCTAACTAGATAAGTCTAATTAAATATTTTAAAGCATACAGAAACTAGCTTTTTTCGCTTGTTCAGCTAAACTGTATAATCGAACCATATATGGCAAATCCGTTTCCTGCCTTTAGGGTGTATATTAGCCCTGTGTTTTGTAATAAAGTTTTTAGAGTATGTTTAGACACAAACATCCTGTCCTGTGTCTTCATTCTCTCCGAGCTCGTAATCCAAAGGATAGAAGACCCAAAATTCAGTGACGACACCTCCATACATTAAAAAAAAAAAATCAAATACTCACCCTCACCTCACTCCTCCTCACCTGCTGCCGCTGCTCAGGTCCGGACTCCATTGCTGGCATCTTCCCGCTCTGCGCTGCCTGTGATGGCTCCTGGGAGGGTGCGGTGGAAAGACGTCACCGCGCCCTCTAACCTGAGACATCACAGGGAGCGCAAAGCGGGAAGACAGCGGAGCTGCGGAGGCATGGGGAGAGGTAAGTATCCGGCTGCCGGGGCCCTGAGCAAGTGGGGGAGAAGGGCGGGCGCTGGCACCGCTCTCCTTCGCCCATAGCCCGGCGTGGTGCCCGACCGCAAGTGGGCCCTCTCGCCTGCTCAGGGCCCTGGCACTTGCCCGGGTGCTGACGCCGGCCCTGCCTATTGTTCTGTACAGACTCCTGTACTTCTAGTACCTGAGCACCTGACATGTCTGACATTTTTACCTCAGATCAAGCTGCGTTTTACAGTATCAGCAAAAGATATGAGATTTTAGAAATTTCACTCATATGCTTGATTTTTTTTCCTGACTGAATTTGACAAATGCAGCGTTTTTAAAATCCACAGCGTGTCAATTCTCTCAGTGTTTTTGTAGCTTTTTTTTTACAAAGAAATGAAAGGGGGAAAAAATGCTGTAAAAAATGCAAGTTTTTTACAGCGTTTTGACAGCGGTTGTGGTGAATGAAACTAACTTTATTAAAAATGTACTGTAGACAAAGCTCATATGTAATCCACACCCAAAAAAAGGCTACAAAAAAGTGACAAAAATGCAGGGAACATGAGGAAAACCAGGGGTTTTGAACACAGTGTTTTTACTGCCAAGACAAGTTTTTATTGTTGCAGTAAAAAACACAGAAAAACGCTATGTATGAGGGTCACTAACATGGGCCCTTCAAAGTTAAGCTTAAATAATATTCTAGATATGACTCTATTATACCAACTGAGCTAAACTGCAAGGGTCCCCGCAGGGCCTGACTGTCCATCTGGAAGTTCCAACAAATACCAGATGGGCCGGTGTGGACACTTGTTGACAGTATCCACTTTCTGAGGATGTGGATATCATTAACCATTAACAACTGAGGTGGAGCAGAGAGCCATGGACTCCCTGCTCTGCCACTTGCTCAGAAAAGCCGTAGACTGCTTATGTCTTATGAACTCAAAGAGATCAGCACCACATGAGGGACATCAGGCGATGCAATGACCTCACTTCAACATCTGCTGCACCTAGACTGTAGTGAGGAGGAGAATATCACCCCTCAGCGTGGGAGAGAGGGGGTGATAAGTATTAGCATATGTTTCTGGTTTCCTAGGACACAATTATTACATAAGAAGGCCCGGGGGGCATTATAAGGATACACAGGGCACCACTGTCATGAGACATTATTATTATTATTAGTCAGTATAGGGGGCATTATTATTATAACGTAGCCCAGTGAATATAAGTATTATTATAAGGAAAAAGAGGACACCATTATTGATAGCAATAAATTTAGATTTTCTTCAAGTATTTGCAATTTGAGGAGATCTGAGTTGCTGCAAATCTATTTTTTTTAATTTGTCAAACTAGGTGAAAACATTGTCTGCTCTCTGTTACTGATAGAGGAGACTAGATTACTCCACGTGCTCTCCTCACACACTGAGCAGCACTTATGTCCATAAAATGGCCGCTGGGGGAGGAGCATGTGACCAGATCAGCCTATCGTATCAGCCTCCTCCAACAGACAAGCAGCTCTCCTATGTGAGGAGTTTTAGTATTGGAGGCTGAGGACAGGTCTGGTCACTGCTCCTCCACCAGCGGCCATTGTATGGACAGAATGCTGCTCAGTGTGTGAGGAAAGCTGCACTAATAAGTGTAAATGGCCGCCCCCTTTAATATACGTGCTTAAATATTTAAGGGGTGCAGTGAAAAATTTATATGCGAGCAAGTAAGGTTCAAATTTCGGTGTTAATTTCACTTAATATCATTGTGGCAGTGTAAAAAAAATGTTAATGCTCATTGATTAGTTGACGCCGACCCATGCACCAAAGAAGATGCCACATCTGTCGCTCACTAGATTGTTTTATGTTTAGGCTGCCCTCTACTGACAACTAGAGGAATCATTTGCAGGTCAAGTATGTAAATCTGCATGGTATAGCATTAGTACATGAAATTGGCCCACTAAGGGTCTTCTCTATGCAATTATAGCCTATTGTGAACTCCCATGCCCAATATATTTGAGTGTCGCTTGTACTATTTATTTGAGAAGCCTTATGAGTATAGTATGCCCTTATCAGAATGACAATGTTTGCAATAGGCATATAGATTGTATGATATGTCATGGAACGCACTCAGCTGTAAAGTTCCAGGATTGACTGTGCATTGAAATCTAGGTGACAGCGGCGAGGCGGCTTCACTGTGTCCATGATCACATGATCCCGGTGCTGGTCACATGCTCTGACTGGGAGAATGGCGGCCAGGTGGTTCCGGCGTGTGGAACGCATACTGACTCTCCGGTCACGTGCTTCCTGTCACGTGTTTCCGGTGACCACGGATATCCGGTTGTGCTTGGAGCGCATGGGGCGTGCAAAAGAGACGGTTGCATCTAGTTTGGAATTGATTATTTGTGGTCCTCAAACAATCAACTCCATTCTAGCTGATTCACCATTGAGCCGTCTAGTTTGGAGTTGATTTTTTGAGGGCTCATTTTATCAGCTCCACTCTAGACGGCTCACTACTGAAGTGACTGGATCGGGGGGATATTTTGTGGATCTCATTCCAGCATCTCCACTCTAGCTGATTCACTGGTGAGGTGACTAGATCGGAGTGGATATTTTGAGGATCTCATTCCAGCATCTCCACTCTAGCTGATTCACTGGTGAAGTGACTGGATCGGGGGGATATTTTGTGGATCTCATTCCAGCATCTCCACTCTAGCTGATTCACTGGTGAGGTGACTGGATCGGGGGGATATTTTGTGGTCCTCATTCCAACATCTCCACTCTAGCTGATTCACTGGTGAGGTGACTGGATCGGAGTTGATCTTTTGATGATCTCTCTGCAGCTTCTCCATTCTAGACAGTTCAGTTTCTACACTGAAGTTCCTCAAAAAATCACCTCCAATGTCCAGAATGGAGCAGATTCCCGGATACTCATAGCCTGCAATGTAGTGGAATTGCAATGTACACACATTGTAGATATATATCAGCCTTATAATTCTAATGATTTCATGTTTTTATTTTTTAAGTACTTGCTCAAACTGTTATATTTATTACGTATTTCCAAAGGGCAAAATTTTATTTTTTTCATGATTAATCAAACTTGCATTTTATTATCGCTTTTTGTAATATAAATAATCACACACAGCGCTGATCGTTCAGTTTTACGTGGGGAAAAACGTAACAAAGCGCAGCGACAGAGTCCTCATAATTTACAACATTGTATTGGAGTGGATTTTTTGAGGACCTCATTTTAGTAACTCCATTCTAGCTGATTCACCAGTGAGCCGTCTAGATAGGAGTAGATTTTTTGAGGACCTCATTTTAGTAACTCCATTCTAGCTGATTCACTAGTGAGCCGTCTAGATCGGAGTGGATTTTTTGAGGACCTCATTTTAGGAACTCCATTCTAGCTGATTCACTACTGAGCCGTCTAGATCGGAGTAGATTTTTTGAGGACCTTCCTATAGCCTTCACTCTGTACAGTTTGGTGCTGAGGTGACTGGAATCGAGTTTTCTCAAAGAGTGAGCGGAGCCTCGTGGGGAGTAACGTAACAAAGCGCAGCAACACAGTCCTCATAATTTACAACATTGTATTGGTGTGGATTTTTTGAGGACCTCATTTGAGCAACTCCATTCTAGCTGATTCACTAGTGAGCCGTCTAGATCGGAGTGGGTATGTTGAGGATCTCCCTGTAGCCTCCAAACTGTACAGGTGCTGAGGTGACTGGAATTGAGTTTTCTCAAAGAGTGAGCGGAGCCTCGTGGGGAGTAACGTAACAAAGCGCAGCAACACAGTCCTCATAATTTACAACATTGCATTGGTGTGGATTTTTTGAGGACCTCATTTGAGCAACTCCATTCTAGCTGATTCACTAGTGAGCCGTCTAGATCGGAGTGGGTATGTTGAGGATCTCCCTGCAGCCTCCAAACTGTACAGGTGCTGAGGTGACTGGAATCGAATTTTCTCAAAGAGTGAGCGGAGCCTCGTGGGGAGTAACGTAACAAAGCGCAGCAACACAGTCCTCATAATTTACAACATTGTATTGGTGTGGATTTTTTGAGGACCTCATTTGAGCAACTCCATTCTAGCTGATTCACTAGTGAGCCGTCTAGATCGGAGTGGGTATGTTGAGGATCTCCCCGTAGCCTCCAAACTGTACAGGTGCTGAGGTGACTGGAATTGAGTTTTTCAAAGAGAAGGTGTAGCCTCGCGGGGAAAAACATAGCAGAGTGCAGCCGACAGTCCTCATAATTTACAACATTGTATTGGAGTGGATTTTTTGAGGACCTCATTTGAGCAACTCCATTCTAGCTGATTCACTAGTGAGCCGTCTAGATCGGAGTGGGTATGTTGAGGATCTCCCTGTAGCCTCCAAACTGTACAGGTGCTGAAGTGACTGTGACTCGCCCCCTGGGCCGTGGGGCACTCGGATCCGGGCAATAGGGAACGATGGGGGTAGTAGTGGCAATCCGGTTCCGTGGCTCAGGGTGGTCAGGCCAGTGGTAGTCCGTTATGTGCTATTGATTATGTCCGACTACGCCACCCGTGGATTTGCGGTCATTAGGAACCGCCGCTGCAGGGCAGACCGCTGGGGCTGATGATATATGCAGCTGGGATGGTGTGACTCCCCACTGGAAGAGTGCGGCCCCAGGGCAGTGTGGTGGATGGTGGGAGTGATGGTAGTGAGAGTCCCGATGCCGATAGTGCTGGAGGAGCAAGGAGCACACAGACAACAAGTTGCAGTCCAGGGTCTTTACTAAAACAGGTAAACTGACCCATAAACAGTTCCGGCTAGGAGGGGACCTGGATGTCTGAGAGCAACGGGGAAATTGGCCCTGGTCAGGGTGAGGGTGTAGGCCTACCGTGCTTTCTGCGCTCCTTCTGGCTATCTCCTCGTTATAGGGTAACAGCCCACGTTTCCGAGCTTTCCGGCCAAGGAATATACAGTCCCTTGCGAACTGGTTATCTGCTGGAGAATGTGGAATCCTCCCAGCCTCAGACACCAAAGTCTGGTAAAGTAAGTCTTTTATCTGCCAAGACAGGCTCTCTTCGCCTCTTGTCTCTGGCTTGTGGCTCTCCTCCTGCCACACTTCCTCTTAGGTGCAGTGCAACTGTCTGTCCCTGCTCTGCTCTGGGACAAGTCTCAGTGCTGAGACAGGCCATCAAGTTCTCTCTAACCCTGCCCCCAGTACCAGCTTTTATAGGGGCAGCCTGCTCCCCCTACTGGCCTGAGACAGGAGGCATTGCATGCTAATGTTCCCCTGACCAGAGAACCTCCCCCTTGCTTTCAGACACAGCTTTAATTACAATTGTGGCATCCAGGCCAGGGTGACACATTCCCCCCTAGTAAAATTTAGTACTCCGGGACTAAACAGTAAACAAAGACAATATGCATAACTATAAAACATTATCAGGAAAGTGACGCACAGATTGAGTTCTTAAGGTCACAGTGTGGTCTTTGACCGGGTGTCCATATCACCAATACAACGGGGAGCCTTAACCAGGTGGGGGTCTGTCCTACCCCAAGTCCTTTACAGTCTTAGTTCATTCCTGGGTTAGGCTCCGAACGCAGTCCATACAAGGTCCTGGTTATAAAAAGTCCATAACCTGTGAGTCCTTACGGTAGCTGCAAGAAACTGAAACACAGAATTACCAGACATGCATGTAACTTGGCAAACAATTCAACATTTGGCAACAGGGTTATTTACAATCTTAGCGCGCTCTATATTTTCCAGCGAGCGGTATCTGCCCCTTTGTGCTCCTGGTTGACCTCCTTAGCCCACTGTCTGGTGGTGGACCAACCTGGCTTTCCCCACTAGCGTTAGGGGTACAGCTACCAGCTGGGTGTACAGGTAGGGCAGGCAGCTGTCTGCGGGTCCTTTGGCTTACCGCAGGCATGGCAGGCTCACTGTCAGCAGAGGGTTGACTCTCCTGGGCTGCTGGTACAGGCTCTTCTGCCTCTGGAACCGCTTGCTCCTCTTCACCTTCCGGCTCTGGTGTTGGTTGTTGCTGTGCCGGTTGCAGGAAATGCAGGACAGGTACCACTATGGCATCATTTATGCGAGTCCAGGACTGAGGGAACTCTCCGAGAACGGTGCTGATCATTTCTTCCTTGACCTCTGCGGGTTCAAGGTCACTCTGATCCTCTTCTGCACTACGGAGTTGCTCGGGGCACCTTTTGAGGTGGTCTCTGGAGACGACACTAGTGGTTTCTCCTCCGTCCTTGGTGATTACGCACACCTTTGGGTTGTCGTGGTCAGACTGCAGTACGGTGTAGGGTTCCCTTTCCCACTGGTCGTCCAACTTATGTAGCCTTCTCTTCCGCTTCAGGACTTGCTCACCAGGTTCTAGGGGACCAGCAGGGGCGTGTTGGTTGAAGAGTTTTTCTTGCCTCTCTCTCACCTGGGCCAGGCTCTTCTCCACACTCTCCTGTACCTTCTTGTACTGCAGTTGCCTTTCCGTATCTCAGTCCGCATCCGGGGAGGTGTCTACGGGTATTAGGACTCCCATCTCCAGGTCTACGGGCAGCTTACCTGGTCTAGCTCGCATCAGGTAAGCCGGGGTGCAGTTTGTAGCATTCACCGGGATATTGTTGTATAGGTCTATCAGGTCCGGCAGTTTTTCTGGCCACAGGCTGCGTTCCTCCAGGGGCAAGGTCTTCAGGAGATCAATGACTATATTGTTCATCTTCTCACACATCCCGTTGGTTTGGAGGTGGTAAGGCGTTGTACGAATCTTCTTACAGCCATAGAGGTTGCAGAACTCCTGGAAGATTTCAGCCTCGAACGCAGGACCCTGGTCTGTCAGGACCTGTTCCGGATACCCGTGTGGACGGCAGAAATATTGCTGGAAGGCTCTGGCCGCTGTTTGGGCTGTCAAGTCTTTTACCGGGACCACCACGAGAAAATGGGAATAGTGGTCCACGATTGTCAGGGCGTAGATGTACCCTGACCGGCTTGGAGCCAACTTGACATGGTCTAGAGCTACCAGCTCAAGAGGCTGCGTGGTGACGATGGGCCTCAAGGGTGTCTTCTGGCTGATGCGGTCCTTCCTCCTTAGGTGACAAGGGCCACAGTCTCTGCACCATTTTTCTACAGCACCTCTCATGCCGACCCAAAAGAATCTTCCTCTTAGCAGGAACTCCAGTTTCTTCCAACCGAAGAGCCCCGCTCTGTCATGGTAAGCCCCCAGGACCATAGCTGCATCTCGCCTTGGGACCACGACTTGCCAGGTCAGCTCGTGCGTCCGGTGGTTGACAATCCTTCTGCACAACTTGCCTTCGTAGAGGAACAGCTTGCTCTTCTCTTTCCATAGCTGCTTGGCTTCCTCTGGGGCATCTGGATCTAAGCGGGCGTCTTTCCGGGTCAGCAGATCTTTCACCAGGCGGATTGCAGGGTCACTATCTTGGGTCTCGGCCCAGCTGTGGTGAGGTAGGGGATTGATCATCACGGTTGTTAGATCCTCCTCCTTCACGCGGTGAGAGTATTGAGCGGCTCCATACCGGTGAAACGCGGGGAGTTCTACCTCCTCCAGCTCTTCTGGGTCTTCGTCACCTTCAGGTAAGTGAGGCATCCTTGATAGGGCGTCCGCGTTGGCATTGATTTTGCCTGCCCGGTACTTGATCACGAAGTCATAGTTGGAGAGACGGGCCATCCACCGCTGTTCTAGGGCACCCAGTCTTGCATTGTCCAGGTGTGTCAACGGGTTGTTGTCCGTGTACACGGTGAACTTTGCGGAGGCCAGGTAATGCTTGAAGCGTTCCGTCACGGCCCACACCACCACCAAGAATTCTATCTTGAA
This sequence comes from Phyllobates terribilis, assembly GCF_046119375.1. Classification (NCBI taxonomy): domain Eukaryota; kingdom Metazoa; phylum Chordata; class Amphibia; order Anura; family Dendrobatidae; genus Phyllobates; species Phyllobates terribilis. Next base: position 2,421,969 of record NW_027362974.1, on the reverse strand, counting down.
GGAGCTGTAATTCTCCGGGTTCCTCTCGGTGGGCCTCAGCTTCCGGCTGGCGTACGCGTTCACCCTTTCTCTGCCCTGTTGGTTTTGGGACAGTACGGCTCCCAGTCCCACATTACTGGCATCTGTGTGGAGAATGAAAGGCTGGCCGTAATCAGGGTAGGCCAGGATCTCATCCCCCGTGAGGGCCATCTTTAGCTGGCGGAAGGACTCCTCTTCCGGTTTATCCCGCTTGAAGGGTGGCTTTTGACTTCTGGACTTAGACTGTCCGATCAGGAGGTCCTGCATAGGAGCTGCCATCTTAGTGAACCCGGGGATGAACCTTCGGTAGTAGCCTACCAACCCGAGAAACTGTCTCACCTCTTTGATGTTCGAGGGGCTTGGCCAGCTCTTGATTGCCGTGACCTTGTCAGGGTCGGGGGCCACTCCTTCCGCGCTTACCACGTGCCCTAGATACTGGACCTTCGGTTTCAGCAGGTGACACTTCGATGGTTTCACCTTCAGGCCATAGCCTGCCAGGGCTTCGAACACCTCGGCCAGGTGTTTTAGGTGGTCCTCGTAGGTCTTCGAATAGACGATCACGTCGTCCAGGTAAAGGAGAACCGTCTCGAAGTTTCGGTGCCCTAGACAGCATTCCATCAGCCGCTGGAAGGTCCCTGGTGCATTGCAGAGCCCGAAAGGCATGCAGTTGAATTCGCTCAGTCCCATCGGGGTGGTGAAGGCGGTCTTCTCTTTGTCAGCCTCTGCCACAGGAACCTGCCAGTACCCGCTAGTAAGGTCCAAAGTAGAAAAGAAGTTAGCTGATTTTAGTGCGGCTAAAGACTCCTCTATTCTAGGCAGCGGATATGCGTCTTTGTGGGTGATACGGTTGATTTGTCTATAGTCCACGCACATTCTCATGGTGCCGTCTTTCTTTTTCACCAGAACCAAGGGGGCTGCCCAGGGGCTACAGCTATCTCGAATGACCCCAGCTTCTTTCATTTCTCTTAGCATGCCCTTTGCGTTCTGATAATGTGCAGGGGGTACAGGTCTGTGTCTCTCTTTTATTGGTGGGTGGCTCCCTGTGGGGATGTGGTGTTCTATCCCTTTTACTCTGCCGAAGTCTAGCGGGTGCTTACTAAAGACTCTCTCGTACTCCTGTACCACCCGGTAGACTCCTTGTTCTTGGTGCAGGGGAGTGGAGTTAGCACCCACGTGGAGTTTCTGGCACCAGTCCTCCTTTTGTTTCTGGGAGCCATTACCCTCCGCCTGAGGAGATGGAGGCAAGGGTTCCACGGCCCTGATAGCTTTGTGTTCGACCACAAACAGCTTGGCGAGTGTAGCGTACCTGGGTAAGTGTACCTCCCTCTCCCCAATGTTGAGAATGCGGATGGGCACCCTCCCATGACAGACATCAACCACCCCCCGGGCTGTCAAAATGGTGGGCCTGCTGTCTGAGTACACGGGTTCTACCATGGCTTGGTAGTCTCTACCTCTCAACCCGATTGCAGTCCGACACCAGATCATCATTTCACTTTTGGGAGGCATGGAAATGGGGAATGGGTCACTCAGTCTTACGCTACCGATCTCACCACCAGACAGTTCTACCTGCTGCCGTCTCATCAGGGCTTTTATCTCCTTGTTGAGGACTCTCTGTTGGCTGGAACTAGCATTCACCGCCACCAGTTGTAAGATTACAATTACCTCTGAAAGACAATTTTCAATCACGTTAGTACCCACAGTTATTTTAGGGTGACTTTCACGACGGTCAATGTCCACAATAATCACTCCCTGTGTCGGTAGTTCAACTTTACCAATTTTAATGGTCATCTCCTTGAACCCCATCTGCGGCACGGGTAAGCCATTACTGGCGATGATGCTCAAGTTACTGTCTGGATACCGTGTGATATCAGCATCAGTCCAATGCTGTTTAAAAAGTACATAAGGGATAGTGGTTACTTGTGACCCAGTATCCAGCAAGGCGCTCATGGGGATACCGTCCAGCACCACGGGTAAAACCGGGCGCCCCCCAACGTCCTTATTACGCCAATTGTAAGGGCCTGGTGATCTTATGCCTGGGGGTTGGCCCTCTGCCCCAGGTTGGACCCGTTTAAATTACAGTACCTGGAAATGTGTCCGGGCTGGTTGCATCGACGGCAAATGGGCTGTCCACCCTCTGCGTAGCGGTCTGTGGGCCTCCCTCGGAACGACGGGATCCTCCTCTGTCGACGCCACGGGACATCCTCCGGACTTGAAGCCAGCTCGATGGGTCTTGACGGGTCCACTTGCAACGCCTGGACGGTCCTGGTCAACGCCGCGACGCTCCTGGTCAGCTCCTGGACTTGGTGGTGCAGGTCTTTCGACGGGGCTTGGTTCAGGGCCTGTGCATCAGCCCCCACGGGATCCATAGAGGAGGGCGCCGCCTCCTGGTGGTTGGTGAGAGCAGGGCGCCGGGGGTTTATAGCGCCACTGGTTGCAGATTCACGGAGCACCCTTATGGCCCTGTCCTTAAATTGGGCAAAGGTCAGGTCGGGGTTCTGAAAGAACATGAGGCGCAGTTGGGCCCTGTGGGCGCTAGACAGCAGACCTTCTATGAATTGTTCTGTTAGCAGCTTATCCGTTTCCTGCACACTGCCAGGGTCAGTTTGTTGAATAGCCCTCAGGGCTTCCTGCAGATTTAGGGCATAGTCTCTGATGCTGTCCTGTGCCCGCTGCTTACACCCATAGAACCTCATTTTAATTTCAGCGGAGGTACGTGTGTCAAAGGTACCCCGCAGCCGGGCCAGAATACCCTTCACAGTTCTTTTCTCCTTAGTGGGCCATGATTTTACCTCCCTCTGGGCTTCGCCAGTTAACTGCCCTGTTAATATGCTGACCTTCTGTTCCTCTGTCAGGGGGTAAACTAGGAACAAACTGTATAGCCTTTCCTTGAAGTCAGTTAGGGCATGGGGCTCCCCTGAGTATTTGGGCAGCCAGGCCGCTCCAGGGATGTAGGGCAGGGAAAAGGGCATCACCGCTGCTGCAGCTGCGTTGGTGGTAGTGGGCGCCTCTGTATACGACATCTTTCTCCCCCCCTAGTTAAGCGTGGCCTACCTTCCGACGAACCTCTTCTGCTGCTGCTATGGACGAGTACCTGGCGTCGCGCTCCGATGACGTCAGCGTCGCTCTCTCTCCCTTCCAGGACCTTGCGCAGCGTCGGTGCGTGGGGCGGAGCTTCGGATCTCACGCGGTTTTGACGTCCACGCCCCTCTTCTTCCCGCGCGGCGTCCTGAAGATGGCGTCTGATGGCGGGAAGCAGCTGCGGATGGCGGGAAGACGGCAGAAAACGGCGAGAAACGGTCCAAGATGGCGTCTGATGGCGGGAATCGGCTCCGGATGGCGGGAAACTTCGCCACAGGTAAGTTACAAAAGTCTTTTTCAGGCACACAGTACCCGGTGGTTGCGGGCACGAAATCCTGCCGACTACGCCAAAGCTGACTCGCCCCCTGTAGCCTCGCGGGGAAAAACATAGCAGAGTGCAGCCGACAGTCCTCATAATTTACAACATTGTATTGGAGTGGATTTTTTGAGGACCTCATTTGAGCAACTCCATTCTAGCTGATTCACTAGTGAGCCGTCTAGATCGGAGTGGGTATGTTGAGGATCTCCCTGTAGCCTCCAAACTGTACAGGTGCTGAAGTGACTGTGACTCGCCCCCTGGGCCGTGGGGCACTCAGATCCGGGCAATAGGGAACGATGGGGGTAGTAGTGGCAACCCGGTTCCGTGGCTCAGGGTGGTCAGGCCAGTGGTAGTCCGTTATGTGCTATTGATTATGTCCGACTACGCCACCCGTGGATTTGCGGTCATTAGGAACTGCCGCTGCAGGGCAGACCGCTGGGGCTGATGATATATGCAGCTGGGATGGTGTGACTCCCCACGGGAAGAGTGCGGCCCCAGGGCAGTGTGGTGGATGGTGGGAGTGATGGTAGTGAGAGTCCCGGTGCCGATAGTGCTGGAGGAGCAAGGAGCACACAGACAACAAGTTGCAGTCCAGGGTCTTTACTAAAACAGGTAAACTGACCCATAAACAGTCCCGGCTAGGAGGGGACCTGGATGTCTGAGAGCAACGGGGAAATTAGCCCTGGTCAGGGTGAGGGTGTAGGCCTACCGTGCTTCTGCGCTCCTTCTGGCTATCTCCTCGTTATAGGGTAACAGCCCACGTTTCCGAGCTTTCCGTGTATTCTCGCCTGTATGGCCTGCGACGTGGGTTCCTTTCTGCTCCCAGCCTTGTACGGCTTTACTGGTCCCTTCGGTTGTGGCAGGGCCTCCAGGCTTCTTAGGCCAAGGAATATACAGTCCCTTGCGAACTGGTTATCTGCTGGAGAATGTGGAATCCTCCCAGCCTCAGACACCAAAGTCTGGTAAAGTAAGTCTTTTATCTGCCAAGACAGGCTCTCTTCGCCTCTTGTCTCTGGCTTGTGGCTCTCCTCCTGCCACACTTCCTCTTAGGTGCAGTGCAACTGTCTGTCCCTGCTCTGCTCTGGGACAAGTCTCAGTGCTGAGACAGGCCATCAAGTTCTCTCAAACCCTGCCCCCAGTACCAGCTTTTATAGGGGCAGCCTGCTCCCCCTACTGGCCTGAGACAGGAGGCATTGCATGCTAATGTTCCCCTGACCAGAGAACCTCCCCCTTGCTCTCAGACACAGCTTTAATTACACTTGTGGCATCCAGGCCAGGGTGACACAACTGGAATTGAGTTTTTCAAAGAGTGAGCGGAGCTTCGCAGGGAGAAACATAACAGAGCGCAGCAACACAGTCCTCATAATTTACAACATTGTATTGGAGTGGATTTTTTGAGGACCTCATTTGAGCAACTCCATTCTAGCTGTTTCACTAGTGAGCCGTGTAGATCGGAGTGGATTTTTTGTGGACCTCATTTTAGTAACTCCATTCTAGCTGATTCACTAGTGAGCCGTCTAGATCGGAGTGGATTTTTTGAGGACCTCATTTTAGTAACTCCATTCTAGCTGATTCACTAGTGAACCATCTAGATCGGAGTGGGTATTTTGAGGATCTCCCTGTAGCCTCCAAACTGTACTGTTTGGTGCTGAGGTGACTGGAATCGAGTTTTTCAAAGAGTGAGCGGAGCTTCGCAGGGAGAAACATAACAGAGCGCAGCAACAGAGTCCTCATAATTTAGAACATTGTATTGGAGTGGATTTTTTGAGGACCTCATTTTAGCAACTCCATTCTAGCTGATTCACTAGTGAGCCGTATAGATCGGAGTGGATTTCTTGAGGATCTCACTGTAGCCTCCAAACTGTACTGTTTGGTGCTGAGGTGACTGGAATCGAGTTTTTCAAAGAGTGAGCGGAGCTTCGCAGGGAGAAACATAACAGAGCGCAGCAACAGAGTCCTCATAATTTACAACATTGTATTGGAGTGGATTTGTTGAGGACCTCATTTGAGCAACTCCATTCTAGCTGATTCACTAGTGAGCCGTATAGATCGGAGTGGATTTTTTGAGGACCTCATTTGAGCAACTCCATTGTAGCTGATTCACTAGTGAGCCGTATAGATTGGAGTGGATTTTTTGAGGACCTCATTTGAGCAACTCCATTCTATCTGATTCACTAGTGAGCCGTCTAGATCGGTGTGGATTTTTAGATGATCTCCCTGTAGCCTCTATTCTGTACAGTTCATTGGTGACCTGAGTAGAATGGAGTTGCTGGAGCGATGTCCTCATAGGATCAAATCCAATCTAGACGGCTTATGACTGAAACCTCCAGAATGGAGTTAATTCCAGGAGCTCCTCATAGATTCCAATCTCATGGCATAGGAATTATAAATGTATGTATGTATTGTCACTTTTTGTGACATACATAATTACAAACAGCACTGATTGTTCAGTTTTGCCCAAATTTGACTTTTACTGTATTTCCACCAGTCCCAGCCACAGCAGCGACATTTCTGAAGAGTGGGCGGAGCTAGACAACATTTATGTGATCATTTCTGCCACATTTGTGATATAAATTATGATAATGTCCAGCCGCTCTTCATAATGCTGGTGCTGACCAGGACTGGTGGACAAACAAGAAAAGTAAAATTTTATCAAACATGAACAATCAGAGCTTTGTGTAAGTTTTTAAACTATGAAAAGTGATAATATAAAAAACAAACAAATTTTTTAATTTAACAAAAAAAAAGCTTTCTACCTCTCACATTTTATTAAATACTGGCATGCAAAATTTGTTTCTTCATGAATTGTGGTTGTAATCTTGTATAATTGACGCGCCCCCTGGGCCAGTGCTGTTTGTGGATACCCGGAGCCGGATCAGATGGGGGTTGTAGTCTCCGAGTGGCGGTGACCCGGTCCGTGCCCAGGGTGTCAAACTCAGTGTGTGGCAGTCCTTGCAGATGTTGTTGGATGTTCTTTGTGTCGACTACGTCACCCGTTGATTTGCGGTCACTACGGCCGCCGCTGCAGAAGGGTCTGCTGAGGCTGGTGGTATGTGTGCAGCTGTGGTAGTATAACCCCCAACGGGAGGGGTATAGCCTCAGGGGGTCAGATGTAGAGGATGGTAGTTGTGGAGGTGCAGTGTGGATGGTAAGAAGACTCAGAGTCGGGCTGTGCAGTTCAGGGTTTTTACTTACTGCTGTTCTTTTGGTCACTCTGGCCATGAGTGACCACCCGAGCCGTGCTGCGTCCACCAGGTCCTGGACTCGGCCAACTCCCAAGCAATTCTGGAGCGTGATCCTGAGCTCCCTTTCTGACTTTCCTTTCTACGGCCGTTCCCACCAGGGATCCACTTATGTCCGGCTCCCTCGGGTCTCTTGTTGGTTAAACCTTTTCTCTGGGTTCCCTGACCCTATACTCGGTGTGCCTTCTCAGTGGATTTAGTGAGGGTCGTGGCAGATCCTGCCCACGACCTCCGGTTCCTGGCTAAGGTGTGCTTTGCCTCTGCCAGCTTGGGATCCGGTACCCGAGTTGCCAACCCTTCACCCTTCTGGTCTGATTTTAGGTTCTTGGGGTTCCTTCTTCTTTCCCCTCTGGGTCCTTCTTTTCTCCTCTCTCTCTCTCTTGGCCTTGGAGCTGGCTGAGTTTCTCTGCTCTTCTCCTCTGCTCTACACAAGACTGACTGTCTCACTGTCTGACCCTGTTCTAAGATGGTTCCCTCCTTATATACTCCCTCTATGTGTGAGCTCAGGTGACCAGCACCCAATGAGCTCCTATCTTTACCCAGACTGCTCCCCCTATCTGCCCCTACACTACTGGGATGTTCCACCCCCCTCCCACTCCAGCCAGGGACAGACACTGTCGTACCTGCACATATATCTAGTGGGAGTACCATCGATCTGTCCCCCGGAAATGGGATGTATGTAGTGCATGCAGCCTACTGAGCTCAGTTCCACACTCCATCCTTACCCGGGAGTGGAATACCACACCTCTGGCTTGAGGTGTAATACCCCTGTAGCAGCCGAGTCCTCAGGGTGCTACATTCCCCCCTGGTAAATCACAGCACGTCCTCGGGCTGTAAGAGAATAAAACATCCAAAAACATACAATTTTTTTTTTTTTTTTCATAACACATCAACATATAAAACATCATATATCATAAAACTTTTTTCTTGTTCCTCCGGCCACGGTGCGACTTGTGACCGGGTAAAGTGCACAGTCTCTTCTTGAAAAACTCAGCTTTCCTATAAAACCAGTAGGGGGCGCCTTAGAAAGCGCAACTATATACAATGGAGGTGTGGCCGCTCTCAGTCCTCGGTCAGTGGGAATAGGGACACACGGGTTAAAGTTCACACTTGTCCCAACGGGGAACATATTTAAAGCAGCAACAGTTCTGGTACCCCGACGGGTAACTATATACAGTCTCTCTTTACCGTACTTTAATGACGGCTTCCTCCTGCTCCTTCTTGCTGGTAAGCTTCAGACCCGTCCGGGTCCTCTTGCTCCTCCTCACAGCGCAGCTCCTCCTCCGTCAGCCGGTGTACATGGAGAGCGTAGGGTCCTTTGGCACACTTGTGCCGGGTAAAGGTGACCTCATCCCCTACATATAGGTCACGACCTCTGTGTCCCTCCGGCAGATGGCTTTCTACGTCTCTGCGGGTGACAAAGACGTCGCCGGGGGTATGATGGTCTCTTATGAAGCCCCAACCGTGCTGCAATTGAAATTTAATCACAGTCCCGGTGGTACGGGGACCATGAGCTGCACGGGGGTCTCTCCTGTTCCGGCTCTTCTGCTCCGCGCTCCGTATCTGCATCTGCTGCTCACGGACCCGCCTCTCTCTCCGTTCTCGCTCGAAGACTGCCAACTGCTGGCGGCAGCACTCCACACGCTCCGCTGCGGCTGCCCGTGTTTCTTGGGTGAACCCCATGAGGTCTTCTCCGGTGGGGTCCCACTCGAACTGTGCTTCTGACGCGCCCCCTGAGCCATATTCTTTAGGGGAATACCCGGAGCCGGATCAGATGGGGGTTGTAGTCTCCGAGCGGCTGTGACCCGGTCCGTGCCCAGGGTGTCAAGCTCAGTGTGTGGCAGTCCTATGATGTTACTGGATGTTCTTTATGTCGACTACGCCACCCGTTGAATTGCGGTCACTACGGCCGCCGCTGCAGCAGGGTCCGCTGAGGCTGATGGTGTTTGTGCAGCTTCGGTAGTATAACCCCCAACGGGAGGGGTATGGCCTCAGGGGGTCAGGTGCAGAGGATGGTGGTTGTGGAGGTGCAGTGAGGATGGTAATGAGAGTCAGAGTCGGGTTCTGCAGTTCAGGGTTTTTACTTACTGCTGTTCTTGTACTGGTCACTCCGGCCTTGAGTGACCACCTGAGCCGTGCTGCGTCCACCAGGTCCTGGACTCGGCCAACCCCCAAGTAGTTCTGGAGCGTGGTTCTGAGCTCCCTTTCTGTCCTGTCCTCGTCTCTGGCCTTCCCCACCAGGGATCCACCTAAGTCCGGCTCCCTCGGGCCTCTTGTTGGTAAACCCTTGTCTCTGGGTTCCCTGACCCTATGCGTGGTCTGCCTTCCGGGTGGATATAGTGGGTGGCCGTGGCAGATTCTGCCCACGGCCTCCGGTCTCTGGCTGAGGATAAGTGCCCTCCACCAGTTTGGGATCCGGTACCCTTGTGCCAACTCTTCACCCTTTGATTTAATTTGGGCTCTTAGAGTTCCTTCTTTCTTCCCCTCTGGGTCTTTCTTTCTCCTCTCTCTCTCTGGGCCTGGGGCTGCTCTGCTCCTCTGCTTTCCTCCACTGCTCTGCAAAGTCTTCACTAAAACAGACTGACTGGCTGACTGACTGACTGACGTCTGACCCTGTTCTAAGATGGTTCCCACCTTATATACTCCCTCTATGTGTGAGCTCAGGTGACCAGCACCCAATGAGCTCCTAGCACTACCCAGACTGCTCCCCCTATCTGCCCCTACACTACTGGGATGTTCCACCCCCCTCCCACTCCAGCCAGGGACAGACACGGTTGTACCTGCACATTTTCCTAGTGGGAGTACCATAGGTCTGTCCCTCGGAAATGGGATGTATGTAGTGCATGCAGCTATCTGAGCTCAGTTCCACACTCCATCCTTACCCGGGAGTGGAATATCACACCTCTGGCTGAGGTGCAATACTCCTGTAGCAGCCGAATCCTCAGGGTGCTACATTCCCCCCTGGTAAACCACAGCACGTCCTCGGGCTGTAAGGAAACAAAACACCAAAACATACAATTTTTTTTTTTTCATAAACATCAACATAATAAAACATATAAAACGTCATATATTAGCAGCATTAAAACTTTTCATATTAAACTTTTCATAAACAACATTCTGGCAAACTCTTCTTGCTTCTGGTTCCTCCGGTCACGGTGCAACTTGTGACCGGGAAAAGTGCAATTGTCTCTTGAAGAATAAATACGGCTTTCCTATAAAACCAGTAGGGGGCGCTTTAGGAAGCGCAACTATATACAAGGGAAAGTGGCCGCTCTCAGTCCTCGGCCAGGTAATGGATAGGGGACACACGGGTAACAGTTCAATTCGCTGGTCCCAACGGGGACTATAATAGCAGCAACAGTTTTTGGTACCCCGACGGGTAACTATTTTACAGTCTCACAATACCGTACTTCAATTACGGCTTCCTCCTGCTCTTTCTTGTTGGTTGATTCGTTTCAGGTTCAGACCCGTCCGGGTCCTCTTGCTCCTCCTCACACCGCAGCTCCTCCTCCGTCAGGAGATGCACATGGAGGGCGTAGGGTCCTTTGGCACACTTGTGCCGGGTGAAGGTGACCTCGTCCCCTATATACAGGTCACGACCTCTGTGTCCCTCCGGTAGGTGGGACTCAACGTCTCTTCTGGTCACGAAGACGTCGCCGGGGGTGTGGTGATCCCTGATGAAACCCCACCCATGCTGCAGGTTGAACTTTATCACAGTCCCGATGGTACGGGGACCATGCGCTGCACGGGGGTCTCTCCTGGTCCGGCTCTTCTGCTCCGCGCTCCTTATTTGGGCTTGCTGTTCCCGGACCCGCCTCTCTCTCCGCTCCCTCTCGAAGACCTCGAGCTGCTGGCGGCAGCACTCTGCACGCTCCGCTGCGGCTGCCCGAGTCTCCTGAGTGAACCCCATGAGATCTTCTCCGGTGGGGTCCCACTCAAACTGGGTCTCTTCCAGCGGGGGCGAGATCCTCTTTACGGGCTTTGGAGCCGGGATCAGGGGTTCGCACATGGCCCTTGCTTTTTGCAGCTCCAGCTGGATGTATTCTTCTGGCCAGACAAAGGGCTGCCCATCCGGGCACGTATGCTGGGCGAACAGGTCTTCACCCAGGTGCGGCACTCTTGATGTTGAGGGCGCGTTGATGGTAACGGCGCCCGGGTTGCCCAGGCCTTGCGACCAGGCTTGGGGCACCTTGAAAGTAAAGGGTACCGTAAGGACGGCGGCGCCCTGGGTTACTCGGCCCTGCGACCAGGCCGGGGGCTCCGCGGAGGTAGGGGGCGCTGTTGGTATTGCGGCGCCCGGGGGTACTAGGCCTTGCGACCAGGCCGATGGTGTTTCCTGTTTGGCCGCGCTCGGGGTCGAGGCGCGTGACGTCACAGGGGTCGCGGCTTCCGGTTGAGGCCTAGTCTGCGGCGGTGACGTTGCAGCGACGGGCACGGCAGGGGGTACTTCGGGCTCTGCGACGGGGAGCTGGGGCAGGTACGCGGTTTCCCGGTTTGGGGTAAAGACGTCCCCTTTACCTGCCTCCATTCGTTCGGCTCCCTTCTCGGCGCCGTCTCCGGCCTTGAGTCCTCCTGCGCCATCCTCAGAGGCGGTCTGTCTCCTCTTCTCGGGTGGCGTGCTCCGCTGACGGGTTTCAGTCTGCTGGGCCATCTCTCGGCTCCACTCCGCCAACGCCTCCCGTTGCACCTGGGCCATCCTCCGTGCGAGGCCCTCCAGCGCAGTCTGTGCACACTCCCGATCTCGGGGGAGCTGTGCTAGGATCTCCACTAAGCCTAGTGGACTTGTTGCTTCCAGCAGGCTCCTGACCACTGGGTCGGTGCTGCCCGCCTCGCCTTCCATCTCCGGGTAAGCTTTCTCTGGACTCTGCTCCAGGCTTCTTGTCTCCGGGTGCGCTCTCTCCAGACTGCTCCAGGCGGCACCCATCTTCGTTCTTTTGTTCTGTCTCCTCCCACTTCGAGGGCGGTCCCGGGGCAACTTGGTGATTGTCAGCTCCAGGGGCAGTTCCTTCACGCTGATGGACACTTCCAGCATCACAGTCTCTGTTGGTGGGGGCGGTTTCCGCTTTTGGCGCCATTCTTCGACCTGGCCCACGATGGGAGGCGGCCTCTTGCCATCCTCTGGCACGCCCATAATGGCGTCCGCTCTTCCAAGGCGGGAAATCTTTGGAAATGGCGGGAATCGTCTCCCAGTGGCGGGAAACTCTGCAGATGGCGGGAAAAAGCTGCAAATGGCGGACAACCGGCGGGAATCGACTTGTGATGGGGTCCGATGGCGGAGACCCTCCGGAACCGGCGGGAGACTTCTTTTTGAGGTAACGGTGAACTTTTCTTCAGGCACGCAGTACCCGGTTGTTGCGGGCACGTTATCCTGCCGACTACGCCAAAGTTGACGCGCCCCCTGAGCCATATTCTTTAGGGGAATACCCGGAGCCGGATCAGATGGGGGTTGTAGTCTCCGAGCGGCTGTGACCCGGTCCGTGCCCAGGGTGTCAAGCTCAGTGTGTGGCAGTCCTATGATGTTACTGGATGTTCTTTATGTCGACTACGCCACCCATTGAATTGCGGTCACTACGGCCGCCGCTGCAGCAGGGTCCGCTGAGGCTGATGGTGTTTGTGCAGCTTCGGTAGTATAACCCCCAACGGGAGGGGTATGGCCTCAGGGGGTCAGGTGCAGAGGATGGTGGTTGTGGAGGTGCAGTGAGGATGGTAATGAGAGTCAGAGTCGGGTTCTGCAGTTCAGGGTTTTTACTTACTGCTGTTCTTGTACTGGTCACTCCGGCCTTGAGTGACCACCCGAGCCGTGCTGCGTCCACCAGGTCCTGGACTCGGCCAACCCCCAAGTAGTTCTGGAGCGTGGTTCTGAGCTCCCTTTCTGTCCTGTCCTCGTCTCTGGCCTTCCCCACCAGGGATCCACCTAAGTCCGGCTCCCTCGGGCCTCTTGTTGGTAAACCCTTGTCTCTGGGTTCCCTGACCCTATGCGTGGTCTGCCTTCCGGGTGGATATAGTGGGTGGCCGTGGCAGATTCTGCCCACGGCCTCCGGTCTCTGGCTGAGGATAAGTGCCCTCCACCAGTTTGGGATCCGGTACCCTTGTGCCAACTCTTCACCCTTTGATTTAATTTGGGCTCTTAGAGTTCCTTCTTTCTTCCCCTCTGGGTCTTTCTTTCTCCTCTCTCTCTCTGGGCCTGGGGCTGCTCTGCTCCTCTGCTTTCCTCCACTGCTCTGCAAAGTCTTCACTAAAACAGACTGACTGGCTGACTGACTGACTGACGTCTGACCCTGTTCTAAGATGGTTCCCACCTTATATACTCCCTCTATGTGTGAGCTCAGGTGACCAGCACCCAATGAGCTCCTAGCACTACCCAGACTGCTCCCCCTATCTGCCCCTACACTACTGGGATGTTCCACCCCCCTCCCACTCCAGCCAGGGACAGACACGGTTGTACCTGCACATTTTCCTAGTGGGAGTACCATAGGTCTGTCCCTCGGAAATGGGATGTATGTAGTGCATGCAGCTATCTGAGCTCAGTTCCACACTCCATCCTTACCCGGGAGTGGAATATCACACCTCTGGCTGAGGTGCAATACTCCTGTAGCAGCCGAATCCTCAGGGTGCTACATTCCCCCCTGGTAAACCACAGCACGTCCTCGGGCTGTAAGGAAACAAAACACCAAAACATACAATTTTTTTTTTTTCATAAACATCAACATAATAAAACATATAAAACGTCATATATTAGCAGCATTAAAACTTTTCATATTAAACTTTTCATAAACAACATTCTGGCAAACTCTTCTTGCTTCTGGTTCCTCCGGTCACGGTGCAACTTGTGACCGGGAAAAGTGCAATTGTCTCTTGAAGAATAAATACGGCTTTCCTATAAAACCAGTAGGGGGCGCTTTAGGAAGCGCAACTATATACAAGGGAAAGTGGCCGCTCTCAGTCCTCGGCCAGGTAATGGATAGGGGACACACGGGTAACAGTTCAATTCGCTGGTCCCAACGGGGACTATAATAGCAGCAACAGTTTTTGGTACCCCGACGGGTAACTATTTTACAGTCTCACAATACCGTACTTCAATTACGGCTTCCTCCTGCTCTTTCTTGTTGGTTGATTCGTTTCAGGTTCAGACCCGTCCGGGTCCTCTTGCTCCTCCTCACACCGCAGCTCCTCCTCCGTCAGGAGATGCACATGGAGGGCGTAGGGTCCTTTGGCACACTTGTGCCGGGTGAAGGTGACCTCGTCCCCTATATACAGGTCACGACCTCTGTGTCCCTCCGGTAGGTGGGACTCAACGTCTCTTCTGGTCACGAAGACGTCGCCGGGGGTGTGGTGATCCCTGATGAAACCCCACCCATGCTGCAGGTTGAACTTTATCACAGTCCCGATGGTACGGGGACCATGCGCTGCACGGGGGTCTCTCCTGGTCCGGCTCTTCTGCTCCGCGCTCCTTATTTGGGCTTGCTGTTCCCGGACCCGCCTCTCTCTCCGCTCCCTCTCGAAGACCTCGAGCTGCTGGCGGCAGCACTCTGCACGCTCCGCTGCGGCTGCCCGAGTCTCCTGAGTGAACCCCATGAGATCTTCTCCGGTGGGATCCCACTCAAACTGGGTCTCTTCCAGCGGGGGCGAGATCCTCTTTACGGGCTTTGGAGCCGGGATCAGGGGTTCGCACATGGCCCTTGCTTTTTGCAGCTCCAGCTGGATGTATTCTTGGCTGACTGACTGACTGACGTCTGACCCTGTTCTAAGATGGTTCCCACCTTATATACTCCCTCTATGTGTGAGCTCAGGTGACCAGCACCCAATGAGCTCCTAGCACTACCCAGACTGCTCCCCCTATCTGCCCCTACACTACTGGGATGTTCCACCCCCCTCCCACTCCAGCCAGGGACAGACACGGTTGTACCTGCACATTTTCCTAGTGGGAGTACCATAGGTCTGTCCCTCGGAAATGGGATGTATGTAGTGCATGCAGCTATCTGAGCTCAGTTCCACACTCCATCCTTACCCGGGAGTGGAATATCACACCTCTGGCTGAGGTGCAATACTCCTGTAGCAGCCGAATCCTCAGGGTGCTACACTTCTTCCAGCGGGAGCGGGGTTCTCCTGACGGGCTTCGGAGCCGGAATCAGGGGCTCGCACAGGGGCCTTGCTTTTTGGAGTTCCAGTTGGTAGTACTCCTGTGGCCATATAAAAGGCTGCCCATCCGGGCACGTGTGCTGGGCAAATAGATCTTCACCCAGGTGCGGCACTCGAGATGTTGAGGGCGCGGTGATGGTAGCGGCGCCCGGGTTGACCAGGCCTTGCGACCAGGCTTGGGGCACCCTAAAGGTAAAGGGCACCGTTAGGACGGCGGCGCCCGGGGTTACTTGGCCCTGCGACCAGGCCGGTGGCACGGTGGAGGTAGAGGGCGCTGTTGGCACTGCAGCGCCCGGGGGCGCTCGGCCCTGCGACCAGGCCGGTGGTGTTTCCTGCTTGGCCGCGCTCAGAGTTGAGGCGCGTGAAGTCACAGGGGTCGCGGCCGCGGCTTCTGCTTGGGGCCTAGTCTGGAGCGGTGACGGTGCAGCGACGGGCACGGCAGGGGGAATTTCGGGCTCTGCGACGGGGAGCTGGGGCAGGCTCACGGTTTCTCCGCTTGGGGTAGTGACGTCCCCTTTACCTGCCTCCGTCTGTTCAGCTCCCTCCTCGGCGCCGTCTCCGGCCTTCACTCCTCCTGCTCCATCCTCAGAGGCGGTCTGTCTCCTCGTCTCGGGTGGCGTGCTCCGCTGACGGGTTCCGGTCTGCTGGGCCATCTCTTTGCTCCACTCCGCCAGCGTGTCTCGCTGCACCTGGGCCATCCTCCGTGCGAGGCCCTCCAGCGCGGTCTGTGCACACTCCCGGTCTCGGGGGAGCTGTGCCAGGATCTCCACCAGGCCTAGTGGGGTTGTCCCCATCATGGTTCCTATCTTGTGCTTATGTCCCCCGTCATGGTACTCATCTTGTTTTATTGTCTCCCATCATGGCCATCTTGTAGAAATATCCTCTTACCTGGTCCCCTTTTTGTAGCAATCTCACCATTCGGCTCCCTATCTCACAGTAACGTGTCCCTTCCTGGTCCCCTTTTTGTAGTAATGTCTCTTTGCAGTAATGTCAAGATCCTGATCCTCATCTTCTAGTACTGTTCCCATCCTGGTCCCCTGCAGACATTAGCTGCTGGCCTGTGATTGACCCACAGTTGGCATTGGTATAGCTGAGCAAAGAGCTTGTCTGTGCACGGCGCCTGCAATATGTTCCACTGAAAAAGTGCTGACGTGCCACAATCCTCAAGGTGTATGGTGCCTGCGGCCTGCATGAAGCAGCCTCTGTGGCCAAATGTTTGAGACCCCCACTCGAGTCTATAAAGCTACAGCTGCCAATCAAGATACAGGGTGCCATGATATACTGAGGGGCTGCGATTGGTTTGATTAGTTATTCTGTGATGACAGATTCTCTTTACACCCCGAGTGATTTCAGACCAATCACCTATTCTGTGTAGAAGTGATACAGATTTACAAGACAGTGACTTGAAGGGTCAACGTGATATTTGAAATTTTTTCTCAACATTTTATTTCAGTTATATTTTCAAGCAGATCAGGGGGTGTTCATATCCTGAGCCGACCATAAGCTGCCCCCAAAAAACTCACTGTCTTCACCGAGGGGTGCGCAGTTCAGGCAAAAGAAACGTATACACAGTCCATAATATGGATATCCATGGAAAATGGAGGGCTTGTACTGATCGATGGGTTATTGCATTGTGGGGTGGCTAGGTTCTGCTTGAAAGTATAAGGACATTCACAAATGAAAAAGATATCATACAAGGTTTACTTAAGTCTTGCAAAAGAGAAAACAGGTGTACTGGTGTGATAATTCTAAAAATACAGGTGCATCTCACTAAATTAGAATATCATCAAAAAGTTAATTTATTTCAGTTCTTCAATACAAAAAGTGAAACTCATATAGAGTCATTACAGACAGAGTCATCTATTTCAAGTGTTTATTTCTGTTAATGTTGATGATTATGGCTTACAGCCAATGAAAACACAAAAGTCATTATCTCAGTAAATTAGAATAATTAACAAAAAACACCTGCAAAGGCTTCCTAAGCATTTAACAAGGTCCCTTAGTCTGTTTCAGTAGGCTCCACAATCATGGGGAAAACTGCTGGCTTGACAGATGTCCAGAAGGCAGTCAGTGACACACTCCACAAGGTATCAGAGTCTGGAGGAAGAGTGGAGAGGCCACAATCCAAGCTGCTGGAGGTCTAGTGTGAAGTTTCCACAATCAGTGATGGTTTGAGGAGCCATGACATCTGCTGGTGTAGGTCCACTCTGTTTTATCAAGACCAAAGTCAGCGCAGCCGTCTACCAGGACATTTTACAGCACTTCATGCTTCCCTCTGCCGACAAGCTTTTTGGAGATGGAAATGTCATTCTCAAGCAGGACTTGGCCCCTGTCCACACGGCCAAAAGTACCAGTACCTGGTTTACACACAACAGTATCACTGTGCTTGATTGGCAGAAAACTCACCTGACCATAACCCCATAGAGAATCTATTATAGAGAATCTATGGGGTATTGTCGAGAGGAAGACGAGAGACACCAGACCCAACAATGCAGACGAGCTGAAGGCTGCTATCAAAGCCATCTGGGCTTCCATAACACCTCAGCAGTGCCACAGGCTGATCGCCTCCATGCCACATTGCCGCATTGATGCAGTAATTGATGCAAAAGGATCCCAGACCAATTATTGAGGGCATTTACTGACCATACATTTCAGTAGGATAACATTTCAGATTTTAAAATAATTTTTCAAGCTGTTATAAAGTATTCTAATTTACTGAGATAATGACTTTTGTGTTTTCATTGGCTGTAAGCCATAATCATCAACATTAACAGAAATAAACACTTGAAATAGATCACTCTGTGTGTAATGACTCTATTAGACAACCAACAGAAGATTAGACCCCTAAAATATAACTTTTATTCGAATATGCTAAAAAGGACTCAGTAGTCACCATAACAACAAACACAAAAACAAGACAAAATGCCAGGGAACAGGGATAAGTCACACATCAGTCAGGAAGGATTACGGGCTCTATCTGTCCCTATTTTGTCCCTAAATTCTCTCCCTTCCTGACAGCGGAGGTTGGCACCCTAATTTTTGCTCCGTGGCGCCCCCGCTCAACGTTGGTGTCCCTAATATCCCTGGTAAATATCTATCTTTATATTTAAAAAACCACAATCGTGAATAAAAGATAGAGAAAAGTGAACGTACAGATTAAGAAGCCGACAATTCATCATAGATATGCATTTAAGGAGACCCAAGGGAGAGAATTTAGGGACAAAATAGGGACAGATAGAGCCCGTAATCCTTCCTGACTGATGTGTGACTTATCCCTGTTCCCTGGCATTTTGTCTTGTTTTTGTGTTTGTTGTTATGGTGACTACTGAGTCCTTTTTAGCATATTCGAATAAAAGTTATATTTTAGGGGTCTAATCTTCTGTTGCTTGTCTAGTCTTGCAATTGGGCCCCGCTTATACATCCCTTGTTCAGGTGTGTAATGACTCTATATAATATGACTTTCACTTTTTGTATTGAAGAACTGAAATAAATTAACTTTTTGATGATATTCTAATTTAGTGAGATGCACCTGTAGATAAAAGGGTTTAACTTGAATTGACGTCATAGCACAGACCTGCATCAACTCAGCTTAAACAGAACAAAACCCATAGGACCCTATTCATCATAGTTTTTACTCCAGAATTCTGTTATAAAATGCTCAATCGTATAATTTGGATGCAACTGAAGACTATGTAAAAATGTTGCAACTTTTTCCTTTCTAATGGCATTTTTATCGGTAAGTGGGCAGGGTTGTGATGACTGCTGTTTGGCAACTTCATCATGAGCAGCGGTGGTCGCTACAAATCCTCCTCCAGTAAGTGGCATAGCGCATGGAGGCGCTGTCCAGCCATCAGACGCTTCTGATGAATATGTCTCTTAATGAATCAGGAGCTGCGTCCTTCACCTCCGCCCTCTCATCAAGACATTAATCAGGTGCATAGTTCTTTAAGGTGACAATGCAGCAATTTAGCTCGAGTAGTTAATATTTTGTATGCATTTATGTACATAAATGACATAGCCGAGTGCTGGGATGGCCTATTTTTATTAGTCCTATACAGAATCCATAAATGGACGGACCGACCTGTGCTAAGCATACGTGAAAATTATTTTATCAAACATGGACATAGTCTTTCCTAAGTAACATTGGGGTCCCTGGTGGTCCTAACCTCAGCAACTTATATTTTATCCAATATGACAGTAACAGTGTGTCCCTCCCCAGCCTGTGTTCATGTACTCTATGTAATGTAACCTGCTTTAGTGTAAGGGGTGTAAGGCTATGTGCCCACGATGCAGAAATGCTCAGTTTCCGCATCTCCCTGGCAGAAAAAACGCATGCGGATTGCACATGCGGATTGCACATGCGGATGTGAAGCGTTCTTCACTTGCATTTCCGCATGCGGGTTGACAAGCGCTTTCCAAGCGATTTTAACATCACTTGGAAAGTGCTTGACAACTTGGTCACACTATATAAATCCATGCAACCGGCATGGATTTTTATAGTGTGACCGAAAGAATGGTAAAAAATAAATCTATACTTACCTTCTGATGGCCCCCGCTGTCTTGCTTCGCTCCGTCCTGGCTGCCGACAGCGCGCGGTACACTGAAGGACCTGCCGTCATATGACTGACGTCAGCGCAGGTCCTTCAGTCCACAGCACGCTGCCGGCAAGTGAAGAAAGGGACACCGCGAGCCATCAGAAGGCAAGAATAATATTTATTTTTTATTTTATTCTTTTTTTCACAGGTTCTATGGTACCCAGGTCCGGAAGAGAGTCTCCTGTCCTCCACACCCGGGTGCCATCCGCACATAGAAACGCATATTATCCATGTGTGCAAATGTGCGGACACAGATGATATGCGTTTCAATGCAAGTCAATGGCGGCAATTACGCTGCGTGTCCGCAAAATTAATGGACATGCTGCGGATTATCATTCCGGAAAAACACGCAGCATGTGCACAGCACGGATTATCATTGGGGAACATGGCAGGCCTTCTACCATGCATTTAAGCGTTTCTGCAGCGTTTTTGCCGGTGCTTAAACGCATCGTGGGCACACAGCCTAACAGCGTGTCCCTCCCCTGTGTTCATGGACTGTAATGTTATCAGGCCTAGGTCAACATCTCTTGTTGCATCTAGAGGGTGTGAACTGACGCGCCCCCTGGGCCATATTCTTAGGGAGAATACCCGGAGCCGGATCAGATGGGGGGTTGTAGTCTCCGAGCGGCTGTGACCCGGTCCGTGCCCAGGGCGTCAAGCTCAGTGTGTGTGGCAGTCCTACAGATGTTATAAAGTTCTTTATGTCGACTACGCCACCCGTTGTATTGCGGTCACTACGGCCGCCGCTGCAGCAGGGTCCGCTGAGGCTGATGGTGTTGGTGCAGCTTTGATAGTATAACCCCCAACGGGAGGGGAATAGCCTCAGGGGGTCAGGTGCAGAGGATGGGGGTTGTGGTGGTGCAGTGTAGATGATAATCAGAGACAGAGTCGGGTTGTGCAGTTCAGGGTGTTTACTTACTGCAGATGTTCCGGTCACTCCGGCCTCAAGTGACCACCCGAGCCGTGCTGCGTCCACCAGGTCCTGGATTCGGCCAACCCCCAAGCAAGTCCGGAGCGTGGCCCTGAGCCCTCCTTTCTGTCCTGTCCTCTGGCCGTCCCCACCAGGGATCCACCTAGGTCCAGCTCCCTCGGGCCTTCTGTTGGGAGACCCTTGGCCCTGGGTTCCCTGACCCTACTCGTGGTCTGCCTTCGGGGTGGATGTGGTGGGTGGCCGTGGCAGATGCTGCCCACGGCCTCCGGTCTCTGGCTGAGGTGTGCTGTAGCCCCCACCAGTTTGGGATCCGGTACCCTGTTGCCAACTCTTCACCCGATGTTTGGATTTGGGATCTCAGAGTCCTTTCTTTTTCCCCCTCTGGGTCTTTCTTTCTTTTCTCCTCTCTCTCTCTGCAGGCTCATCTGGACCTCTCCTTCTGACTCTCTGACTCTGACAGACTGACCCTGATCTAAGATGGTTCCCACCTTATATAACCCTCTATGTGTGAGCTCAGGTGACCAGCACCCAATGAGCTCCTATCTCTACCCAGACTGCTCCCCCTATCTGCCCCTACACTACAGGGATGTTCCACCCCCCTCCCACTCCAGCCAGGGACAGACACGGTCGTACCTGCACATTTCTAAGTGGGAGTACCGTCGGCCTGCCCCTCGGAAATGGGATGTGTGTAGTGCATGCAGCGCTCCGAGCTCAGTTCCACACTCCATCCTTACTCGGGAGTGGAATATCACACCTCTGGCTGAGGTGCAATACTCCTGTAGCAGCCGAATCCTCAGGGTGCTACATTCCCCCCTGGTAAACCACAGCACGTCCTCGGGCTGTAAGACAAAACACCACAAACATACAATTTTTTTCTTTGCATAAACATAATAAAAACATATAAAACATTATCATATAACAATATATATATATCAATAAAACTTC
This sequence comes from Phyllobates terribilis, assembly GCF_046119375.1. Classification (NCBI taxonomy): domain Eukaryota; kingdom Metazoa; phylum Chordata; class Amphibia; order Anura; family Dendrobatidae; genus Phyllobates; species Phyllobates terribilis. The sequence continues at coordinate 2,400,702 of NW_027362974.1, read as the reverse complement.
TTCAGATAGATAACATTCTCGTCGTCTTCTAGCTCCTCCGGTCACTGTGCAACTGATGACCGGGCAAAGTGCGACAGTCCTTTCTTGAAAGTGGTTTTCCGGTAAAACCAGTAGGGGGCGCTCTAGGAAGCGCAACTATATACAAAGGGATAGTGGCCGCTCCCAGTCCTCGGCCAGATGTTAGGGATTAGGGATGGCTGTTCACAGTCCTCAGCCTGGTAATGGATAGGGGACACACGGGTTAACAGTTCAATTCGCTGGTCCGAACGGGGACTATAATAGCAGCAACAGTTTTTGGTACCCCGACGGGTAACTATATACAGCTTCTTCACTACCGTACTCAACGACGGCGTCCTCCTGCTCTTTCTTTGTAGTTGGCTTTAGCTTCAGACCCGTCCGGGTCCTCTTGCTCTTCCTCCTCACACCGCAGCTCCTCCTCCGTCAGGCGATGCACATGGAGGGCGTAGGGTCCTTTGGCACACTTGTGCCGGGTGAAGGTGACCTCGTCCCCTAGATAAAGGTCACGGCCTCTGTGTCCCTCCGGTAGGTGGGACTCAACGTCTCTTCTTGTCACGAAGACGTCGCCTGGGGTGCGGTGATCCCTGATGAAACCCCACCCATGCTGCAGATTGAACTTGATCACAGTCCCGGTGGTGCGGGGACTATGCGCTGCACGGGGGTCTCTCCTGGTCCGGCTCTTCTGCTCCGCGCTCCTTATTTGGGCTTGTTGTTCCCGGACCCGCCTCTCTCTCCGCTCCCTCTCGAAGACTTCGAGCTGCTGCCGGCAGCACTCTGCACGCTCCGCTGCAGCTGCCCGGGTCTCCTGAGTGAACCCCATGAGATCTTCTCCGGTGGGGTCCCACTCAAACTGTGCCTCCTCCAGCGGGGGCGAGGTCCTTTTCACGGGTTTCGGAGCCGGGATCAGGGGCTCACACATGGGCCCTTCCCTCTTTTGGAGCTCTAATTCATAGTACTCCCGGGGCCAGATGAAGGGCTGCCCATCCGGGCACGTGTGTTGGGCGAACAGGTCTTCTCCCAGATGCGGCACTCTTGGTCTTACGGGCGTGGTGGTGGTGGCGCCCGGGTTGCCCAGGCCTTGCGGCCAGGCCTGGGGCACCTGAAAAGTGAAGGGCACCGTAAGGACGGCGGCGCCCTGGGCTACTTGGCCCTGCGACCAGGCCGGTGGCTCCGCGGAGGTAGAGGGCGCTGTTGGTAATGCCGCGCCCGGGGGTACTAGGCCTTGCGACCAGGCTGGTGGTACTTCCTGCTTGGCCACGCTCGGGGTCGAGGCGTGTGACGTCACAGGGGTCGCGGCTTCCGGTTGGGGCCTAGTCTGCGGCGGTGACGTTGCGGTTACGGGCACGGCAGGGGGTACTTCGGGCTCTGCGACGGGGAGCTGGGGCAGGTAAGCGGTGTCCCGGTTTGGGGTAGAGACGTCCCCTTTACCTGCCTCCGTCCGTTCGGCTCCCTTTTCGGCGCCGTCTCCGGCCTTCAGTCCTCCCGCGCCATCCTCAGAGGCGGTCTGTCTCCTCATCTTGGGTGGCGTGCTCCGCTGACGGGTCTCGGTCTGCTGGGCCATCTCTCGGCTCCACTCCGCCAACGTCTCTCGCTGCACCCGGGCCATCCTCCTTGCGAGGCCCTCCAGCGCGGTCTGCGCACACTCCCGGTCTCGGGGGAGCTGTGCTAGGACCTCCACTAGCCATCGAACTGGCGCGACAGATATGTGGGAGGACGTCCAGTCTTGCCTGTGGTACTGGATGGCATTCCCATGAGTGCCCTACTGGATACCGGGTCACAGGTCACCACCATCCCGTACGTGCTCTTCAAGCAGTACTGGAATGACTCGGATATTACCCGCTACCCTGACGACGACCTGAGTATCATCGCCAGCAATGGTCAGCCCGTGCCACAGATCGGATTTAAAGAGGTGACCATCAAAATTGGTAGAGTCGAACTGGCCGCACAGGGACTGATCATTGTAGATATTGATAAACATGAGAGTCACCCAAAAATAACTCTAGGAACTAATGTAATTGAAAATTGTCTTGCAGAGGTGATTTTCCTTTTACAGCAGGTTGCCAAGAATGCCAGCTCCGGCGAGCAGCGGGTGCTCCAGAAAGAGATCCGGGCACTGATGCAGCGGCAACAAGTGGAACTCTCCGGCGGTGAGATTGGTAGCGTAAGAATGTGTGACCCTTTTCCTATTGCCATGCCCCCAAAAAGTGAAATGATGATTTGGTGCCGGGCAGCTATTGGTCTGAGAGGTAGAGATTACCAGGCAATGGTAGAACCAGTTTACTCAGACAGTAGGCCCACCATTTTGACAGCACGGGGGGTGGTCAATGTACGCCATGGGAGGGTGCCCGTTCGCATAATAAATATCGGGGAGAGGGAAGTGTACCTGCCCCGGTATGCCACGCTAGCCAAATTATATACCACTAATCAAAATTCTATACAATCTGTGGAACCCTTGCCTCCATCTCACCCGGAGGAAGGTAACGGCTCTAAGAAAGACATGGAGGACTGGTGTCAGCAACTACATCTGGGTACTGACTCCACTCCCTCACACCAGAAACAAGGAGTCTATCGGGTGGTTCAAGAGTATGAGAGAGTGTTTAGTAAACACCCGTTAGACTTCGGGCGAGTCAAGGGGGTAGAACACCGCATCCCCACGGGAGATCATCCTCCCATAAAAGAGAGGTATCGACCCGTACCCCCTGCACATTACCAACACGCCAAGGGGATGCTTAGAGACATGAAGGAGGCTGGGGTAATCCGGGATAGCTGTAGCCCCTGGGCAGCCCCACTAGTTTTAGTCAAAAAGAAAGACAACACCATGAGGATGTGTGTAGATTACCGGAAAATCAACCGTATCACACACAAGGATGCGTACCCCTTGCCAAGGATAGAGGAGTCATTGGCTGCTTTAAGATCTGCTAACTTCTTCTCTACCTTGGATCTCACTAGCGGGTACTGGCAGGTTCCTGTAGCAGAGGCGGACCGGGAGAAGACCGCATTCACCACCCCGATGGGACTTAGCGAGTTCACCTGCATGCCGTTCGGACTCTGCAACGCCCCAGGAACCTTCCAACGATTAATGGAGTGCTGTCTGGGCCACAGAAACTTCGAGACGGTCCTGTTGTACCTTGACGATGTCATCGTATACTCCAAAACTTATGAGGACCACCTGAAACACCTGGCGGAGGTGTTCGAAGCTCTGGCGAGTTACGGCCTAAAGGTGAAACCCTCCAAGTGTCACCTCCTGAAACCAAAGGTGCAATACCTGGGACACATGGTGAGCGCTGACGGAGTGGCTCCCGACCCCGATAAGATCACCGCAATTAAGGGATGGCCAAGCCCCTCCAGCGTAAAAGAAGTGCGGCAGTTCCTAGGGTTGGTAGGCTAATACCGAAGGTTTATTCCCGGTTTCACCAAAAAGGCAGCGCCTATGCAGGACCTCCTGATAGGCCAGTCCCGGAAGGCCAAGAACCAGAAGCCGCCCTTCAAATGGGAAGAGCTAGAAGAAGAGTCCTTCCGCCAGCTGAAGATGGCCCTCACGGGGGATGAAATCTTGGCGTACCCGGACTATAGCCAGCCCTTCATCCTCTACACCGACGCCAGTAACATCGGGCTAGGAGCCGTACTGTCCCAGATTCAGCAGGGGAAAGAACGAGTAATCGCCTATGCCAGCCGAAAACTGCGACCCACCGAAAGGAACCCCGAGAATTACAGCTCATTTAAGCTAGAGTTCCTGGCCGTGGTATGGGCAGTCACCGAGCGCTTTAAGCATTACCTTGCTTCTTCCCGGTTCACCGTATACACGGATAACAACCCGTTGACACACCTGGACACGGCAAGACTCGGTGCCCTGGAGCAGAGGTGGATGGCCCGTCTGTCCAACTACGAGTTCACAATCAAATACCGGGCAGGACGCTCCAATACTAACGCGGACGCCCTGTCCAGGATGCCCAACCTGCCGGACGAAGGAGAAGATCCGGAGGGACTGGAAGAAGTTGAACTCCCTGCGTTCCACCGTCATGGGACTATCCAATATTCCCACCGGGTAAGGAGTAAGCAGGCTGCTACGTTGAACCCCTTACCCCACTACAACTGGGCGGAAACGCAAGACAGCGACCCTGCCGTCCGACTGGTGAAGGAGATGCTGACTCGGCCGGAGGCTCGCCTTGAACCAGACGCTCCGGAGGAAGCCAAACAACTATGGGCGGAGAAGAGTCGACTATTCCTTTACAAGGGGAAGTTGTGCCGCAGAATGGTCAACTCCCGGATGCATGAACTACTCTGGCAAGTAGTGGTGCCACGAAGAGACGCAGCCATGGTGATGGAGGCATACCACGACGGAGCTGGACACTTCGGGTGGAAAAAGCTGGAGTTCCTGCTGCGCGAGCGGTTCCACTGGGTAGGCATGAGGGGAACCATCGAGAAGTGGTGCAGAGACTGTGGCCCGTGCAATCTGAGAAGGAAGGACCGGGCCAGCCAGAAGACTCCCCTGCAGTCCATCGTCACCCGGCAACCGTTGGAACTGGTAGCCTTGGATCATGTAAAACTGACCCCAAGCAGAAGTGGCTACGTCTACGCGTTAACCATCGTGGATCATTACTCTCGGTTCTTGGTTGTCGTCCCCGTCAAAGACTTAACGGCTCAAACAGCAGCTAGAGCCTTCCAGCAGCACTTCTGCCGTCCACACGGGTACCCGGACCAAGTGTTGACGGACCAGGGACCTGCCTTTGAAGCGGAGGTCTTCCAGGAATTCTGCAATCTGTATGGCTGCCGGAAGATAAGGACGACACCCTACCATCCGCAAACTAATGGACTTTGTGAAAAAATGAACCAGGTGGTAATGGATCTTCTAAAAACATTGCCCCTGGAAGAACGCAGTCTGTGGCCTGAGAAGTTGCCCGATCTGGTGGACCTATACAACCACATCCCGGTAGGTTCCACCAACTGTACCCCGGCTTACCTAATGAGGGCAAGACCTGGTAAGTTACCTGTTGACCTGGAAATGGGAGTCCTGACACCCGAGGACACTTCACCAGAAACAGACTGGGACACAGAGAGGCAGCAGCAGTACCGGAGAGTACAGGAGAGCGTGGAGCGAAGTCTCTGTCAGGCTAGGGAAAGACAAGAGAAGACATACAACCAGTATGCTCCCGCTGTTCCCCTGGTACCCGGAGAGCAGGTCTTGAAGAGGAAGAGACGGCTCCACAAGTTGGACGACCAGTGGGAGAAGGACTCGTACACCGTACTGCCCTCAAGCCACGAGAACCCGAAGGTCTGTACCATCAGTAAAGACGGAGGGGAAACCACAGCCATTGTATCCCGGGACCACCTGAAGAAGTGTCCCGAACAACTGAGGAACCCTGAAGAGGAACAAGAAGACCTTCGACCCGTGGAAGAAAGGGAAGATATGGTTAGTACCGTGCTCGGGGACTTCCCTCGGTCTTGGACGCAAGTCAATGGTGCAGTTGTGGTACCCGTACTCACCTTCCTCCAACCATCATCCCAAGAACCTACGGAGCAACGGGTAGAGCTGGAAGAACAGCCGGTCCAGGAGGCAGAAGACTCCACACAAGCAGAACAGGAGAATCAACCCTCTGCTTATAGTGAGCCTGCCGTACCCCTAGTGAGACAAAGAGCCGGTAGACAGCTGCCCAGTTTACCCTTGACAGCTCCTACACCCTGTAGTTCAGGGCCAGACAGTCAGCTCCGTAGGTCCACTAGGGCCACTAGAGGCCAGTTACCCGCACGTTGGAGGATCTAAATGTTTAAGCTATTTTATATGTTTACCTGTCTATAGTTGCTTGTGTGTAATTTTGTGTTTCTAGTTGTTTTTAGGAATCCTTGGTGGATTTACCGGGAATCCTTGTACATAGTTGGAGCGTAACCCAGGATGGACTAAAGACTGTCAAGGACTCGGGGTAGAACAGACCCCTACCTGGTTACGTCTCCCTGTTTCGGTGAAATGGACACTTTTGCTTTTCTTCAAGGACTGCACCCGGTTGCGGACATGCCGTGACCATCTTATTGTGTTTTCTTATTGTATTTTATTGTTATTGTTTTTACCTTGTTATGTTTTTCTATAATGTGTTTAGTCCCGGAGTACTAAATTTTACTAGGGGGGAATGTGACACCCCAGGGGGTCTGGTTGCCACAGTAACGTAATGTTATGTCTGAGAGCAGGTGGGAGGTCCTTTGGTCAGGGATCCTGTGCATGCCACACCTCCTGCCCAGTCTTGGGAGGGGAAGAACTTCCCCTATAAAAACCTGGGGCTGAGGCAGGGTGAGTGAGTAGAAGAAGAGAAGAAGTAGAGACAGCATAGGAAGAAACAGCAGTTACAAGGAGTCAGGGGCTGGCAGCTGCAGAGTTCGCCCTGACTAAGAAGACTTTTTACCGGACCCGGAGTCCGAGGCTGTGGGGACTAATTCCTACCCAGCAGCAGAATCCGTCAGGCAGGGGATTTCAGGTCCTCTGGCCCAAAAGCCCGAAGGCACGGTCACACGCGTGGGACCAGCACCGCCATCGTGGAGCGGAAGCCATTAGAAGGCCCCGAGTCACCGGCCATACGGGTGAGCACCACACGGTACACTCAGGGACGTGGGCTACTTACATCAGCTCCTAGCAAGGTAGCCAGAAGAGTACAGTCAGTTTGGGAGGCCTACAACTACGCCTGGCCAGGGGAGATCCCATCTGCTCAAGGACTGACCAGGCCCCGTTCGCTAGCAAGTACTCCGGGAGGGTCTTTTGTTGTTACCAGTAAAGACCCTGAACTACACCGTACCGTCTCTGAGTGGTTCCTGCTACCCCCATCATCCACGTCGGCTGCCCTGAGGCCATACCCCTCCCGTTGGGGGTTATACTATCACGCTGCACAATCCCACCATCGGCCTCAGCGGTCTGCCCTGCAGCAGCAGCCCCCTGGCTGCACTCAACGGGTGGCGTAGTCATCAACCATTTACTACTAATAGACTGCCGTCTAGTTTGACTCCCTGGGCACGGACCGGGTCACCGCCACGAGACTACAACCCTCCACAGATCCGGCTCCGGGTAAGCTCCCGCGTGCGCAGCGCAGCGCGACACAGGCCCAGGGGCGCGTCACAGGCTGTCACCCCCTCTCTCTATAATGCCCCATGCAGGATGTCACCCCCCCTCTCTTTATAATGCCCCATGCAGGATGTCACCCCCCCTCTCTTTATAATGCCCCATGCAGGATGTCACCCCCCCTCTCTTTATAATGCCCCATGCAGGATGTCACCCCCCCATATTATGCCCCATGCAGGATGTCACCCCCCCCCCATATTATGCCCCATGCCTCCATACATTAAAAAAAAAATCAAATACTCACCTCCCTCCTCACCTGCTGCAGCTGCTCGGGTCGGGACTCCAGCGTTGGCGGCGTCTTTCCGCTCTGTGCTCCCTGTGACAGCTCAGGGGGAGGGCGCGGTGGAAATGTAGCACCCTGAGGATTCGGCTGCTACAGGAGTATTGCACCTCAACCCAGAGGTGTGATATTCCACTCCCGGGCAAGGATGGAGAGTGGAACTGAGCTCGGTAGGCTGCATGCACTACACACATCCTATTTCCGGAGGGCAGACCAACGGTACTCCCACTTAGAAATGTGCAGGTACGACCGAGTCTGTCCTTGGCTGGAGTGGGAGAGGGGGTGGTACATCCCATGTAGTGTAGGGGCAGATAGGGGGAGCAGCCTGGGTAAAGATAGGAGCTCATTGGGTGCTGGTCACCTGAGCTCACACATAGAGGGATATATAAGGAGGGCACCAACTAAGATCAGGGACAGTGAGTTGTAGAGAACAAGTCTGTTGCAGAGCAAATCAGCAAGCAGAGAGGAAGAGCAGAGCAGACCTGAGCCTGCAGAGTGAGAGAGGAGCAGAGAAGGAGTACCCAGAGGGGAAAACAGAGAGGACCCAAGAACCCAAATTAAAGCGCAGGGTGAGGAGTCGGCACAGGGTACCGGAACCCAAACTGGTGGGGGCAGAAAACACACCCTAGCCAGAGACCGGAGGCCGTGGGCAGCATCTGCCACGGCCACCCACCACATCCACCCCGAAGGCATACCACGTGGAGGGTCAGGGAACCCAAGGCCAAGGGTGTCCCAACAGAAGGCCCGAGGGAGCTGGACCTAGGTGGATCACTGGTGGGGACGGCCAGAGGAAAGGACAGAAGGAGAGCTCAGGGCCACGCTCCGGACTTGTTTGGGGGTTGGCTGGATCCAGGACCTGGTGGACGCAGCACGGCTCGGGTGGTCACTTGGAGCTGGAGTGACCAGGAAAATCAGCAGTAAGTAAATACCCTAAACTGCACAACCCGACTCTGTCTTTAATTGCCGTCTGCACTGCACCACCACAACCCCCATCCTCTGCACCTGTCCCCCTGAGGCTATACCCCTCCCGTTGGGGGTTATCCTATCAAGCTGCACCAACACCATCGGCCTCAGCGGACCCTGCTGCAGCGGCGGCCACAGTGACCGCAACACAACGGGTGGCGTAGTCGACACAACGAACTTAATAACATCTGTAGGACTGCCACATACAACTGAGCTTGACACCCTGGGCACGGACCGGGTCACAGCCACTCGGAGACTACAACCCCCATCTGATCCGGCTCCGGGTATTCCCCTAAAGAATATGGCCCAGGGGGCGCGTCAGAAAGACTTCACCGCACCCTCTGACCTGAGACGTCACAGAGAGTGCAGAGCAGGAAGACGGCGGATCTGCAGAGGCACGGGGAGAGGTAAGTATCCGGCTGCCGGGGCCCTGAGCAAGCGGGGGAGAAGGGCGGGCGCTGACACCGCTCTCCTCCGCCCATAGCCCAACGGGGTGCGCGACCGCCAGTGGGCCCCCCTGCCTGCTCAGGGCCCCGGCACTTGCCCGGGTGCGCCGGGTGCTGACGCCGGCCCTACTTATATCCTACCTGCCTTTTCAATCATAGGGGCGTGCTTGTCATATTCAGTCAAGGGCGAGCGCAGCATTCACTCACTGCTGGCGCCGTCCATGTATTTGAATCCTGTTCCTGACCAGCGCTGATATTGTGGGACGCAGGCGCACTTGTAGATGTCCGGCCGCCTGCGCAGTGAGGCTCTGTGATTACCAGATTCACTGCGCATGCTCTGGGAACATAGCGCGTTAAAGCGCATGCGCAGTGAGGCTGTGTGATTATGACTTTTTCTTCACTTTGAAAATTGTTTAAGTTGGCTGAGGGACTGGGTGGTTTACCTAGGACAAGGAATGGCCATGTGTAAGAAAAAACGCTACTGATTGTAAATTACAGATTCTGTTAACTACAATAAATAAGTTGGTTAACAAGAAACACTTTGATATAGTGCACTACACAATACAGTTCTCTTTTACACACTGTATAGTTTGCTAAAAGGCACACGTTTTAGTGGGAGAGGCCGAAAAATGAACGAGTAATACAACCGTTTATGGATGCTGTAGTGTGGACCCCTAGAGTCAATTCTCCTGGTGGGCCCTAGGCACCCCAGTCCGACCCTGTATGAGGCCTTTACATGGTATCAACGCCTGCGATGAGAACGCTACATCATAGTAATAGCAGAATCACAAATATAAGATTATATGAACAGATTAAAGCAAGATTTCTATTGCTGGCTGCAGAATGAGTTAACTGGGATATCATCAGTGAGTTTGATCTGACTGGAGAAGTAACTACTCTTGTTTTTATTCTTTTGAGCTCCATTCAGCTAATTTATGATTTATCACCTTCCCTGAGCATACATGGAAATCATGGGGTCCCATAGCAGAAGTAATAATTAAGCCCCCACAAAAAAACATTAATATTCAGCGGGGTCACAGAAGAGCATACCTCACAAGTTTGCAACCCTTCCATAGTAATTTTGCCCCAATTGAAGCCCCCTAGTGTTCCCACGTACTAAGATACTCCTTTAATGGCCAAAAATGTGCCCCCAAACACAGTAAGATACCCCCACAGTGAATTTCTCCACTGTACCCTCCACACATACAGTATGATGACTCTACAGTACCCCCGCAAAGTATGATAAACCCCAGTGACCTCTACACAGTATGATGGCCCCCGCATAACCCTCCACACAGTATAATGGACCCCGCACAGCCCTCCACACTGTATAATGGTCCTCATACAGTGTAATGGCCCCCACTATCCACCCAAGCAGTATAATGACCCCCATCAGCCACTTATACAGTATAATGCCCCTCACCACACAGCCCTCCAAATAGTATAATGGCCCAAACACAACGCTCCAAATAAAATAATAGTCCTCACATAAGCCTCTAAACAATATAATAGTCCCCACCCAGCCCTCCAAATAATATAATGGACCCCACATAGGCCTCCAAATAGTATAATAGTCCCCATACAGCTCTTCAAATAATAGAACGGTCCCCACATAGCCCTCCAAATAGTATGATAGCCTGACACATAGCCATTCAAATAGTAGTATAATGGCCCCCACAGAGCACTACAAATAGTATGATGCTCCCCACATAATCCTCCAAATAGTAGAATGATGGCCCCCACATAGTTCTCCAAATAGTATGATGGTCCCCAAGACAGCCCTAAAATTAGTATTTTAGCACCCCAAATATGATGATGCCCCCCAAATAACCGTTCAAATAATATGATGGCCTCCAAGTAGCCCTACAAATAGTATCATGGCCTTCCAGTTTGCCCTCCAAATAATATGATGGCCCTCACAAACTACTTATTAATTAAAAAAAAAATACTCACCTCTCCCCATTCCCCTGCTGTTCTGGTCTTTGCAGCATGTGGTTTGAAACTATGCTCAGCTCGGCACAGTGGACGCGATTTTGGGACGTTATCACGTCCACTGAGCTGAGACATCAGAAGCACAGAGGAGAATGATGGAGGAGGGAGCAGACGGTTCCCTCCTCCATCATTCCTTTCAATTGTATCTGCATCCAGAATGTGGATACAGTTGAAAGTGTGATGCTGGATGCGGGGGGCCCGATGCCTGTGCTGACATCGCCACCTGTCTCACAGTTGCAAAGCAGCTGCGGGGTCTGCCATTATTAGCGGTATGCCAGTGCCATTGTTATGTGACATGAGCCCCGGGAGAGCCAGTGCCGAGACAGCTGGTACAACACCAACACCGAAGGTGAATATAAGTGTTATTTTACTGGGGAGAAACATAGGGATTTAGAAGGGGTTGTCTGATTAGTGGACATCCCCTTTAAGTAATCAAGTTCATTAAAGGGGTTGTCCACTACTGCACATCCCCAGCTTATTACATTTAGGACTTCAGCACCGCTTTTTCCGGACATTGCTATGACTTGTTATGTCCTCTGCAGCCAATTAGCAGATGTTGGTCAATAGTCTGTCAGGACGGACATCTGCTCTGAAGAAATAGAGTTTTTGAGACTTGTAGACATTATGGAATAACGTCCATAAAAATATCCCAAGCCGGTAATGGTCCTCCAAGAAGCATGAAGCCCTCGCTGCTACTAACTTACTCCCATACCTGGATCTACCTAGATGATGAAAACACTTGGACTGTAAGGTACAAATCAGGTGAAATTATGAAACCTGGAGGGAATGTCACTTCAGGTTGTGCGTAGATATCCGTAGATAGAAGTCGTTATTTATCCGCCATTAATGAAATGTTTTGTCCATTTTTGCTCCACAAATCTGAGGCCGATGAATGGGGGAATGGCACCAATGCTATGGAGAATGCCTTGAAAATTGAAAAGGGCGTAAATAAGGCTCTGCTGGACCTCCACAAGATTGCTATGGACCATGCGGACCCTCATGTAAGTGACTCCCCCATAGCGTATAGATACCGCGTGTTCATTTTATAAAATATCCTCCATGAAGGAACAGTTCATGTATCTTCTGTGACCTCCATATTGTGCTGTTCCTGGAAATGTAATACCACCTGACTACTAGATGTCACGTTCCCCTTTATAATGGGGGGTGTTCCAACACAAGCTGCATATTATGGCACTGTTATAAAGCTATGGGACAATTCATTAGTGTATTTGCACCTTTTTTTTCTAGTTTTTAGTGTTTTTCATTTGCGCCTTGTTCTTCTTTTAATTTGCGCCTTTTTGAAGTCTGCAGCGTTCCCTTTTTTTTCATTGATCATTATGGGGTTTCCGGCTAATTATCTAATTGTGACTTTTTAAAAAGTTGTCACATTTTTACTCAAATATATTTCAAGTGATTTTGTGTTCTGTAGTCCGGGAGGTTTTTTTGCACAAACTTTGCAACATTTTAGCATGCCACTTTTTTGCGATACAAAGACACAAAAAGGTTTAAAGACAAAAAAAATACAGTTTTGATTTTGGGCAAAATCCATGAACCAGGTGCGCCACTTTCAGGAATTTGGCACAAAAAAATCAAATGATACAAAAGAGAAAAGGGACTTGAAAAAATACAATGTTGTATTGGGCCCTATGACGGCACAGCACAGATTTTAGTAAAGGTTTTGCAGGATTACTAAGAGGGGTTCACATGCTATCAATTGTTAAAAAAACAAGCAAAATGATGACTCGGACCCTCTGATTTTCGAGGTATAAGGCTACGTCCCCACAATGAGCTTCTAGTGAGTTTTAGATATAGCAGATTTTCTGCCCCATTAAGTAAAATAGGTTACTTGAATTTTTTTCGAAAATATACAGCATAAAAAACTCACCCAAAACTCATTGTGAGAACGTAGCCTAAGGGTATGTGCACATCATTTAGACGCCGGTGAGTTGTCCTTGGTGAAGCTCTGCCACCGGTGGTTTTCACTCTATACTTTAAAGGGAACCTGTCATGTCCCTAAACGCTATTAACCTGCAGATATGGGGTTAATCTGCAGGTTTATAAAGCTGCCGGGCGTCTTACTGAAAGGCCGGCTACCGGGAGGAAATGCACTTTATTCCCCACGGCAGCCTCCAGCTTTCAGTCATAGAGGCGCGGCCGGCGTGGCTTCAGTCATTGTTCAGTACATAGTGAGCGGCGGCTATAACCGCACCCTGGCACTGACTGACAGCCGGCTAAGCGGCCCCTGTAACCGCTCCCTGTAAAGACTGACAGCCGGATCTGTACTGATGTACTGCTGAGCTGTCAGTCAGTGCCGGGGCGTTGTTACAGCTGCCGATCACTGTATATTGAGCGGTGTCTGAAGTTGCGCCGGAAGCTTTAACCCCTTTCTGACATTGTGCATAATAATACGTCCCTGTGCCCTGGGCCTTATGGACCAGGTACGTATTATTACGACACAGGCTGTGCGGGATCAATCGCCACCGGTTGTCAGCTGATTTTGACAGCTGACACCCGGCACTTTAACCCCCTAAATGCTGCAATCGCAGCATTTAGCAAGTGAGTGGAGGGACAGAAGCACCTCTGCTCTTGGATCGGAGACCCTGCGCTGTCCTCACGGGGTCTCGATCGTTGCCATGGTGACACGATGTCATCATGACGACACCTGTGTCACCAGGCACCAGCAAGTTAGTTTGACCATGCGCAGTGCATGATCAAACTAGCTTGTGTCTGCAGCACTGACAGTTTACAAGGTATAGCAGTGATCCTGCACTGCTATACCTTAGAACTGCGATCAGCCTGCTGAAAGTGAAAGTCCCATAGTGGGACCAAGTAAAAAAAGTGAAAAAAAAGTTGTAAAAATATTTTTTTAAAAATAAAAAAATAATAAAAAAATAAAATATTATTATGAAGAAAAACAATAAGAGTACACATATTTAGTATCGCCGCATCCGGAACGACCTGATCTATAAAACTGTCCCACTAGTTAACCCCTTTAGTGAACACAGTAAAAAAAAAAGAATCAAAAAACGGTGCTTTATCATCATACCAACGAACAAAAAGTGGAATAAAACGCGATCAAAGAGACGAATATAAATAAAAATTATACCGCTGAAAACATCATCTTGTCCCGCAAAAAGCAAGCCACCATACAGCTCCATCAGCCAAAAAATAAAAAAGTTATAGCTCTTAGAATAAAGCGATTTTTTTCTATGAAATAGTTTTTATTGTGTAAAAGCGCCAAAACATAAAAAAGATATAAATGCAGTATGGCTGTAAATGTACTGACCCGAAGAATAAAGCTGCCTTATTAATTTTACCACACGCAGAACTGCATAAAAAAAACTAAAAAAACAATTACTGAATTGTTGGTTTTTGTTTATTCTGCCTCCCAAAAATCAGAATAGAAAGCGATCAAAAAATGTCACATGCCCGAAAATGGTACCAATAAAAACATCAACTTGTCCCGCAAAATACAAGCTATCACATAACTCTGTCGACCGAAATATGGAAAAATTATAGCTCTCAAAATATGGCGATGCAAAAACTAGTCTTTGCAAAAAAAAAAGTTTAGTGTGTGACAGCTGCCAAATGTAAAAACCCGATATGAATCTGGTATCACTGTAATCGCACCGACCCGAAGAATAAAGTCATCTAATCACTTAAACCGCACGAGGAACGGTGTAAATAAATAAATAAAACCAATTCTTCACCTGCTGTTGGTTTGTTCATTCAGCCTCCCAGAGTTCGCAATATGGCTCTGCCCACATTTATCCTGTGCTCTACGCTCAGCGCTTACACCGGGGTTTCCATGTAAATCTCTGAAATACGTGATCCAGACGGAGCCTCCGGCGGAAGATTCCCTGTAATGAGGCAGATGGAGGCACCGTCTGGCCTGTGATCCCACGGTGTCCGTCTTTTTATTAGGCGTGAATAAAAGTGCCGTCGGCCACAGTTTTGCGAGCCTCTGATAAAAAGAACACCGCTGAACAGAGGCCACACAGAGTCCAGAGTAATTAACAAATAAAGTAGCACACTGCAAGGCTAAGTATGTAAACATGAAATATGGAATATGAATAGCATTACTGCTGTAGAAAATAGAAATAAATGAGAAATCTTAGGACATAAATTGGCCAATTCATGAGTATCTGGCAGCCGCGGTAAGGCGTTTCTCAGTGCCAGGACCCTACCAATGTGAATACCTCTCTAAGGGACAGGTACACATGAATTGGCCAATTTATGCGCTAAGATTTCTCATTTATTTTTATTTTCTATAGCAGTAATGCTATTTATATTCCATATTTCATGCTTACATACTTAGCATTGCAGTTTGCTACTTTATTTGTTAATTGTATATGGAGGTAGCTTCTCCTAGTAAGCACCTGTTCACACCTATTTCTCGTATTAGAAGTGCCATCAGTTTTTTCTGTTTACAGAGTCCAGAGTTAGGCCGGTTTCACATGTCCTGATATTTCCAGTATCGGAAAAACCGGTACGGGAGATATACGTGTCCATGTGCACCTGTGTGGCAACCGTGTGCCGCATCAGGAGCGCACATTCCGCCACCTGGGAATCAGCAGTACAGTTACCGCTGTTCCCAATCACCGGGTGCTGAATGCTGCCCTCATCATTGTAACCTGCTGGCGCTGTGATCAGCACAACCAAGGGACAATGATGAGAGTAGTAGTCTGCTCCCGCTGTGTCCTAGTGTAAAAATAAGAATAAAATTAAAAAATCCTTATACTCACCTGCCTATCAAAGTAAAAGTGAAGTACCCATAGCTCTTTCTTACATTCAAGCATCTGATGCTGATGCTCAGTCTATGTAGATGGCATCTTAGCTGTTGCTAGGCAACTTCCTTAAAAGGTGAGATGCACCTGTAAGATTCCATCACAAGATTCCATCATGACATCACTGCTATTATGACATCATAATTCACAACCACTACTTATACAAGCGTTTACACTTCAGTGTCACTTTGATACCCCGGTGTCATTGTTGTCAGTGTTTAGCTACTTATCTAGTGATATACTGATTGCGCATTTCATTGAAATGTCTGGAATTTCTCCAGACAGACTTCAGGAGTTGGCACTACTCCAGGGGATTCTTACCACCTATACCCCTAACTTTGTGCTACCACTACCCGATGGCGTCCTCAGCTTCACTTACCGGCTGGTTATGGAGCTTGTACGGGACTGCTTGACCAAATACTACCAAGGTCGTATTACCTCAGAATATCTTCAGCATTTACAGCAGAACATCAGGACATTAGTACAACAGGTAAATAGCAGACAATCTGCACAAATTATTATTATTATGTCTAGTTGGTCTCCCTTACTGTATAGTGGTATTATTGGTAGTAATAAAATTTAGACTTTCTTCAGTGTCAGGCAGGGTCATATTTGTAATAGAGATCCCCATTTTGGGAAGAGGGTGTAAAAGTGCAGCATGAGCCTGTATGATTCAAATGTCAGTGCTAGATTTCATTCCTAGTCCAGTCCTTGTCCCTTAGTAAAGACACTTCATTTAGCACCTTAATCCGGATTTCTTATAAATATGTAATTATGATTTTTATTGTGTATAACAAATATTAATAATTTATCTCAGACCATAGAACTAGCCTCACTGATTAGAAATGTAAAGTACCCACAGTTCTTTCTTACATTCAAGCATCTGGTACTGATGCACAAACTATGGTTTTGCCACCTTAACTATTGCTAGGAAACTTCCTTTCACGGTGAGATGCCCCGTTAAGATTCCATCACAAGATTCCATCACGACATCACTGCTATTATGACATCATAATTCACCACCACTAATTATACAAGTGTTTTTATGCTGTATAAAAAATAATAATAATAATAATACAAATCAAATAATAATAATGGAATACAAGTTTATTTACAGAAAATTGTTCTTTAGATCGACACCAATATAATATATAAAATGTACCAAATGTGTAGTAATTGTAGCTGCAGATAGACAGGAGTAAAATGGTGACATAAATGACCTCCTCCATTCTGCACTTTCTCTCATGATTTTCCTTTTGTATTTATTTCCATCTTTATAGGCTGAAGAAAAAGCCCAAAGTGGAAAATTGGCCTTTTTTAAACAACTGGCCCAAAATGTCCTGAATATACTGGAGAGTCCGGCCCGCTCACTGGAGCACCTGGTAAGGAGCCATCATCTTCTATATCACATGTCCTTGTCCCCTCCAGGCAGGCACAGGATATTTCATGACCGCCTGTCCCTGCGGCTCCATCATGTGTGATGGCAGTCTGTACTCAGCGGTGGGAGTTTGTATTTCTGCCTCTGTTTTGCTCGATCATCACAATCTTCCTTCTTGTAAATGCTGCAATTCTGATAACAGAGATCAGTTGTATATACAAGTATCTTATATATTATTGTTGATTTACTGGAGGGAGTGGCTGTGTATAGTCCGTCCAATACTGAAATTACCAGTAAATCCAATGTTTAGTCCTTCCTATCTATTGTATATGATAATTTAGTATTTGTGAAATGTTATACTAATTGTACATATTATAACCATCAGGAAACATCCGAAGGTGACTCCGAAGAGGGGCAAACCGTGAACATGCCTGACCCTAATATTAGTCAGTTAGAGCTAAAAACTGATCTGATTGAAGGTAAGCCGATCATCTAATATTTTACATTTAAATATCCAGATATTATAGAGAATGGCAGAGAATATGTAGATTTACTCTTCATTCCCTGTAATGGAGAGGGATCATGTAATTCTACTTCACGCCTGTGTGGTCTTCTCGGCTCCAAAATGAGGGTCATAGATTCCCAATCATGTAATTGTTCAAAAATACCATATTTTGAAGACTATAAGATGCACCGGACCATAAGAAGCAGGTGAAATTTTGGAGCGGAAAATAGGAAAAACATTTTTTTAATAAAATGGTGGAGCAACTTATAATCCAATTTTGTGGTAACTTTTCTAGGGCAAAGACGGCGGAAAGATGGCAGCAGCAGGAGTGGGGCGATGCTGCACTGAAGTCCCTGCACTTCCATGGTTTTCAATCTGGTGGACCTCGGGAAAATCTCCACCGGAGGTGGCGCATGCACAGATTGAGATCTCGGGAGACAAGATCTCAATCTGCATGCGCCATCTCCAGAATCCATTTTTCCGAAGTCCACCACACTGAAAATCATGGAAGTGCGGAGTCTCCGGCGACATTTTCTGAAAGCCCAGGGGCCGCTGCATCCTTGCACCGCCGAACACCCCCTCCTCCCAGCCTGGGGCCCACAGCATCGCCCCACTCCTGCCGCCGCCAGCTTCCTGCAGCAGTGACCCTGCCTCCTGGGGCCTCGCTTCACCGCAACCCCCCCCCCCTCAGTAAGCTACGTTGGGATAAGACGCACCCCCATTTTACAGAAAAAAGTGTGTCTTATAACATGAAAAATACGGTAATCAGATCCTGAACAATCGCCCAGTGTATCTGTCTCTGGATGTGCCATAAATACTGTATATTTAGTATGTGCAGAATACCAGATATCTAGTTTTTATATCATTTACAGAGATCTTGTCATGTCCTTCATTATATGGATGTGTTATATATTAAGTACTGATATAGACTGATACATGACATCTTTTCATTATTTTATCATTATTTTAGAAATAACTGTGTCGACGGCCAGTACTGATGGTGGAATATGTGAGACACCAGAGATCCACGAATCTGCCAGTGTAAGTATCAGAGGAGACGTCTGTTTATCATCAGATAACGGGGTATGAATTACACATATAATATTATACCCCAGATGACAATGGGATATCTTTGCTTTTATGTAGATCAGATCTATTGTGAGTAATGATGGCATTGTTATTCTGCCTCTTCTGTGTGATGCCCCTTATCATACCCTGCAGTACAGTGATATCTATGCATGGGGAATATCCCCTTAAAATATAATACTGTCTGTGGAGGGTCCGGCTTGCATCATGTCCTCTACATCTGCTGCAATGTAATCAGCGTGGACATAATATAGAGGAGAAGTTCCTGCATCTGGAGCTTTTATTTTCCTGCAGATTCTATGTCTTAATGTCATTTCTTATTATTTCTAGGCCTTGACCGCATCATTGAACTTGGAGACAAGTCCTAGTAAGACCGACTTTAAACCAATCAAACTGATCAGCAGTGGAGCTTATGGGTGAGCTTTATGTTTGCATAATATACATTTCCTAGTGTTCCTTATGACAATGCTTCTGTCTCTGTGCCCAGCCCGTACAACAGAGAAATGCTCTGAGTCCATACTGTCCACAAGAGATGAGCGAATCAGGCAAAATTCTAATTTGCTTGTTCACGTGGACTTGTGAAAATACGATTCAAGGAGAAATTAATGTCCCTTATTATGCTCTGGGGCCTCACCAGGCCCCAGAACATAATAAGCATAAGAAACATACTTATACTCCCCTTACTGCTCAATTCTCTAGCCCCTCCACTTCTCACCGTCACCCGTCCGGTCCTCACTGCCTCTTCAGTTTGCCACCGCTCACGCTATGCAAGGACTTCAGGCTTTGAGAAGGTCTGAGAGAGTTCTATGCAAGAGCATAAAAAGTCACAACATTGTGACACCGTGACTGTTCTTGCGCTTGTGCATAATCCTCCCAGATCTCATCAATGTTGGAAGTCCCGTCCCAGTATGAGAGGCATTTGGATTTCAGCATTAGCAGCAGAGATTTGAGGATGCGGCAAGGAACGGACGGTTGAGGCGGAGGGGCCGTAGAAGTGAGTATAAAAATTTGTTTATTTTTAAACTTTTTTATGGCCTTTCAAGATTTTGAAAATGGTGGCCAACGCTTGACATTTTGCTAAATCCATGAGTAAGCAAATTACAAAAAACAAAACAAACAAAAAAACAAAACGCCATTTTGGTGAATGCAGAATTTTGCAAAATCTGAGTAGAATTTAATTCCACTCAAATGTGTTAGCTCATGTCTACTGGCCACATCTATATGTCATTATTTAGGTCAGTTAGGACGTGACATAGATGAGGACCTCGCATAGGTCATCATTTATGTTGTGTAACTTGATGGATTTCTACATGGATTTCTAGTGACATCTAGTAGTAACCAGACAATCATGTGATGAGGTTTATAGACAAAATGTTAGTAAGAATTCATTATAAATCATGGATTTTCCTTCTCTCCAGAGCCGTCCACTTAGTGCGACACAAATACACAAGCCAGCTATTCGCTATGAAGAAGCTGGACAAGGAGAACGTGAATATTCCAAGAAGACTTGAACGTGCCTTTCTAGAGAGGGACATCCTAACATTTGCTGATTGTCCATTTGTGGCCTCCATGTTGTGCTCCTTTCCAACTCCTCATCATCTGTGTATGGTCATGGAGTATGCAGCAGGTAAGTCATATCCATTGTGCCTATATCCAGCCTCAATCTGCTTATCTCTAGCATCTTCTCCATAATCTGAATGTGACCACATGGACGGTTACATGTCCATACTGCATTTACTATAAGTTATCTGTTACCAAGATGCCAGGAAAATCATTATCTCTG
Organism: Phyllobates terribilis; assembly: GCF_046119375.1. Lineage (NCBI taxonomy): Eukaryota > Metazoa > Chordata > Amphibia > Anura > Dendrobatidae > Phyllobates > Phyllobates terribilis. Next base: position 2,380,365 of record NW_027362974.1, on the reverse strand, counting down.
TGAAAGTCTCTGGTGAATGTCCTCACTGAGAATGGCAAAAATATCCACTGAGGATAAAAGGAGGATTTGACTCAATTCTAACAGTTTGTATAGATGAGCATTTCACAGAGTAATGAATAAGAGGCTTGCAGATGAGGCACGGCTCTGTCTTTTTATATTGGGTCACTCTGCTTTATACGCTCTACATTAGGCCTCTTTCACGCTTCAGTATTTCTGGTACGTGAGGTGACAGTTTACCACACGTACTGGAGACACTGACACATGTGCGCACATGTCAGTGTTTCCACGGACCGTGTGTCCATGTGATCCACACGTAGACATGTCTGTTTTTGGCCAGCAGGACGGATCACACAGACCCATTCAAGTCAATGGTTCAGTGTAAACACATACCGCACACGGATGCCATCCGTGTGACATGTGTCGGCGCCTGGGAATTAGCGATAAAGTTAGCGCCGGGTGCTAAACGCTGCCCTCATCATTGTCCCCTGCCGGCGCTGCGATCAGAACCAGCAGGGGTTAATGATGAGGGTTGTCTTCTCCCAGTGTATTTCTACCTGTAAAAATAAGAATAAAAAAAAAATCTATACCCTCACCTGTCCTAAATGTCCCCCACTGTAATCCATGAGACCGCTCAGCAGAGGAGCCGGGGAGAATGACTCCTGCAGCGAGCGGCCCCGAATCTGCGCTGAGCTCAGCGAGCGGTGTCCTGTCACTCACTGAGCTCAGCTGAGGTCTGGCGTCGCTCGCTGCAGGAGTCATTCTCCCCAGCTCCTCTGCTGAGTAGTCGCATGGATTACAGCAGGAGATACTTAGGACAGGTAGGTGAGTATAAGGGTTTTTTTTTATTTTATTCTTATTTTTACAGGTGGAGACACCGGGAGCAGACTACAACTCTCATTATTAACTCCTGCTGGTGCTGATCGCAGTGCCGGCAGGGGAAAATGATGAGCGCAGCGTTCAGTACCCGGCTTTTGGGAATAACGCTAACTGTACACTGATTCCCAAACGCCGGTATGTGTGCTCCTGATGCGGCACACGGACATCTCCGACACAGGTTTTTCCGGTACCAGAAATATCCGGACGTGTGAAACCGGCCTTATACAGTATATAAAGCAAAACCACAAATGAGACTGCTAACACCTTTAACTAATTATATATTTATTTATTGCAAGATACATAGTATATATAGCTCATACTTTTTTGGCCAGAATAGTGTCTCTTTTTTGTATGAGTTACCTTGTTATTTTTAAATATTTATTCCACGTGACTAATAAAGATTCATGCTTTTATATGGGATGTTGCTTCATTGCACTTATTTGTGCAGCTCTTGCACCTTTGTGGTTTTGCTTCATAGACATTTAGTGCAGTCCTAGTTACTATTCGGGTATGCTCCAATGGAGGGTTTTTTGCATTATTATACAGTATATCTCTGTGTATGACATCCTGCCCCAATGTCTCCGCTCATTTCTCATTCACACTCCTCATGTGTCATTTACATTGTAACAAACCCTCTCCTGTCATATTTGCTTTCTGCTGTAGGAGGAGACTGTGGCAGTTTTATGAAGAACTATGGGTGTTTACCTGTCCCCTTGGCTCGTCTGTACATTGCAGAAACGGTTCTAGCTGTGGAATATCTGCACAGCTATGGTGTAATGCACAGAGACCTGAAGCCTGAAAAGTAAGTGACACTTGTAGTATAAGAAAGGGGTAAAAAGATATCGCTTATTATACAAACTATTTGCAACTTGGGGCTGACATCCTCTTTTTTTCACAGCCTCCTGATAACGTCAACTGGTCATATTCAAGTTACAGATTTTGGGCTTTCCAAACTCTGCCTCATGAGACCAACATCAGAGATCTACAAGGCTCCAATTGAGGACATCACCAGAGAGTTCCATGATAAGGAGGTAGGCAGGAACTTGTTCTTTACTCATCTCCTCCATTTCTCCTTCTCTTATACTTTCTCATCTAGAAAACGTTTCCACTGATGTTATTTGTCACAATTATGTTCTCTGATCATTATCTCATTCCTCTGTTTTTTCCAGATTGCTGGCTCCCCTCATTACATAGCCCCAGAAGTTATCTTAAAGGAAGGCTATGGAAGGCCAGCTGACTGGTGGTCAATTGGGATCATCCTATATACATTTCTTGTAGGACGTGTACCATTTTATGGGCCTTCCAAATATGACATTTACAGCCATATTGTCAGGGGTAAGTAAAATAATCTGATTGCTGTGTAATGTCATTGTTATTTGAATAGATTAGTTGTGTGATTTAGTTACTTTTGTTAATATAAAAGATTTTTGTTTTGATAAAATAAATTAAGATGTTTCATTTTCTGTAATATTTGCTTTTTACATAACAGATGACATATATTGGAAACTTACTAATTCGGCTTTTCCAGCCACAGCTCGGGATATCATCATTGAGCTGCTCAGAAAAGATCCAGCACAAAGACTTGGGACAGGTAATGTATATAATACTATTATTAATGACTTATTACACCTCTGTGAACAGAAAATGAATAATGAGGATCAGCACTGAGGTTTTGTTCTCTACCAGCTTGGCCATTCCCCATTCTTCATGCTAAGACTTTCAGTACATCTACTTCACTTCGGCTCTGTTACGTCAACCGTTCAGATTAACGCCCCCTTCACACGTCCGTATAAAATCAGTACTGAAACCAGTACCGGAAAAAAACAGTACTAGTGTCATCAGTGTTTTGAATCAGTGTGCCATCAGTGTGCCATCAGTGTTTTTCCGGTACGGCAAAGAAAAAGAAATGATAAAGTATCTCTTATACTTTGTAATGTTAAACAGATACAGCGTAAGGAAGGCACACAAATGGCACACGGATGCCATCTGTGTGATGTACGTGTTTTTCAGGGTCCCATAGACTTGTATTGGCACTTGTCATCTGTGCTGCCACAAAAAAACAGCAGCATAGATGATAATGGGTACGGGTGGCATACGTGAAAGAAAAATGGATGCCACATGTAGTGCAAACACGGATATGTGTAGGAGGCCTAAGAAACTTGTCTCTTTGACAATAACTATATCACTATTCATTGTTTTCCTTTTCAAGGAGGAGCAAATGAGATCAAATTTCATCCATTCCTGCGTAACTTAGATTTTGACAACCTTCTAAGTCAGAAGTCGCTGTTCATTCCTGATCTTGAGTCAGAAGAGGATACCATCTACTTTGACAGTAAGTAGAATGAGACATCATCTGCAGAAAGCTGCTGTGTGTCTTGTATTTCATTTTAAGTGAGAATCAGTCCCCACCTTGATTCATGATCAAATGGTGACTGTTCAGGACAAAGTATTATGCTAATAATCTCGATTAACTCTTGTACTTTTCAGCTCGATGTAGCAGACATCAACATATTGATTCAGATGAGGGGGACACAAGTGAAGATAATGACTGGCCGGAAAGCCAAAACTTTCTATCATCTTCGCATAGGCTTTCTAAAGTAAGTATGTGACCAATAAGATCCATACAACCTGTAATTAAAATAAAATTGTAAAATATTAAAATATTTTTTTTTCCTCTTTGTATTAGCTCTGTTCCATCCATACCAAGATGATGAACAATGAAGAACCCAAGTCACCTCCAGGGTATTCACCAGAAAGTGCAAAACAGTCAGACATGTGAGCAAATTATTTTTATGGGGTCCATTCTGATATGTGTTCACAACACCAAATTCAAGACGAGTGTAAGTCGATACTAAATCCAGTATCGATGACCACATGATTGCTGATCACCATGTTTCTGACTTGTGATAACGCTGGTGATGAAAGTTGATAACTATGACCAGCTTTAATTTCCAGTTCATTACAGGAAAATAAATATTGCTAGTGATTCTCCATTCTTGCTGGTAGAAGAGGGTCTTGAGCACAGCATCCCCTTCATGTTATTCAGATGTCCTAATGGGCTTTGCAGACAGGTGTTGTATCCGTATCTATTGTTTTCACTTGTAATTTATATGTTTTTCTTCTACCAAACAGACAGAAAGATTCTCCCCCCTCTAAGTCTGAAGACAACCAGACGCAGAAAGATTCTCCCCCTTCTAAATCTGATGACAACCAGACACAGAGAGATTCTCCCCCCTCTAAGTCTGATGACAACCAGACGCAGAAAGATTCTCCCCCTTCTAAATCTGAGGATGACAACCAGACACAGAGAGATTCTCCCCCCTCTAAGTCTGATGACAACCAGACGCAGAAAGATTCTCCCCCCTCTAAATCTGATGACAACCAGACGCAGAAAGATTCTCCCCCCTCTAAGTCTGATGACAACCAGACGCAGAAAGATTCTCCTCCCTCTAAATCTGATGACAACCAGACGCAGAAAGATTCTCCCCCCTCTAAATCTGATGACAACCAGACGCAGAAAGATTCTCCCCCCTCTAAATCTGATGACAACCAGATGCAGAAAGATTCTCCCCCCTCTAAATCTGATGATGATAAGCAGAGGCAGAAAGATTCTTCCCCCTCTAAATCTGATGACAACCAGACGCAGAAAGATTCTTCCCCCTCTAAGTCTGATGATGACAAGCAGTGTTTCACTGCTGAAGGCAGACAGTCATCCATATTGTCAGGTATGTATAGCTCTATAGGTCATTCTATTGCAGCCTGTGTCAAAAAGTGTAATGTGAAAACAGCCCAACATTTCATTTTATAAAAATCCTCACTCTTAGGCTGTGTGCCCACGATGCGTTTTTCAAGCGTTTACGCTGCGGAATTTCTACAGCGTAAACACTTGGGAAACGCTTGGTAAACCTTCCCCCATGGTCTCCAATGCAATTCCGCACTTTCAATGCCCATGCTGCGTATTTTTCCGCAGCGTTTATGCTGCGCTCAAAAATACGCAGCATGTCCATTAATTTTGCGGACGCGCAGCGTAATCGCCGCCATTGACTTGCATTAGAACGCGCTAATTCCGCAAGACTGCATCTGTACTTGCGTAATTGGCGCTTTCTAATGTGCGGATGGTACCCAAGTCTGGAGGAGAGGAGACTCTCATCCAGACCTGGGTACCATAGAATCTGTAAAGAAAAGAATTTAAAATAAAAAATAAAGCTTATAATCACCTTCCGATGTCCTCCCAGTGTTTTGTCCACGCCGTCCGGTCTCTTGCAATGCTCGCGCTGTTGTGAAGGACCTGTCATGACGTCACTGAGTCATGTGACCCATCACATGACTCAATGACGTCACCGCAGGTCCTTCACAGCACCGCGAGCATTGCAAGAGACCGGACGCAGCAGAGATGACACCGGGAAGACACCGGAAGGTGAGTATAATCTTTTTTTTTTCATTTTTTACCATTCTTATTCTTTTTTTTAACTATTACTCGGTCACACTATATAAATCCATGCCGGTTGCATGGATTTAAATAGTGTGACCAACTTGTCAAGCACTTTTCCAAGTGATGCTCAAAATCGTTTGGAAAACTTCTTGAAAAAACGCATGCGAAAGCGCATGTAAAAATGCTGAAAAAACGCTTCTCTCTGGCAGAAAAAACGCATGTAAATCTGCATGTAAATCTGCATACGTTTTTTTCTGCCAGAGAGAGGCAAAAACGCTCTGCATCAAATCTGCTACGTGGGCACATAGCCTCATAGGTTATAATTTTTAATGCATAAGAAGCCATTCAGTCTTCTGCCAAACTGATTCTGAATACTGCACCCATGGCTCCATCTAGGCCTATACTGATCCTTATCACCTTAAGAATGCACTGAGGTTTTAGCTAACTTATTTTAAGATATTACTTGCAGGATGCCGCAGTGTTATCATGTTAATAAGGGGACATAGTTCCCTGGCTAGACACCACATATCGGAAAACCTACAGGTTTCATATTAATCAGTTCACAAGGCAATCTAATTCTCAGACCCTCAGGTGGTTTTATGTATATATGACATATTCTCTCTATTATGGTGCAATAATCAATTACCGGGACTACAGGGTACAAGAATAACAGAATTCTATATAAAGATACAAAGCTAATCTTTTAGGAGTTTATAATATACATCTTTTTCTTGTTTTTTTTATCAGAATCACCAGTTCAGGGGAAAAGAAAATCTGCATCGAAAGATCGACAAAAAACAGAGAAGGTAGAAGAGAGAAGAAGTAGAAGAGGTAAGTGTAACAATAAGCTCCATGTTGCATGATGTCAGTCAGTGAGAAGGAGTCATGTGGAGCAGATATTATCTGTAGGATTACTGACAATGACCCCGTACATCTGTATGGATACGACTCCTCTATCATCCTGTCACAGTGACACTACAGTAGTATCCTCTAATACATACATGTCAAACTCTGGCCCGTGGACCAAACCTGGCCCGCAGGGTGGTTATATTTGACCCACGACAACAGAACCACCACCACTATTTGGGGCCATTATTCTGTATGGAGGACAATGTGGGGCCCATTATACTGTACGGAGGACTATGTGGGGCCATTATTCTGTATGTAGGATTATGTGGGGTCCAAGTTTTTCATTTTGGCCCTCTGTGTGTTTGAGTGTGACATCCCTGCTCTAATATGTAGTCCCATTACTTACATTAGTTATGTCTCTTTGTCTCCTCTCACAGGTTCCACCTTCCGCCGGCTGATATCATCTTGCCGGCGTGGATTATCCAGGGTTGCTCGCTCCATCAGACAAAGCTGCATATTTGCTCCCTGTCATCGGAGCAACACAAACATCTCAATGTGAAAAACCCTTCATGTCTAGTGCCTAGTACAGCATGTCCACCATTAAAGATGCACCTGTGTGGAAGGACTTGTACCATCTACCTGTGGCCTTCTGACCAGCAAGTAACATCTGCAGAAGAAGGCCCTCCAAGAACATCTCTTCATTCTTCCATGTAATTCTTAATAAAAAAAAAACTAAAAAGAATCATTTCAAATTGATTAATGTCCCTTTGCATTTAATGTAATACTACTGACATTTATGGCATATCAGTACTAAACATCATATATGTCTGATGAGAGAATATCGTTTCCATGTTTCATGTTAATCCTCTAATCCTCAGCCAAAAGTGGAAGAGAAGACCAGTGATTCTGTTACATCTACGAATGACAGTCAATCCAGGGAAAAACACCTTCTGATCCATACATTTTTCAGGCACTCTGATCCTTTTACCTTCATGTGGCTCTACTTAAGGTTTATGTATAAGAACCAGTTGGATTCAGTACTGGGCATCCTGGGGGTCCCAGCAGCCACATCCCAATTGTTCAACTAAAAAAGACATACTGTATTATAGTGTGATATATATATATATATATATACACACTGTGTGCAGAATTATTAGGCAAATGAGTATTTTGATCACATGATACTTTTTATACATGTTGTCCTACTCCAAGCTGCATAGGCTTGAGAGCCAACTACCAATTAAGTAAATCTGGTGATGTGCATCTCTGTAATGAGGAGGGGTGTTGGCTAATGACATCAACACCCTATATAAGGTGTGCTTAATTATTAGGCAACTTCCTTTCCTTTGGCAAAATGGGTCAGAAGAGAGATTTGACGGGCTCTGAAAAGTCCAAAATTGTGAGATGTCTTGCAGAGGGATGCAGCAGTCTTGAAATTTCCAAACTTTTGAAGCGTGATCACCGAACAATCAAGCGTTTCATGGCAAATAGTCAACAGGGTCGCAAGAAGCGTGTTGGCCAAAAAAGGCGCAAAATAACTGCCCATGAATTGAGGAAAATCAAGCGTGAAGCTGCCAAGATGCCATTCACCACCAGTTTTGCCATATTTCAGAGCTGCAATGCTACTGGAGTATCAAAAAGCACAAGGTGTGCGATACTCAGGGACATGGCCAAGGTAAGGAAGGCTGAAAAACGACCACCTTTGAACAAGAAGCATAAGATAAAACGTCAAGAATGGGCCAAGAAATATCTTAAGACTGATTTTTCAAAGGTTTTATGAACTGATGAAATGAGAGTGACTCTTGATGGGCCAGATGGATGGGCCAGAGGCTGGATCAGTAAACGGCAGAGAGCTCCACTCCGACTCAGATGCCAGCAAGGTGGAAGTGGGGTACTGGTATGGGCTGGTATCATCAAAGATGAACTTGTGGGACCTTTTCGGGTTGAGGATGAAGTGAAGCTCAACTCCCAGACCTACTGCCAGTTTCTGGAAGACAACTTCTTCAAGAAGTGGTACAGGAAGAAGTTGGTATCGTTCAAGAAAAACATGATTTTCATGCAGGACAACCCCATAGAGAACCTGTGGTCCATCATAAAATGTGAGATCTACAGGGAGGGAAAACAGTACACCTCTCGGAACAGGGTCTGGGAGGCTGTGGTGGCTGCTGCACGCAATGTTGATCGAAAACAGATCAAGCAACTGACAGAATCTATGGATGGAAGGCTGTTGAGTGTCATCATAAAGAAAGGTGGCTATACTGATCACTAATTTTTTGGGTTTTTGTCTTTGCATGTCAGAAATGTTTATTTCTATATTTTGTGCACTGATATTGGTTTACCTGGTGAAAATAAACAAGTGAGATGGGATTATATTTGGTTTTTATTAAATTGTCTAATAATTCTGCACAGTAATAGTTACCTGCACAAACAAATATCCTCCTAAGATAGCCAAATCTTAAAAAAACCACTCCAACTTCCAAAAATATTAAGCTTGGATATTTATGAGTCTTGTGGGTTGATTGAGAACATAGTTGTTGATCAACAATAAAAATAATCCTCTAAAATACAATTTGCCTAATAATTCTGCACACCGCGTATATCTATATATATAATCGTCTTATCCCGTCTGTCTGTCTGTCTGTCTGTCGGGGAAATCCCGCGTCACTGATTGGTCCAGCAGCGGCCAATCAGCGACGCGGGATTTCAGAAAAAAGATGGCGGCCGTTAGAGGCTCATCTGCGGGACGGAGCTCAGCGGCGATGCAGCCGGGAGATGACTGGCGCGAGGCTCTCATCTCCCGGCCGCTAGCAGCAGAAGAACCCCGACCGGCGAGCAGCCGCTCATCTCCCGGCTTCTCGCAGCGGAAGTAGCCGCACAGGCAGTGGCGTTGACCTCCATGCGGCTAGGGTGTCAAGGGAGGACCGGGGAGCGGCGCTGCGGGTCGGGATACTTCTGCTGCGAGAAGCCGCTCATCTCCCGGCTTCTCGCAGCGGAAGTAGCCACACAGGCAGCGGCGCTCCCCGGTCCTCACCAATACGATTCTGCTCCCCGGACCTCACCTATACGATTCGCTGATTGGTCGCGGTCTCTGGCCGCGACCAATCAGTGATCTTGGCGCAAAAGTTAAACACCGCTGTGCTGATTGGTCGCGGCCGCTGACCGCGACCAATCACCGATTTGGACGCCACATTTAAATAGCGGCCACGACCAATCACCGATCTTGGCGCAACATTTAAACACTGCCGTGCTGATTGGTCACAGACGCTGCCCGCGACCAATCAGCGATTTTGGCGCCAAATTTAAACACTGCTGTGCTGATTGGTCGCGGACGCTGCCCGCGACCAATCAGCGATTTTGGCGCCAAATTTAAACAATGCTCTGCTGACTGGTCGCGGATGCCAGCCACGACCAATCAGCGAGATTGGCGCCAAATTTATACAACGCTCTGCTAATTGGTCGCGGACACCAGCCACGACCAATCAGCGAGATTGGCGCCAAATTTAAACAATGCTCTGGCGCCAAATTTAAACAACGCTCTGCTGATTGGTCGCGGCCGCCAGCCGACCGCGACCAATCAGCGAGATTGGCGCCAAATTTAAACACCACTCTGCTGATTGCGCCCAGTCGGCCGCATACATATTCTAGAATACCCGATGCGTTAGAATTGGGACACCATCTAGTATATATATAAATATATTCACTTGTGGAAAACCCTTTTAACTAGGGCTGTGGTGTCAGTAAGTCAAATTTCCAACTATAATAATTACTAATACCAAATATACTGCAACAAATAATAGTAAATATTCAGCAATTTATGCATGAAAATAATTTATAATATACAATATTAACACTATATAAGTATTTACATTTTTTTCTACCTGCAGTTGGAGTTGGTACGTTCTTCTGATACTAACTCCACAGCTCGGCTTTTCCTTCTTTCCTGCTCCTCTAACATAAAAGTACAGCAATTAATTACGACAAGTTAATCATTTAAATGCTGCTGTCAATCTCTGACAGCAGCACGTAAATGTAACCAGTGCCACTGCTTCCATTTACCAGCTCCCATCTGTGCCCTGTGACATGATCTCGGGGGCTGATGGGTCACTAGGACAGTGAGGGCCCTGTGCCCGCTGTCTTGGTGCTCCTCTGGAGCTCATCTATATGCTGAGCTTCAAAGGAGACCGAGATTTAGGCTACCGTCCCACTATCAGTATTTGGTCCAATTTCACCACAAATGGATTTTTTTCCCCATTTTTAGTACATTGAATAGTAAAATGAATCATTCAAAACTACAAGTAACCCCAAAGTCATGCCAGTTTCCATGGCCCAGAAGATTCTCTGAAGGAAGAGTGTCATTGGGTGACTGCTTCTTTGGTAAATACCATAAACATTAGCACTTAAAAAGGTCCATATGTCTGGAACCGTATAGATGATTTCGAAAGAAGCAAAAAAAAGCTCAGTGATAAGAAACAGATGATGGTTATTAATGAAACACACTAACTGGGTCACATTTAAAAGTGGTGTACCCCAGGAGTCAGTATTGGGACTTCTATTTAATACAATTATTAATGACTAGTGTTGAGCGATACCTTCCGATATCAGGAAATATCGTATCGGATTGGATCGGGCCGATACCCAAAAAGTATCGGATATCGCCGATTCCGATACCGGAAACCAATGCAAGTCTATGGGACACAAATATCGGAATGAAAATAAACCCTTTCTTTCCTTGTAGGTTAATTCTACATGAAGGAAAACAACTAAGAATAATGTAGAATGACATGAAAAGCCGGCAATTCATCAGCGGCATACACCGGTACCCGACAATTTACAACAGAAAGAATAGAGCTTCACACATAGATTAGATAGATAGAAACATGTCAGTCACATATATATGAAGTACAGTGACAGTGTTGCTTACTGTACTTGTCATTTAGTGTAAAGGATTTATTAAAAAAAATATTAGTGTTTTCGTGCACCGTCTCTTTAAAAAAGCCGGCCGCCAATTCAGCATCTGTACCCGACAATTTAGAATAGAAAGAATAGAGAATCACACATAGATTAGATAGATAGAAACATGTCAGCCACATATATACGAAGTACAGTGACAGTGTTGCTTACTGTACTTGTCATTTAGTGTAAAGGATTTATTAAAAAAAATATTAGTGTTTTCATGCACCGTCTCTTTAAAAAAGCCGGCCGGCAATTCAGCAGCGGTACCCGACAATTTATAACAGAAAGAATAGAGCTTCACACATAGATTAGATAGATAGAAACATGTCAGTCACATATATATGAAGTACAGTGACAGTGTTGCTTACTGTACTTGTCATTTAGTGTAAAGGATTTATTAAAAAAAATATTAGTGTTTTCGTGCACCGTCTCTTTAAAAAAGCCGGCCGGCAATTCAGCAGCGGTACCCGACAATTTATAACAGACAGAATAGAGCTTCACACATAGATTAGATAGATAGAAACATGTCAGTCACATATATATGAAGTACAGTGACAGTGTTGGTTACTGTACTTGTCATTTAGTGTAAAGGATTTATTTAAAAAAATAATAGTGTTTTCATGCACCGTCTCTTTAAGAAAGCCGGCCGGCAATTCAGCATCTGTACCCGACAATTTATAACAGAAAGAATAGAGGATCACACATAGATTAGATAGATAGAAACATGTCAGTCACATATATATGAAGTACAGTGACAGTGTTGATTACTGTACTTGTCATTTAGTGTTAAACTAAAGGATTTATTTAAAAAAAAATTGGCGTGGGGTTCCCCTTAATTTTAGTCTCTAGCGGAGGTTAAGCAGACAGCTGGGGCAAATGTTTGAAGCCTGGGAAGGGGGTAATACCCACGGAGCTTCCCAGGCTACTAATATCAGCCCCCAGCTGAATACCTAGCCTTTACTAGCTATTAAAATGGGGGAACCCCCCCCAAAAAAATAACGTGGGGTCCCCCCTAATTTAATAGCTAGCACAGGCTAGGCAGACAGCTGGGGGCTGATATTAATAGCCCAGGAAGGGTGCCATGAATATTGGCCCCCTCCCAGGCTAGAAACACCAGCCGTCAGCCGCCCCAGAAATGGCGCATCCATAGGATGCGCCAATTCTGGCACTTAGCCTCGCTCTTCCACGCTGCCCTGGTGCGGTGGCAGGGGGTAATAGGGTTGGGGTTGATGTCAGCTTATAATGCCAGCTGACATCAAGCCCAGGTTAGTAATGGAGAGGCGTCTATAAGACACCCCCATTACTAACCCCATAGTCAAAGTTAAAAAAAAACACAAACACCCAGAATAAAGTCCTTTAATTGAAATAAAGACACAATTCTTTATTGTTCTAAATTAAACCATACTTACCATCACGCCCATTCCAGCTGAAGCCAACGATCTCCTGCAATAAAAGTAAAATAATAAAGCAACCTCATCCTTACCTTTCCATGGTTCCCACGACAGCTTCAGCTCTGCTACATCGAGATGACAGGCTGGACCGCAGCAGAACGCTGCCATCCAGCCTGTCATCCCGCAGACACTGAGAAGCGCAGGCATGCTTGCGCTCCTCAGTGTCTCTCTGTGACGTCATCCAGATGAGCCGAGTTCATGTCCAATGAACTCAGCTCACCTCATGCACGTCACTGACAGCGTGGGAAAATTCTCCTGCACTCAGCGCTTCAGCGTGAGAATTCTCCCACGCTGTCAGTGACATACATGAGGTGAGGTCATGTCCAATGAACTCAGCTCACCTCATGCACGTCACTGACAGCGTGGGAAAATTCTCACGCTGAAGCGCTGAGTGCAGGAGAATTTTCCCACGCTGTCAGTGACGTACATGAGGTGAGCTGAGTTCATTGGACATGACCTCGGCTCATCTGGATGCCGTCACAGCCAGACACTGAGGAGTGGAAGCATGCCTGCACTTCTCAGTGTCTGCGGGATGACAGGCTGGATGGCAGCGTTCTGCTGCGGTCCAGCCTGTCATCTCGATGTAGCAGAGCTGAAGCTGTCGTGGGAGCCATGGAAAGGTAAGGATGAGGTTGCTTTATTATTTTACTTTTATTGCAGGAGATCGTTGGCTTCAGCTGGAATGGGCGTGACGGTAAGTATGGTTTAATTTAGAACAATAAAGAATTGTGTGTTTATTTCAATTAAAGGACTTTTTTCTGGGTGTTGTGTTTTTTTAAATACTTTACTAGAAATTCATGGTGGTCATGTCTAATATTGGCGTGACCCCATGAATTTCGGGCTTAGGGCCAGCTGATAATGCCAAGCTGGCCTTAACCCCTTTATTACCCAGTGAGCCACCGCACCAGGGCCCTGGATGAGTTGGGTACAGCGCCAGAAGATGGCGCTTCTATGAACGCGCCATTTTCTGGGGCGGCTGCGGACTGCAATTTGCAGCGGGGATGGCCCAGAAAGCTTGGGTCTCCCTGCGCTGCAGATTCCAGCCCCCAGCTGCCTAGTTGTATCTGGCTGGGCACAAAAATAGGGCGAAGCCCCACGCATTTTTTTTTTCAATTATTTCATGAAATTCATGGAATAATTAAGAAAAAAAGGGCTTCCCTATATTGTTGTGTCCAACCAGGTACAAATAGGCAGCTGGTGGTTGGGGGCAGCCCATTCCTGCCTGCTGTACCTGGCTGGACACAACTATAGTGCGAAGCCCAACGTCAATTTTTTTTTAATTATTTCATGAAATAATTTTTTTAAAAAAGGGCTTCCCTATATTGTTGTGTCCGGCCAGGTACAAATAGGCAGCTGGTGGTTGGGGGCAGCCTGTTCCTGCCTGCTGTACCTGGCTGGACACAAATATAGGGCGAAGCCCCACGTCAATTTTTTTTTAAATAAATCCTTTATTTTAACACTAAATGACATTTGAGGAGTTAATAAAGATGCAGTCCCTAAATTATTATTTATTTTTTAATTTATTTTTCCCAAAACTTTTGACATGGGCTTCGCCATATTTTTGCATGCCAGCCAGGTACAGCATCCAGCTTCTATGAACGCGCCATTTTCCGGGGTGGCTGCGGACTGCAATTTTCAGCGGGGGGGGGGGGGGCAGAAAGCTTGGGCCTCCCTGCGCTGCAGATTCCATCCCCCAGCTGCCTAGTTGTACCTGGCTGGACACAAAAATAGGGAGAAGCTTCACGTATTTTTTTTTTTTAATTATTTCATGAAATTCATGAAATAATTAAGAAAAAAAGGGCTTCCCTATATTGTTGTGTCCAACCAGGTACAAATAGGCAGCTGGTGGTTGGGGGCAGCCCGTTCCTGCCTGCTGTACCTGGCTGGACACAAATATAGTGCGAAGCCCCACGTCAATTTTTTTTAAATCATTTCAGGAAATTCATGAAATAATTAAAAAAATTGATGTGGGGCTTCGCCCTATATTTGTGTCCAGTCATGTACAGCAGGCAGGAACGGGCTGCCCCCAACCACCAGCTGCCTATTTGTACCTAGCCGGACACAACAATATAGGGAAGCCCTTTTTTTCCTAATTATTCCATGAATTTCATGAATTTAAAAAAAAAAAACGTGGGGCTTCGCCCTATTTTTGTGTCCAGCCAGGTACAACTAGGCAGCTGGGGGCTGGAATCTGCAGCGCAGGGAGGCCCAAGCTTTCTGGGCCCCACCCGCTGCAAATTGCAGTCCGCAGCCGCCCCGGAAAATGGCGCGTTCATAGAAGCGCCATCTTCTGGCGCTGTACCCAACTCATCCAGGGCCCTGGTGCGGTGGCTCACTGGGTAATAAAGGGGTTAAGGCCAGCTTGGCATTATCAGCTGGCCCTAAGCCCGAAATTCATGGGGTCACGCCAATATTAGACATGACCACCATGAATTTCTAGTAAAGTATTTAAAAAAAACACAAACACCTAGAAAAAAGTCCTTTAATTGAAATAAACACACAATTCTTTATTGTTCTAAATTAAACCATACTTACCATCACGCCCATTCCAGCTGAAGCCAACGATCTCCTGCAATAAAAGAAAAATAATAAAGCAACCTCATCCTTACCTTTCCATGGCTCCCACGACGGCTCCAGCTCTGCTACATCGAGATGACAGGCTGGACCGCAGCAGAACGCTGCCATCCAGCCTGTCATCCCGCAGACACTGAGAAGCGCAGGCATCCTTCCACTCCTCAGTGTCTGGCTGTGACGGCATCCAGATGAGCCGACAATGAACTCGGCTCACCTCATGTACGTCACTGACAGCGTGGGAGAATTCTCCTGCACTCAGCGCTTCAGCGTGAGAATTTTCCCACGCTGTCAGTGACGTGCATGAGGTGAGGTCATGTCCAATGAACTCGGCGCACCTCATGCACGTCACTGACAGCGTGGGAGAATTCTCACGCTGAAGCGCTGAGTGCAGGAGAATTTTCCCACGCTGTCAGTGACGTGCATGAGGTGAGCTGAGTTCATTGGACATGACCTCGGCTCATCTGGATGACGTCACAGAGAGACACTGAGGAGCGCAAGCATGCCTGCGCTTCTCAGTGTCCGCGGGATGACAGGCTGGATGGCAGCGTTCTGCTGCGGTCCAGCCTGTCATCTCGATGTAGCAGAGCTGAAGCTGTCCTGGGAACCATGGAAAGGTAAGGATGAGGTTGCTTTATTATTTTACTTTTATTGCAGGAGATCGTTGGCTTCAGCTGGAATGGGCGTGGTGGTAAGTATGGTTTAATTTAGAACAATAAAGAATTGTGTCTTTATTTCAATTAAAGGACTTTTTTCTGGGTGTTTGTGTTTTTTTTAAATACTTTACTAGAAATTCATGGCGGTCATGTCTAATATTGGCGTGACCCCATGAATTTCGGGCTTAGGGCCAGCTGATAATGCCAAGCTGGCCTTAACCCCTTTATTACCCAGTGAGCCACCGCACCAGGGCCCTGGATGAGTTGGGTACAGCGCCAGAAGATGGCGCTTCTATGAACGCGCCATTTTCCGGGGCGGCTGCGGCATGCAATTTGCAGCGGGTGGGGCCCAGAAAGCTTGGGTCTCCCTGCGCTGCAGATTCCAGTCCCCAGCTGCCTAGTTGTACCTGGCTGGACACAAAAATAGGGCGAAGCGCCACACATTTTTTTTTTTAATTATTTCATGAAATTCATGGAATAATTAAGAAAAAAAGGGCTTCCCTATATTGTTGTGTCCGGCTAGGTACAAATAGGCAGCTGGTGGTTGGGGGCAGCCCGTTCCTGCCTGCTGTACCTGGCTGGACACAAATATAGGGCGAAGCCCCACATAATTTTTTTTTAATTATTTCATGAATTTCCTGAAATAATTAAAAAAAAATTGACGTGGGGCTTCACACTATATTTGTGTCCAGCCAGGTACAGCAGGCAGGAACGGGCTGCCCCCAACCACCAGCTGCCTATTTGTACCTAGCCGGACACAACAATATAGGGAAGCCCTTTTTTTCTTAATTATTCCATGAATTTCATGAAATAATTAAAAAAAAAAAAAAGTGGAGCTTCTCCCTATTTTTGTGTCCAGCCAGGTACAACTAGGCAGCTGGGGGATGGAATCTGCAGCGCAGGGAGGCCCAAGCTTTCTGCCCCCCCCCCCCGCTGAAAATTGCAGTCCGCGGCCGCCCCGGAAAATGGCGCGTTCATAGAAGCTGGATGCTGTACCTGGCTGGCATACAAAAATATGGCGAAGCCCACGTCAAAAGTTTTGGGAAAAATTTATTAAAAAATAAATAATAATTTAGGGACTGCATCTTTATTAAGTCCTCAAATGTCATTTAGTGTTAAAATAAAGGATTTATTTAAAAAAAAAATGGCGTGGGATCCCCCATAATTTTAGTCTTTAGCGGAGGTTAAGCAGACGGCTGGGGCAGATGTTTGAAGCCTGGGAAGGGGGTAAAACCCACGGAGCTTCCCAGGCTACTAATATCAGCCCCCAGCTGAATACCTAGCCTTTACTAGCTATTAAAATGGGGGACCCCCCCAAAAAAAATGACGTGGGGTCCCCCCTATTTTAATAGCTAGCAAAGGCTAGGCAGACAGCTGGGGGCTGATATTAATAGCTCAGGAAGGGTGCCATGAATATTGGCCCCCTCCCAGGCTAGAAACACCAGCCGTCAGCCGCCCCAGAAATGGCGCATCCATAGGATGCGCCAATTCTGGCACTTAGCCTCGCTCTTCCACGCTGCCCTGGTGCGGTGGCAGGGGGTAATAGTGGTGGGGTTCATGTCAGCGCCAGCTGCCATGAAGCCCAGGTTAGTAATGATGGCCGTCTATATGACACCCCCATTACTAACCTACAAAGTGTTAAAAAGAAAAAACACACTACACCCAGAAAAAAATAATTTATTTGAAATAAAACACCATTTTATTTAATTCTTAGTTTACTAAAAAAAAAATAGTTACCTGTCCACGTTCCTGCGCTGATCTCCCATGCACAGCTGTCACATCTGGAGATGGTGACAGCTGTGCATGGCTGCTGTAAGCTCACGCTGCCGGGAACACGTCCGCTCCCGGCAGCGGGAGCCACTGACTGAGGTCACCGGAGTGCATTCAGGCAGCGCAGCTCCGGAGACCTCCTTTACGGCAGTGCTGTACCGTGGGAATTTCTCACGATACAGCAGTGCCGTAAAGGAGCTAACCGGAGCAGCGCTGCCTGAACTCCGGTGAACCCTTACGGCCCCGTCATTCTAGCGGCGGCAGCGGTTCAGAGCGGTCACATTCTATGTGGCTGCTCTGAACTGGAGATCATCGTGGGACACTCGTGGACTGCTACGGAGGGGTAAGGATAAGGTTGTGGTTTATTATTTTATATTTTATTACAGGAGATCGATGGCTTCGGGGAATTAGGTGTCTAGGTGAGTATAGGTGTAGTTTTTTATTTTTTACTTTATTTTAGGTGGCGATCGGCGGGGACAGGTAATGTATGAACTAATTTATTGTAGGTAACCACTGGCCACCAATGACATGTATCTAACATTTATTGGGGACACAGTAGGGCAATTTAAATAACAGGATCAGGCTGATGGGAACTACTGCTCCCATCGAGCTGATCCTGCTGGCAGGAGTGGACGGGGGACAGACATAGGCCGATGGGAGTAGTAGTGTCACATCGGCCTATGTCTGCCTGCACGCACACATCGCACAGACACCGCACACATCGCACAGACACCGCGCACACACACACACCGCACACAGACACACCGCGCACACACACACACCCCGCACACACACCCCGCGCACACCCCGCACACACACACACCCCGCACACACACACACTAATCATGACGGGTCTGGGAGGTGAGGCTGACCTGTGCGGCCGTGGGAAAGTTCATGTGAGTTCATGCAGTCAAGCATGAACTCACATGAACCCTCTGAGGGCACCGCGGCTACTTCAAATGAACAGCTGATCGGCATCACCTGATACCTCAGCTGTTCATTTGAAATAACCGGCGGGAAAGCGCAGCACAGAACGGGAAAGCCGGCGGTGAAGTCTTTTCACTGCCGGCTTCCCCGCCCGGGTCCTTCGCTCCTTGGTGCTGCGCTCCCCGCCCGGTCCTAGCTTACGATCGGGATGGGAGGTGGCGAGGGGAGCGGAGGATCGGGGTGGGAGGCTGCGGGGAAGCAGTATGGGGCTGTGTGATTGTTTAAAAGCCGGCGGCTTTTTACCGCCCGCCGGCTTTTAAACAATCAGGAGAATTCTCCCACGCTGGGATGGCATTCTGATGACAGGCTGGATCGCGCTGCCATCCAACTTGTCATCCTTCACAGACACTGCAGAGCGCAGGCATTATGGGAACTTCCGATTCCGGTATTCGATATTATAAAAGTATCGGAATTAAGTATCGGAATTCCGATACAGTGAATATCGGCCGATACCCGATATTTCAGTATCGGAATGCTCAACACTATTAATGACCTTTTGGGGGGTATACAGAGTAAAATTTCAATATTTTCAGATGATCGTAAACTCTGCAAGGTTATCAGTACATAGGAGGATAATGTAATATTACAGAGGGATTTATGTAAGCTTGAGGTTTGGGCTAAAAAATGGCAATTGAAGTTTAATGTAGATAAATGTTCTTGCTTGGGACAAATTACAATGTACAATTATGTACTAAACACTGGGAAAACCATCACTGGAAAAGACTTGGGTGTATGGGTGGACAGCAAACTCAACTTTAATAACCAGTGCTAGGCCGCTGCTGCCAAGGCAAATAGAACCATGGAAGCATTAAAAGAGGCATAGATGCTTATGATAAGAACATAGTTTTGTCTGTATACAAGTCACTAATTCAGCCACATTTAGAATACTGTGTATAATTTTGGTCTTTGGTGTATAAGACGGATATAGTTGAACTAGGACGTATGCAGACAAATGCAACCAAGGTTATTAAGGGAATTGGTGCACTGCAATTCCAAGACAGGTTATCAAAGTTAGGGTTATTCAGTTTGGAATAATGAAGGTTTAAGGGCGATCTTATTACAATGTACAAATATAAGAAGAAACAGTATAGAGATCTTATTAAGGAACTTTTTACAGGCGTCTGTCCTGTGGGGGTGCATGTATATAGTTCTGGGCAACCCGCCTGATCTAATACTATGGGCGTCATCAATACGCTGCAAGCAAGACATCAATAGGCTGCAAGCCAGACACTGTGTATCACACATATCTGTGTGACTGGCGCCCTATGCAGACTCCATCGGTGTGCATGTTTAATACTACACAGCCACCCCCTCCATGAATTGGTAGGTTAGTGAGTGGCTGTCTGCATCAGTATTTTGCACATGTGCTGCCCCCGCCTTTATCATGGAGGCTTGCTGCATCCTGCAGTGCATTGGTAATCTGACCTGGTGTTGGTAAGGCATTATCTTTTACTGTGATGTTTTTTGAAATTATGTCCAATGTTCACCATTTTTAATATTCAGACTTTCGAGAACATCATATTGTAATTGTTGATTTACTAGACAAGTTCAAGTATGGCCCGGATGCTTTTGTTGAAAAATATATTACAGGTTATGGGAACTAGATTCTGTGATAGGACGTTCATCCAGGGAACTAGTCTAATTGCCATTAGTGGAGTTGGGAAGGATTTTTTCGTTAATAGGGGGCAATTAGCATCTGCCTCATGGGTCTTTTGCCTTCCTTTGTATCAACATGTTAGGTTATAGGTAGAACACAATGGATGTCTTCTTTCAATGTACTGTGTGGGGAAATGTATTGTCAGGGGGAATCATACTGTACATCATGCTGTGTGTAATAGGACAGTGGGGGCATCATATTGAGTGTGATAGCCACTGTGGGGCCATGAAAGTGGTATCATACTGTGTGTAGGCATATATGAGGAATTGGACTAGATTAGAATGCTGGCATTCGAGAAAGAATGTCACACCGATTGTACTCCCGGGATTATGGTGTGCTGTGTAATAATATATGGTAGCAGGACCCCTCTAGTCTTCATTCCAGGTATACTAACTGCTCAGTGTTACATTGATTTGGTCGTGGAACCAGTGATATGGACATTTCTTAAACGTGCCTCAGTAACTATTTTTCAACATGGAAATGTTAAGCTACATGTTGCAGGTGTTACTGTGAGCAGCATGCTTGACTTAAACATGATACCATGGCCAGAAGCATCTCCGGATTTGACTCCCATCAAGCACTTCATTGGTCGAGCATTGCAAAAGGAGTTGCCGTCAGCAGATCTTGATGATTTGTGTGCCCAAGTGCATTCATTATTCCTCTCTGCTCTGCCTTGCTTACCGCTCCGGCGGTTCCTCTCTGCTCTGCCTTGTCCACCGCTCCGGCGGTTTCGCCCTGCTCTGCCTTGCTCACCGCTCTGGCGGTTCCTCCTGCTCTGCCTTGCCCACCGCTCCGGCGGTTTCGCCCTGCTCTGCCTTGCTCACCGCTCCGGCGGTATCTCTCTGCTCTGCCTTGCCTACCGCTCCAGCGGTTCCTCTCTGCTCTGCTTGTCTACCGCATCTGCGGTTCTGTTCCTGAATCCCAGTTTGTACTGGACCCTATCCAGCCTGCGCTCCAACCTGCTAGTGCCTCCCTGTCTGCACTCCAGCCGTGTTTGCCAGTACCCCCCTGTCTGCATACCAGCCGTGCCTTGCCAGTGCCCTCCTGTCTGCATACCAGCCGTGCTTGCCAGTATCCTCTTGTCTGCACTCCAGCCGTGCCTGCCAATACCCAACTGTCTGTGTGCCAGCCTAACCTGCCCGTTCCTGCATTCCCCGGTGTGGGTCAACAGCTGTGACAGGGGTCTAACCTGGAGTAGCACCTGGTCCCTCTGCTCGGTTCCTCCTTGGTTCACGGAGTCGTTAGCCTCCGTGCGACCTTGGTCGGATCGGGTAGATACTTAGTTATGCCCCTCCAGGCACTCCTCGGTTCATGGTACAGTGGGATCACTAATCACGCTCACGCCAGTCAGTCCAGGCACGAGTGTAACAGTTTTATTTATGTTGTATCGTGTTTGAAGGTTGCCTTTTCCTGATGGCAGGTTTCAGCTCTTTCCAAAGATGCTCAATAGGATTTAGGTCAGGGCTCATAGAAGGCCACTTCAGAATAGTTGAAAGTTTTCCTCTTAGCCGTTCTTGGGTGTTATAAGCTGTGTGTTTTGGGTCATTATCCTGTTGCAAGACCCATGACTGAGACCAAGCTTTCTGACAATGGGTAGCACATTTCTCTCTAGAATCCCTTGATAGTCTTGAGATTACATTTTACCCTGTACAGATTCAAGACACCCTGTGCCAGATGCAGCAAAGCAGCCCGAGAACATAACAGAGCTCCTCCATGTTTCACAGTAGGGACAGTGTTCTTTTCTTGATATGCTTCACTTTTCCGTCTGTGAACATAGTGCTGATGTGCCTTGCCAAAAACTTCAATGTTTGTCTCATCTGTCCATAGGACATTCTCCCAGAAGCTTTGTAGCTTGTCAACATGTAGTTTGGCAAATTCCAGTTTGGCTTTTTTATGAAATTTTTTTCAACAATGGTGTTCTCCTTGGTCGTCTCCCATGAAGTCCACTTTGGATCAAACAACAACGGATGGTGCGATCTGACACTGATGTTCCTTGAGCATGAAGCTCACCTTTAATCTCTTTAGAAGTTATCCTGGGCTCTTTTGTTACCATTCGAATTATCCGTCTCTTTGATTTGTCATCAATTTTCCTCCTGCTGCCACGTCCAGGGAGGTTGGCTACAGTCCCATGGATCTTAAATTTCTAAATAATATGTGCAACTGTAGTCACAGGAACATCAAGCTACTTGGAGATGGTCTTATAACCTTTACCCTTAACTTGCTTGTCTATAATTTTCTTTCTAATCTCCTGAGACAACTCTTTCCTTTGCTTCCTCTGGTCCATGTTGAGTGTGGTACACACCATGTCACCAAACAGCACAGTGAGTATCTGTAGCCCTATATACAGGCCCACTGACTGATTACAAGATTGTAGACACTTGTGATGCTAATTAGTGGACACAACTTGATTTAACATGTATCTGTTGTCACATTATTTTCAGGGGTACCATCATTTTTGTCCAGGCCTATATCATGAGTTACATTTTTTAAAAACTTCTGTGGAAGCAGGGTTGAAAAGCAATGTCTGACTTCCATTTGTTCATTTTCATAGATTTTTAATTTATTATTACTTTTGTCAGATTCAAATTATTTCTGTGACCATTGTGGGTTTTTCCTTTCATTAAACGAGGAGTACCAACAATTTTGACCACGTATGTATGTATGTACAAACACACACACACATATGTATATATATATATATATATATATATATTTATACACACATACACACATACATACATATATATATATATACACACACATATATATACACACACACATATATATACACACATACATATACATACATACACATATATATACACACACATACATATATATATAGTGATGTAGCAGACATCCCTTTAATGGTTTGGTGTGTTTTTGAATGACCATGTACCTTCCTCTTTAACGGACTGGTCACATGACTGTGACATCACACAGGTCCTTATGCACACAGAGGGTGTGGACACATGACTCTGACATCAGTTAAGGTCCTATCTGTGTGTGTGCTGCAGTATATATAAACCCTGTGTGATTTGTGACAGGTGTGTTCCGGTGTGTAGGAGTTCCTGGGTGTTGGGAGCTCCTGTGTGGGCACCGTGTGAGCGGCACGAGGCTGTTCCCTGTGTGTGGGGAACACGGCTCGTGGGAAGCCTGGTGAGGCCTGGTGGACTCCGGTGGAGGTGAAGCCTGGATCCCTGTGAGAGTGTGGGGGATGCCAGTAAGCCTCGGAGTGCCACACAAGCACACAAATTTTGGGGTCCATTTTTTCTTGTTAGCCCTGTGAAAATAAAAAAAATTGGGTCTAAAGTAACATTTTTGTGAAAAAAGTTAAATGTTCATTTTTTTCTTCCACATTCAAAAAATTCCTGTGAAGCATCTGAAGGGTTAATAAAGTTCTTGAATGTGGTTTTGAGCACCTTGAGGGGTGCAGTTTTTAGAATGGTGTCACTTTTGGGTATTTTCTGTCATAAAGACCTCTCAAAGTGACTTCAAATGTGATGTGGTCCCTAAAAAAATGGTTTTATACATTTTGTTGGAAAAATGAGAAATCGCTGGTCAACTTTTAACCGTTAACAAAAAAAAATTTGGGTTCCAAAATTGTGCTGATGTAAAGTAGACATGTGGGAAATGTTATTTATTAACTCTTTTGTGTGACATATCGCTCTGATTTCAGGGCTTAAAAATTCAAATTTTGAAAATCGCAAAATTTTCAAAATTTTCGCCAAATTTCCATTTTTTTCACAAATAAACGCAAGTGATATCGAAGAAATTTTTCCACAATCATGAAGTACAATATGTCACGAAAAAACAATCTCAGAATCAGGGGGATCCGTTGAAGCGTTCCAGAGTAATTACCTCATAAAGTGACAGCGGTCAGAATTGTAAAAATTGGCCCGGTCATTAACGTGCAAACCACCCGCGGGGCTTAAGGGGTTAAAGAGAACCTGTCACGTCCTAGCTGCCCTCTACACTGCCCCCATAGCGTTGGTAGTGACGCAATGTGCATCACTAGCAAGCTGTTTTCATGAAAATCGCTGCAGCTATAATGAATTTATAACGTTTAATATACTTATATCTAGGGCCGGCTCCAGGTTTTTCTGGGCCCCGGGCGAGTCTCAGTGGGCCCCTCTAACACATACCACGATTCATGATGCACAGATACCGCAGAGAAATCTATATATATAGTACAATGCAAAGATTTCACTTCTTACATTACATGAGTGATATCTACTGTAAATTCTACAATAGCTCAGAAGCCGGAGAATCCTCGCAGCACACAGTGCAGACCGGACAATATAGTCCTCCATACAGTATTATGGGCACCACTAAGTCCTCCATACAGTTTTATGGGCCCCATTATATATTGCTCCATACAGAATAATGACCCCACATAGTCCTCGTACAGTATAATGGGCACCACATATCTCCATACAGAATACTGGCCCCCATATAAGGCCGCATACGGAATACTGGCCCCCATATAAGGCTCCATAAAGGAATACTGGCCCCCATATAAGGCCCCATACGGAATACTGGCCCCCATATAAGGCCCCATATGGAATACTGGCCCCCATATAAGGCCCCATACGGAATACTGGCCCCCATACGAAATACTGGCCCCCATATAAGGCCCCATACGGAATACTTGCCCCCATATAAGGCCCCATAAAGGAATACTGGCCCCCATATAAGACCCCATGAAGGAATACTGGCCCCCATATAAGGCCCCATACGGAATACTGGCCCCCATATAAGGCCCCATACGGAATACTGGCCCCCATGTAAGGCCCCATACGGAATACTGGCCCCCATATAAGGCTCCATACGGAATACTGGCCCCCATATAACGCTCCATACGGAATACTGGCCCCCATATAAGGCTCCATACGGAATACTGCCCCCCATATAAGGCTCCATACAGAATACTGGCCCCCATATAACGCTCCATACAGGATACTGGTCCTCTTATAAAGCTCCATACAGGATACTGGCCCCCATATAACGCTCCATACAGGATACTGGTCTCCATATAATGCTCCATGCAGGCTGTTACCCCCCACATAATGCCCCATACAGGCTGTCTCCCCCCTTATAATGCTCCATGCAAGCTGTTACCCCCCACATAATGCCCCATACAGGCTGTCCCCCCACCGTATAATGCTCCATGCAGGCTGTTCCCCCCACATAATGCACTAAGCAGGCTGTCCCCCCCCCTTATAATGCCCCATGCAGGCTGTTCCCCCCTTATATTGCCCCATGCAGGCTGTCACCCCTCCTCTTTATAATGCCCCATGCAAGATGTCACCCCCTCTCTCTATAATGCCCCAAACAGGATGTCACCCCCCCTCTTTATAATCCCCAATCAGGATGTCACCCCCCCTCTTTATAATGCCCCATTCAGGATGTCACCCCCTCTCTTCATAGTGCCCCATGCAGGATGTCACTCCCCTCTGTTTATAATGCCCCATGCAGGATGTCACCCCCTCTCTTTATAATGCCCCATGCAGGATGTCACCCCCTCTCTTTATAATGCCCCATGCAGGATGTCACCCCCTCTCTTTATAATGCCCCATGCAGGATGTCACCCCCTCTCTTTACAATGTCCTATGCAGGATGTCACCCCCCTCTCTTTATAATGCCCCATGCAGGATGTCAGCCCCCCTCTCTTTATAATGCCCCATGCAGGATGTCACCCCCTCTCTTTATAATGCCCCATGCAAGATGTCACCCCCCTCTCTTTATAATGCCCCATGCAGGATGTCACCCCCTCTCTCTATAATGCCCCATGCAGGCTGTCACCCCCTCTCTCTATAATGCCCCATGCAGGATGTCACCCCCCCTCTCTTTATAATGCCCCATGCAGGATGTCACCCCCCCTCTCTTTATAATGCCCCATGCAGGATGTCAACCCCCCTCTCTTTATAATGCCCCATGCAGGATGTCACCCCCCCATATTATGCCCCATGCAGGATGTCACCCCCCCCCCCACATATTATGCCCCATGCCTCCATACATTAAAAAAAAAAATCAAATACTCACCTCCCTCCTCACCTGCTGCAGCTGCTCGGGTCGGGACTCCAGCGTTGGCGGCGTCTTTCCGCTCTGTGCTCCCTGTGACAGCTCAGGGGGAGGGCGCGGTGGAAAGACTTCACCGCACCCTCTGACCTGAGACGTCACAGAGAGTGCAGAGCAGGAAGTCGGCGGATCTGCAGAGGCACGGGGAGAGGTAAGTATCCGGCTGCCGGGGCCCTGAGCAAGCGGGGGAGAAGGGCGGGCGCTGACACCGCTCTCCTCCGCCCATAGCCCAACGGGGTGCGCGACCGCCAGTGGGCCCCCCTGCCTGCTCAGGGCCCCGGCACTTGCCCGGGTGCGCCGGGTGCTGACGCCGGCCCTACTTATATCCTACCTGCCTTTTCAATCATAGGGGCGTGCTTGTCATATTCAGTCAAGGGCGAGCGCAGCATTCACTCACTGCTGGCGCCGTCCATGTATTTGAATCCTGTTCCTGACCAGCGCTGATATTGTGGGACGCAGGCGCACTTGTAGATGTCCGGCCGCCTGCGCAGTGAGGCTCTGTGATTACCAGATTCACTGCGCATGCTCTGGGAACATAGCGCGTTAAAGCGCATGCGCAGTGAGGCTGTGTGATTATGACTTTTTCTTCACTTTGAAAATTGTTTAAGTTGGCTGAGGGACTGGGTGGTTTACCTAGGACAAGGAATGGCCATGTGTAAGAAAAACCGCTACTGATTGTAAATTACAGATTCTGTTAACTACAATAAATAAGTTGGTTAACAAGAAACACTTTGATATAGTGCACTACACAATACAGTTCTCTTTTACACACTGTATAGTTTGCTAAAAGGCACACGTTTTAGTGGGAGAGGCCGAAAAATGAACGAGTAATACAACCGTTTATGGATGCTGTAGTGTGGACCCCTAGAGTCAATTCTCCTGGTGGGCCCTAGGCACCCCAGTCCGACCCTGTATGAGGCCTTTACATGGTATCAACGCCTGCGATGAGAACGCCACATCATAGTAATAGCAGAATCACAAATATAAGATTATATGAACAGATTAAAGCAAGATTTCTATTGCTGGCTGCAGAATGAGTTAACTGGGATATCATCAGTGAGTTTGATCTGACTGGAGAAGTAACTACTCTTGTTTTTATTCTTTTGAGCTCCATTCAGCTAATTTATGATTTATCACCTTCCCTGAGCATACATGGAAATCATGGGGTCCCATAGCAGAAGTAATAATTAAGCCCCCACAAAAAAACATTAATATTCAGCGGGGTCACAGAAGAGCATACCTCACAAGTTTGCAACCCTTCCATAGTAATTTTGCCCCAATTGAAGCCCCCTAGTGTTCCCACGTACTAAGATACTCCTTTAATGGCCAAAAATGTGCCCCCAAACACAGTAAGATACCCCCACAGTGAATTTCTCCACTGTACCCTCCACACATACAGTATGATGACTCTACAGTACCCCCGCAAAGTATGATAAACCCCAGTGACCTCTACACAGTATGATGGCCCCCTGCATAACCCTCCACACAGTATAATGGACCCCGCACAGCCCTCCACACTGTATAATGGTCCTCATACAGTGTAATGGCCCCCACTATCCACCCAAGCAGTATAATGACCCCCATCAGCCACTTATACAGTATAATGCCCCTCACCACACAGCCCTCCAAATAGTATAATGGCCCAAACACAACGCTCCAAATAAAATAATAGTCCTCACATAAGCCTCTAAACAATATAATAGTCCCCACCCAGCCCTCCAAATAATATAATGGACCCCACATAGGCCTCCAAATAGTATAATAGTCCCCATACAGCTCTTCAAATAATAGAACGGTCCCCACATAGCCCACCAAATAGTATGATAGCCTGACACATAGCCATTCAAATAGTAGTATAATGGCCCCCACAGAGCACTACAAATAGTATGATGCTCCCCACATAATCCTCCAAATAGTAGAATGATGGCCCCCACATAGTTCTCCAAATAGTATGATGGTCCCCAAGACAGCCCTAAAATTAGTATTTTAGCACCCCAAATATGATGATGCCCCCCAAATAACCCTTCAAATAATATGATGGCCTCCAAGTAGCCCTACAAATAGTATCATGGCCTTCCAGTTTGCCCTCCAAATAATATGATGGCCCTCACAAACTACTTATTAATTAAAAAAAAAATACTCACCTCTCCCCATTCCCCTGCTGTTCTGGTCTTTGCAGCATGTGGTTTGAAACTATGCTCAGCTCGGCACAGTGGACGCGATTTTGGGACATTATCACGTCCACTGAGCTGAGACATCAGAAGCACAGAGGAGAATGATGGAGGAGGGAGCAGACGGTTCCCTCCTCCATCATTCCTTTCAATTGTATCTGCATCCAGAATGTGGATACAGTTGAAAGTGTGATGCTGGATGCGGGGGGCCCGATGCCTGTGCTGACATCGCCACCTGTCTCACAGTTGCAAAGCAGCTGCGGGGTCTGCCGTTATTAGCGGTATGCCAGTGCCATTGTTATGTGACATGAGCCCCGGGAGAGCCAGTGCCGAGACAGCTGGTACAACACCAACACCGAAGGTGAATATAAGTGTTATTTTACTGGGGAGAAACATAGGGATTTAGAAGGGGTTGTCTGATTAGTGGACATCCCCTTTAAGTAATCAAGTTCATTAAAGGGGTTGTCCACTACTGCACATCCCCAGCTTATTACATTTAGGACTTCAGCACCGCTTTTTCCGGACATTGCTATGACTTGTTATGTCCTCTGCAGCCAATTAGCAGATGTTGGTCAATAGTCTGTCAGGACGGACATCTGCTCTGAAGAAATAGAGTTTTTGAGACTTGTAGACATTATGGAATAACGTCCATAAAAATATCCCAAGCCGGTATTGGTCCTCCAAGAAGCATGAAGCCCTCGCTGCTACTAACTTACTCCCATACCTGGATCTACCTAGATGATGAAAACACTTGGACTGTAAGGTACAAATCAGGTGAAATTATGAAACCTGGAGGGAATGTCACTTCAGGTTGTGCGTAGATATCCGTAGATAGAAGTCGTTATTTATCCGCCATTAATGAAATGTTTTGTCCATTTTTGCTCCACAAATCTGAGGCCGATGAATGGGGGAATGGCACCAATGCTATGGAGAATGCCTTGAAAATTGAAAAGGGCGTAAATAAGGCTCTGCTGGACCTCCACAAGATTGCTATGGACCATGCGGACCCTCATGTAAGTGACTCCCCCATAGCGTATAGATACCGCGTGTTCATTTTATAAAATATCCTCCATGAAGGAACAGTTCATGTATCTTCTGTGACCTCCATATTGTGCTGTTCCTGGAAATGTAATACCACCTGACTACTAGATGTCACGTTCCCCTTTATAATGGGCGGTGTTCCAACACAAGCTGCATATTATGGCACTGTTATAAAGCTATGGGACAATTCATTAGTGTATTTGCACCTTTTTTTTCTAGTTTTTAGTGTTTTTCATTTGCGCCTTGTTCTTCTTTTAATTTGCGCCTTTTTGAAGTCTGCAGCGTTCCCTTTTTTTTCATTGATCATTATGGGGTTTCCGGCTAATTATCTAATTGTGACTTTTTAAAAAGTTGTCACATTTTTACTCAAATATATTTCAAGTGATTTTGTGTTCTGTAGTCCGGGAGGTTTTTTTGCACAAACTTTGCAACATTTTAGCATGCCACTTTTTTGCGATACAAAGACACAAAAAGGTTTAAAGACAAAAAAAATACAGTTTTGATTTTGGGCAAAATCCATGAACCAGGTGCGCCACTTTCAGGAATTTGGCACAAAAAAATCAAATGATACAAAAGAGAAAAGGGACTTGAAAAAATACAATGTTGTATTGGGCCCTATGACGGCACAGCACAGATTTTAGTAAAGGTTTTGCAGGATTACTAAGAGGGGTTCACATGCTATCAATTGTTAAAAAAACAAGCAAAATGATGACTCGGACCCTCTGATTTTCGAGGTATAAGACTACGTCCCCACAATGAGCTTCTAGTGAGTTTTAGATATAGCAGATTTTCTGCCCCATTAAGTAAAATAGGTTACTTGAATTTTTTTCGAAAATATACAGCATAAAAAACTCACCCAAAACTCATTGTGAGAACGTAGCCTAAGGGTATGTGCACATCATTTAGACGCCGGTGAGTTGTCCTTGGTGAAGCTCTGCCACCGGTGGTTTTCACTCTATACTTTAAAGGGAACCTGTCATGTCCCTAAACGCTATTAACCTGCAGATATGGGGTTAATCTGCAGGTTTATAAAGCTGCCGGGCGTCTTACTGAAAGGCCGGCTACCGGGAGGAAATGCACTTTATTCCCCACGGCAGCCTCCAGCTTTCAGTCATAGAGGCGCGGCCGGCGTGGCTTCAGTCATTGTTCAGTACATAGTGAGCGGCGGCTATAACCGCACCCTGGCACTGACTGACAGCCGGCTAAGCGGCCCCTGTAACCGCTCCCTGTAAAGACTGACAGCCGGATCTGTACTGATGTACTGCTGAGCTGTCAGTCAGTGCCGGGGCGTTGTTACAGCTGCCGATCACTGTATATTGAGCGGTGTCTGAAGTTGCGCCGGAAGTGTGGCACCCCAGGGGTCTGGTTTCCACAGTAATAGCAATATTACGTCTTTGAGCAGGTGGGAGGTTTCCTGGTCAGACATCCTATGCATGCCACACCTCCTGCCCAGTCCTGGGAGGGGAAGAACTTCCCCTATATAAAGCTGGGGCTGAGGCAGGGTTAGAAGAGAGTGAGAGAACACAGACAGAGACACAGTCTGGTCTGTAGTGGAGCAGCTTTAGGAGCAAGAAAGATCAGGAGCTGTGTGGGAGCTGTGCTAAAAGAGATCAGGGGCTGGAAGCTGTAGAGCTCGCCCTGATTGAAGAGTTCTTACCGGACCCGGAGTCCGAGGCTGTGGGGACTAATCCTTACCCAGCAGCAGAAACCGCCCGGCAGGGGATTTCAGGTCCTCTGGCCAAGAAACCCGAAGGCACGGTCACACGCAAGGGACCAGCACCGCCGTCGTGGAGCGGAAGCTACCAGAAGGCCCCGAGTCACCGGCCATACGGGTGAGCACCACACGGTACACTCAGGGACGTGGGCTACTTTTACCCGCCTCTAGCAAGGTAGCCAGAAGAGTACGATTAGTTGGGGAGGCCTACAACTCCGCCTGGCCAGGGAAGATTCCATCTGCTCACGGACTGACCAGGCCCCGATCGCTAGCCAGTACTCCGGGAGGGTCTACCTTTGCCACCAGTAAAGACCCTGAACTACACCGCACCGTCTCTGAGTGTTTCATCATCCACGTCCGCTGCCCTGAGGCCATACCCCTCCCGTTGGGGGTTATACCATCCCCGCTGCACAACCGTACCACCGGCCTCAGCGGTCTGCCCTGCAGCGGCGGTCTCATGACCGCATTCAACGGGTGGCGTAGTCGAGCAATATAACATCTACTGCTAAATACTGCCGCTCAGTTTGACTCCCTGGGCACGGACCGGGTCACCGCCACGAGACTACTACCCCCATCTGATCCGGCTCCGGGTAAGCCCCCGTGCGCGCGATGCCGCACGACACAGCAGGCCCAGGGGCGCGTCAACTTTTGGCGTAGTCGGCAGGATTCCGTGCCCGCAACCACCGGGTACTGCGCGCCTGAAAAAGAGACTTTTAAACTTACCTGTGGTGAAGATTCCCGCCATCCGACGCCATCTTCCACCTCCTTCCCGCCATCCGTGGACGCCGCGCAGGAAGAAGAGGGGCGTGGACTCCGAAAAGCCCGCGAGAACTGAAGCCCCGCCTCACGTCCGGACGTTGCGTAAGGTCCTGGAAGGAGCCCAGCAGACGCCGACGTCATAGGAGTGCGACGGAAGGTCCTCGACCCTGACGATCCACTGCGGAGCCGCGGCCTACGGAAGAGGATCATCGCAAGGTAGGCCACGGTCCACTAGGGGGGAGGAAGATGTCGGATACGGAGGAGAGCTTCACTGCCGCAGCCACCGCCAGCGCCACCGCTGCTGCGGTCATGCCTTTCACTATGCCCTATATCCCGGGGGCAGCCTGGCTACCCCAGTACTCAGGGGAGTCACATACCCTGAATGACTTTAGAGAAAAGCTGGATAGCCTCTTCCAGGTGTACCCCCTCACAGAAGAGCAAAAAGTGAGCATCCTGGTGGCCCAACTAACCGGGGCAGCCCAAAGGGAGGTAAAGTCCTGGCCGCCTGGGAGGAGGACTGTCGCAGGGATATTAACCCGGCTGAAGGACACCTTTGATACCCGCACCTCAGCTGAGATTAAGCTTAGATTCTACGGGTGCAAACAGCGAGCACATGAGAATATAAGGGACTATGCACTAAACCTACAAGAGGCCCTGAGAGCCATTAAGCAGACCGACCCTGACGGCGTGGGAAACGAGGACAGGCTGTTGACCGAACAATTTATAGAGGGACTATATTGCAATGCCCACCGAACCCAGTTGCGGGCAATGGCCTTACAGGATCCTCATCTGGACTTTGCACAGTTCAAGGACAGAGCCATTCGGGTGCTCCGAGAACCGGCACCGGGTGGCGTTGTGACCCACAGGCGCCCTACTACCGCTTACCACCAGGAGGCGGCGCCCTTGTCGGCAGGGCCTGTGGGGGCTGATGCGCAGGCTTTGAACAATGACCCGGCTCCAGACCTGCACCATCAGGTCCAAGAGCTAGCTAAAAGCGTAGCTGCGCTAACCCGAACTGTGCAGTCTTTACAGGTTGCTGCTCCAGGGAAGATCCAGCTGGCATCCGGACCGGAGGACATCCCGTGGCGTCGACCAAGGAGGACCCCACCGGCCAGAGGAAGACCCAGCGACCGATACAACGAGGACGGACAGCCCATCTGCCGCCGCTGCAATCAACCCGGACATATGGCAAGGTACTGTCCTTTAAACTGGCACAACCTCGGGTAGAGGGCCAACCCCTAGGAATAAGATCACCAGGCCCATCGAACTGGCGTGACAAATATGTGGGAGGACGTCCAGTCTTGCCTGTGGTACTGGATGGCATTCCTATGAGTGCCCTACTTGACACCGGGTCACAGGTCACCACCTGACTCGGATATAACCCGCTACCCTGACGACGACTTGAGTATCATCGCCAGCAATGGTCAACCCGTGCCACAGATCGGATTCAAAGAGATGACCATTAAAATCGGTAGAGTCGAACTGGCAGCACAGGGACTGATCATTGTAGACATTGACAAGCGCGAGAGTCACCCAAAGATAACGCTAGGAACTAATGTGATTGAAAATTGTCTTGCAGAGGTGATTTTCATTTTACAGCAGGTTGCCAAGAACGCCAGCTCCGGCCAGCAGCGAGTGCTCCAAAAAGAGATCCGGGCACTGATGCGGCGGCAACAGGTGGAACTCTCCGGTGGTGAGATTGGAAGCGTGAGAATGTGTGACCCTTTCCCTATTGCCATGCCCCCAAAAAGTGAAATGATGATTTGGTGCCGGGCAGCTATTGGTCTAAGAGGTAGAGACTACCAAGCAATGGTAGAACCCGTCTACTCAGACAGTAGGCCCACCATTTTGACAGCACGGGGGGTGGTTGATGTACGCCATGGGAGGGTGCCCGTTCGCATAATAAACATCGGGAAGAGAGAAGTACACCTGCCCCGGTATGCCACGCTAGCTAAATTGTTCACCATAAACCAGAATTCTGTACAGGCCGTGGAACCCTTGCCTCCATCTCAACCAGAGGAAGGTAACGGCTCTAAGAAAACAATAGAGGACTGGTGTCAGCAACTACATTTGGGTACTGACTCCACTCCCTCACACCAGAAACAGGGAGTCTATCGGGTGGTTCAAGAGTACGAGAGAGTGTTTAGTAAACACCCGTTAGACTTCGGGCGAGTAAAGGGGGTAGAACACCATATCCCCACGGGAGACCATCCTCCCATAAAGGAGAGATACCGACCCGTACCCCCTGCACACTACCAATACGCCAAGGGGATGCTTAGAGACATGAAGGAGGCTGGGGTAATTAGGGATAGCTGTAGCCCCTGGGCAGCTCCACTGGTTTTGGTTAAAAAGAAAGACAACACCATGAGAATGTGTGTAGATTACCGGAAAATCAACCGTATCACACACAAAGATGCGTACCCCTTACCAAGGATAGAGGAGTCTTTGGCTGCTTTAAGATCTGCTAACTTCTTCTCTACTTTGGATCTCACTAGCGGGTCCTGTCAGGTTCCTGTAGCAGAGGCGGACCGGCAGAAGACCGCATTCACCACCCCGATGGGACTTAGCGAGTTTACCTGCATGCAGTTTGGACTCTGCAACGCACCAGGAACCTTCCAACGGTTGATGGAATGCTGTCTGGGACACCGAAACTTTGAGACGGTCCTGTTATACCTGGACGATGTCATCGTCTACTCCAAGACCTACGAGGACCACCTGAAACACCTGGCAGAAGTGTTCGAAGCCCTGGCAAACTACGGCCTGAAGGTGAAACCCTCCAAGTGTCACCTCCTGAAACCAAAGGTGCAGTACCTGGGACACGTGGTGAGTGCTGACGGAGTGGCTCCCGACCCTGATAAGATCACCACAATTAAGGAATGGCCAAGCCCCTCCAGCGTAAAGGAAGTGCGGCAGTTCCTCGGGTTGGTAGGCTACTACCGAAGGTTCATTCCGGGTTTCACCAAAAAGGCAGCTCCTATGCAGGACCTCCTGATAGGCCAGTCCAGGAAGGCCAAGAACCAGAAGCCGCCCTTCAGATGGGAGAAGTTGGAAGAAGAGTCCTTCCGCCAGCTGAAGATGGCCCTCAAGGGGGATGAAATCCTGGCGTACCCTGATTACAGCCAGCCCTTTATCCTCTACACCGACGCAAGTAACATCGGGCTAGGAGCCGTACTGTCCCACATCCAGCAGGGGAAAGAACGGGTAATTGCTTACGCCAGCCGAAAACTGCGACCCACCGAAAGAAACCCTGAGAATTACAGCTCATTCAAGCTAGAATTCCTGGCAGTGGTGTGGGCAGTCACCAAACGCTTTAAGCACTACCTCGCCTCTTCCCGGTTCACCGTGTACACGGATAACAACCCGTTGACACACCTGGATACGGCAAGACTCGGTGCCCTGGAGCAGAGATGGATGGCCCGCCTGTCCAACTTTGAGTTTACAATCAAATACCGGGCAGGACGCTCCAATACCAACGCGGATGCCTTGTCCAGAATGCCAAACCTACCGGACGTGGGGGAAGATCCAGAGGAACTGGAAGAAGTTGAACTTCCCGCGTTCCACCGGCATGGGACTATCCAGTATTCCCACCGTGTAAGGAGTAAGCAATCCGCTACGTTCAACCCCTTACCTCATTACAACTGGGCGGAAACGCAAGACAGTGACCCCGCCGTCCGACTGGTGAAGGAGATGCTGACTCAGCCAGATGCCCGCCTTGACCCAGACGCTCCGGAGGAGGCCAAGCAACTGTGGATTGAGAAGAGTCGACTGTTCCTTTACAAGGAGAAGTTGTGCCGCAGAATGGTTAACTCCCGGACGCATGAACTGATCTGGCAAGTAGTGGTGCCAAGAAGAGACGCGGCTATGGTGCTGGAGGCATACCACAACGGAGCTGGGCACTTCGGATGGAAGAAGCTGGAGTTCCTGCTGCGTGCGCGGTTCCACTGGGTAGGCATGAGAGGAATCATCGAGAGGTGGTGCAGAGACTGTGGCCCGTGCCACCTAAGAAGGAAGGACCGTGCCAGCCAGAAGACTCCCTTGCAGCCCATCATCACCCGACAGCCACTGGAACTGGTAGCCCTGGACCATGTGAAACTGGCTCCAAGCAGATCTGGGTATGTCTACGCCCTCACAATCGTAGATCATTACTCCCGGTTCCTGGTGGTGGTCCCGGTCAAGGACTTAACGGCTCAAACAGCAGCTAGAGCTTTCCAGCAGCACTTCTGCCGTCCACACGGATACCCAGAGCAGGTGCTGACGGACCAAGGACCAGCCTTTGAAGCGGAAGTCTTCCAGGAGTTCTGTACTCTGTATGGCTGCCGGAAGATAAGAACAACACCCTATCATCCGCAAACCAATGGGCTCTGCGAGAAAATGAACCAGGTGGTGATAGATCTTCTGAAAACATTGCCCCTGGAAGAACGCAGTCTGTGGCCTGAGAAACTGCCTGATCTGGTGGACCTATACAACCACATCCTGGTAGGTTCTACCAACTGTACCCCGGCTTACCTAATGAGAGCAAGACCTGGTAAGCTTCCTGTTGATCTGGAGATGGGAGTCCTGACACCCGAGGACACTTCACCAGAAGCAGACTGGGACACAGAAAGGCAGCAGCAGTACCGGAAAGTACAGGAGAGCGTGGAGCGAAGTCTCTGTCAAGCTAGAGAAAGACAGGAGAAGACTTACAACCAGTATGCTCCCGCTGTTCCCCTGGTACCTGGAGAGCAGGTCTTGAAGAGGAAGAGACGCCTCCACAAGTTGGACGACCAGTGGGAGAAGGACCCGTACACCGTACTGCCCTCAAGCCATGAGAACCCGAAAGTCTGCATAATCAGTAAGGACGGAGGAGAAACCACAGCCATTGTCTCCCGAGATCACCTGAAGAAGTGTCCCGAACAGCTACGAAGCCCTGAAGAAGAACAAGAAGACCCTTGACCCGCAGAGGAAAGGGAAGATATGGTCAGTACTGTGCTCGGAGACTTCCCTCGGTCTTGGACTCAAGTCAATGGCGCTGTTGTGGTACCCGTCCTCACCTTCCTCCAACCAGCATCTCAAGTACCTACAGAGAAACAGGTAGAGCTGGAAGAGCAGCCGGTCCAGGAGGCAGAAGACCCCACACAAGCAGACCAGGAGGATCAACCCTCTGCTTATAGTGAGCCTGCCGTGCCCCTAGTGAGCCAAAGAGCCCGTAGACAGCTGCCCAGTTTACCTTTGACAGCTCCTACACCCCGTAGCTCAGGACCAGTCAGTCAGCTCCGTAGGTCCACTAGAGCCACTAGAGGCCAGTTGCCCGTACGTTGGAGGATCTAAGTGTTTAGACTGTTTATTTGTATTTACCTGTTTTCTGTTACCTGTAAATAATTGTGTATTTTTAGTTATTTTATAGGTGTCATTTAGGGATTATCCGGAATCCTTTGTACATATGTTTGGAGCGTAACCCAGGAAAGGACAAAGACTGTTAAGGACTCGGGGCAGGACAGACCCCTACCTGGTTACGGCTCCCGGTCTCTTGGTGAAATGGACACCTTTGTTTTCTTCAAAGACTGCACCCGGTTGCGGACATGCCGTGACCATCCTAATGTGTTCTTCTTTATTGTACTGTTTCTGTTTTTACTTGTTATGTTTTACAAAAATATGTTTAGTCCCGGAGTACTAAATTTTACTAGGGGGGAATGTGGCACCCCAGGGGTCTGGTTTCCACAGTAATAGCAATATTACGTCTGTGAGCAGGTGGGAGGTTTCCTGGTCAGACATCCTATGCATGCCACACCTCCTGCCCAGTCCTGGGAGGGGAAGAACTTCCCCTATATAAAGCTGGGGCTGAGGCAGGGTTAGAAGAGAGTGAGAGAACACAGACAGAGACACAGTCTGGTCTGTAGTGGAGCAGCTTTAGGAGCAAGAAAGATCAGGAGCTCTGTGGGAGCTGTGCTAAAAGAGATCAGGGGCTGGAAGCTGTAGAGCTCGCCCTGATTGAAGAGTTCTTACCGGACCCGGAGTCCGAGGCTGTGGGGACTAATCCTTACCCAGCAGCAGAAACCGCCCGGCAGGGGATTTCAGGTCCTCTGGCCAAGAAACCCGAAGGCACGGTCACACGCAAGGGACCAGCACCGCCGTCGTGGAGCAGAAGCTACCAGAAGGCCCCGGGTGGATCAGGGAAATGCTGTAGATATAGTATATCTTGACTTCAGCAAAGCATTTGACAAAGTATCTCACACCATCCTTATTGAAAAAATGACCAAGTATGCAATGGACCAGGCAACTGTTAGGTGGATTCATAACTGGCTTAGTGATCGGACTCAAAGGGTGGTTGTAAATGGCTTCACATCCAGCTGGATGAATGTCTCAAGTGGGGTACCACAGGGCTCCGTCCTGGGACCTGTATTGTTCAACATCTTTATCAATGATTTAGATGAAGGAATTGAGGGTAAACTGATTAAATTTGCTGATGACACAAAGCTAGGAGGGATAGCTAATACTAGAGAAGAGAGAGAGAGGATTCAAAAAGACCTAAATAAACTGGAGCAGTGGGCAGCAACCAATAGAATGGTTTTTAACAGGGAAAAATGCAAAGTACTACATCTGGGCAATAAAAATGAAAAAAGCATATACAGAATGGGAGGAATAGAGCTAAGCAACAGTACATGTGAAAAAGACTTAGGTATACTAATAGATCATAGACTGAACATGAGTCAACAGTGTGATGCAGCAGCAAAAAAGGCAAATACAATTCTGGGATGTATTAACAGATGCATACAGTCTAGATCACGTGAAGTCATTATCGGTCTTTACTCCTCTTTGGTCAGACCTCATCTGGAATACTGTGTACAGTTTTGGGCACCACATTTTAAAAAAGACATAGACAAACTGGAGCAAGTTCAGAGAAGAGCGACCAGAATGGTGACTGGTCTGCAAACCATGTCCTATGAGGAACGGTTGCAGGATTTGGGAATGTTTAGCTTGCAAAAAAGAAGACTGAGAGGAGACTTAATAGCTGTCTACAAATATGTCAAGGGCTGTCACATTGTAGAAGGATCATCTTTATTCTCATTTGCACAAGGAAAGACTAGAAGCAATGGGATGAAACTAAATGGGAGGAGACACAGATTAGATATTAGAAAAAACTTTTTGACAGTTAGGGTGATTAATGAGTGGAACAGGCTGCCACGAGAGGTGGTGAGTTCCCCTTCAATGGACGTCTTCAAACAGAGGCTGGACAGACATCTGTCTGAGATGATTTAATGAATCCTGCTTTGAGCAGGGGGTTGGACCAGATGACCCAGGAGGTCCCTTCCAACTCTACCATTCTATGATTCTATGATTCTATGAGTCACCGGCCATACGGGTGAGCACCACACGGTACACTCAGGGACGTGGGCTACTTTTACCAGCCTCTAGCAAGGTAGCCAGAAGAGTACGATTAGTTGGGGAGGCCTACAACTCCGCCTGGCCAGGGAAGATTCCATCTGCTCACGGACTGACCAGGCCCCGATCGCTAGCCAGTACTCCGGGAGGGTCTACCTTTGCCACCAGTAAAGACCCTGAACTACACCGCACCGTCTCTGAGTGTTTCATCATCCACATCCGCTGCCCTGAGGCCATACCCCTCCCGTTGGGGGTTATACCATCCCCGCTGCACAACCGTACCACCGGCCTCAGCGGTCTGCCCTGCAGCGGCGGTCTCATGACTGCATTCAACGGGTGGCGTAGTCGAGCAATATAACATCTACTGCTAAATACTGCCGCTCAGTTTGACTCCCTGGGCACAGACCGGGTCACCGCCACGAGACTACTACCCCCATCTGATCCGGCTCCGGGTAAGCCCCCGTGCGCGCGATGCCGCACGACACAGCAGGCCCAGGGGCGCGTCAGAAGCTTTAACCCCTTTCTGACATTGTGCATAATAATACGTCCCTGTGCCCTGGGCCTTATGGACCAGGTACGTATTATTACGACACAGGCTGTGCGGGATCAATCGCCACCGGTTGTCAGCTGATTTTGACAGCTGACACCCGGCACTTTAACCCCCTAAATGCTGCGATCGCAGCATTTAGCAAGTGAGTGGAGGGACAGAAGCACCTCTGCTCTTGGATCGGAGACCCTGCGCTGTCCTCACGGGGTCCCGATCGTTGCCATGGTGACACGATGTCATCATGACGACACCTGTGTCACCAGGCACCAGCAAGTTAGTTTGACCATGCGCAGTGCATGATCAAACTAGCTTGTGTCTGCAGCACTGACAGTTTACAAGGTATAGCAGTGATCCTGCACTGCTATACCTTAGAACTGCGATCAGCCTGCTGAAAGTGAAAGTCCCATAGTGGGACAAAGTAAAAAAAGTGAAAAAAAAGTTGTAAAAATATTTTTTTAAAAATAAAAAAATAATAAAAAATTAAAATATTATTATGAAGAAAAACAATAAGAGTACACATATTTAGTATCGCCGCATCCGGAACGACCTGATCTATAAAACTGTCCCACTAGTTAACCCCTTTAGTGAACACAGTAAAAAAAAAAGAATCAAAAAACGGTGCTTTATCATCATACCAACGAACAAAAAGTGGAATAAAACGCGATCAAAGAGATGAATATAAATAAAAATTATACCACTGAAAACATCATCTTGTCCCGCAAAAAGCAAGCCACCATACAGCTCCATCAGCCAAAAAATAAAAAAGTTATAGCTCTTAGAATAAAGCGATTTTTTCTATGAAATAGTTTTTATTGTGTAAAAGCGCCAAAACATAAAAAAAGATATAAATGCAGTATGGCTGTAAATGTACTGACCCGAGGAATAAAGCTGCCTTATTAATTTTACCACACGCAGAGCTGCATAAAAAAAACTAAAAAAACAATTACTGAATTGTTGGTTTTTGTTTATTCTGCCTCCCAAAAATCAGAATAGAAAGCGATCAAAAAATGTCACATGCCCGAAAATGGTACCAATAAAAACATCAACTTGTCCCGCAAAATACAAGCTATCACATAACTCTGTCGACCGAAATATGGAAAAATTATAGCTCTGAAAATATGGCGATGCAAAAACTAGTCTTTGCAAAAAAAAAAGTTTAGTGTGTGACAGCTGCCAAATGTAAAAACCCGATATGAATCTGGTATCACTGTAATCGCACCGACCCGAAGAATAAAGTCATCTAATCACTTAAACCGCACGAGGAACGGTGTAAATAAATAAATAAAACCAATTCTTCACCTGCTGTTGGTTTGTTCATTCAGCCTCCCAGAGTTCGCAAAATGGCTCTGCCCACATTTATCCTGTGCTCTACGCTCAGCGCTTACACCGGGGTTTCCATGTAAATCTCTGAAATACGTGATCCAGACGGAGCCTCCGGCGGAAGATTCCCTGTAATGAGGCAGATGGAGGCACCGTCTGGCCTGTGATCCCACGGTGTCCGTCTTTTTATTAGGCGTGAATAAAAGTGCCGTCGGCCACAGTTTTGCGAGCCTCTGATAAAAAGAACACCGCTGAACAGAGGCCACACAGAGTCCAGAGTAATTAACAAATAAAGTAGCACACTGCAAGGCTAAGTATGTAAACATGAAATATGGAATATGAATAGCATTACTGCTGTAGAAAATAGAAATAAATGAGAAATCTTAGCACATAAATTGGCCAATTCATGTGTATCTGGCAGCCGCGGTAAGGCGTTTCTCAGTGCCAGGACCCTACCAATGTGAATACCTCTCTAAGGGACAGGTACACATGAATTGGCCAATTTATGCGCTAAGATTTCTCATTTATTTCTATTTTCTATAGCAGTAATGCTATTTATATTCCATATTTCATGCTTACATACTTAGCATTGCAGTTTGCTACTTTATTTGTTAATTGTATAT
This sequence comes from Phyllobates terribilis, assembly GCF_046119375.1. Lineage (NCBI taxonomy): Eukaryota > Metazoa > Chordata > Amphibia > Anura > Dendrobatidae > Phyllobates > Phyllobates terribilis. The sequence goes on along the minus strand of NW_027362974.1, from coordinate 2,338,548 downwards.
GGAGGTAGCTTCTCCTAGTAAGCACCTGTTCACACCTATTTCTCGTATTAGAAGTGCCATCAGTTTTTTCTGTTTACAGAGTCCAGAGTTAGGCCGGTTTCACATGTCCTGATATTTCCAGTATCGGAAAAACCGGTACGGGAGATATACGTGTCCATGTGCACCTGTGTGGCAACCGTGTGCCGCATCAGGAGCGCACATTCCGCCACCTGGGAATCAGCAGTACAGTTACCGCTGTTCCCAATCACCGGGTGCTGAATGCTGCCCTCATCATTGTAACCTGCTGGCGCTGTGATCAGCACAACCAAGGGACAATGATGAGAGTAGTAGTCTGCTCCCGCTGTGTCCTAGTGTAAAAATAAGAATAAAATTAAAAAATCCTTATACTCACCTGCCTATCAAAGTAAAAGTGAAGTACCCATAGCTCTTTCTTACATTCAAGCATCTGATGCTGATGCTCAGTCTATGTAGATGGCATCTTAGCTGTTGCTAGGCAACTTCCTTATAAGGTGAGATGCACCTGTAAGATTCCATCACAAGATTCCATCATGACATCACTGCTATTATGACATCATAATTCACAACCACTACTTATACAAGCGTTTACACTTCAGTGTCACTTTGATACCCCGGTGTCATTGTTGTCAGTGTTTAGCTACTTATCTAGTGATATACTGATTGCGCATTTCATTGAAATGTCTGGAATTTCTCCAGACAGACTTCAGGAGTTGGCACTACTCCAGGGGATTCTTACCACCTATACCCCTAACTGTGTGCTACCACTACCCGATGGCGTCCTCAGCTTCACTTACCGGCTGGTTATGGAGCTTGTACGGGACTGCTTGACCAAATACTACCAAGGTCGTATTACCTCAGAATATCTTCAGCATTTACAGCAGAACATCAGGACATTAGTACAACAGGTAAATAGCAGACAATCTGCACAAATTATTATTATTATGTCTAGTTGGTCTCCCTTACTGTATAGTGGTATTATTGGTAGTAATAAAATTTAGACTTTCTTCAGTGTCAGGCAGGGTCATATTTGTAATAGAGATCCCCATTTTGGGAAGAGGGTGTAAAAGTGCAGCATGAGCCTGTATGATTCAAATGTCAGGGCTAGATTTCATTCCTAGTCCAGTCCTTGTCCCTTAGTAAAGACACTTCATTTAGCACCTTAATCCGGATTTCTTATAAATATGTAATTATGATTTTTATTGTGTATAACAAATATTAATAATTTATCTCAGACCATAGAACTAGCCTCACTGATTAGAAATGTAAAGTACCCACAGTTCTTTCTTACATTCAAGCATCTGGTACTGATGCACAAACTATGGTTTTGCCACCTTAACTATTGCTAGGAAACTTCCTTTCACGGTGAGATGCCCCGTTAAGATTCCATCACAAGATTCCATCACGACATCACTGCTATTATGACATCATAATTCACCACCACTAATTATACAAGTGTTTTTATGCTGTATAAAAAATAATAATAATAATAATACAAATCAAATAATAATAATGGAATACAAGTTTATTTACAGAAAATTGTTCTTTAGATCGACACCAATATAATATATAAAATGTACCAAATGTGTAGTAATTGTAGCTGCAGATAGACAGGAGTAAAATGGTTACATAAATGGCCTCCTCCATTCTGCACTTTCTCTCATGATTTTCCTTTTGTATTTATTTCCATCTTTATAGGCTGAAGAAAAAGCCCAAAGTGGAAAATTGGCCTTTTTTAAACAAGTGGCCCAAAATGTCCTGAATATACTGGAGAGTCCGGCCCGCTCACTGGAGCACCTGGTAAGGAGCCATCATCTTCTATATCACATGTCCTTGTCCCCTCCAGGCAGGCACAGGATATTTCATGACCGCCTGTCCCTGCGGCTCCATCATCTGTGATGGCAGTCTGTACTCAGCGGTGGGAGTTTGTATTTCTGCCTCTGTTTTGCTCGATCATCACAATCTTCCTTCTTATAAATGCTGCAATTCTGATAACAGAGATCAGTTGTATATACAAGTACCTTATATATTATTGTTGATTTACTCGAGGGAGTGGCTGTGTATAGTCCGTCCAATACTGAAATTACCAGTAAATCCAATGTTTAGTCCTTCCTATCTATTGTATATGATAATTTAGTATTTGTGAAATGTTATACTAATTGTACATATTATAACCATCAGGAAACATCCGAAGGTGACTCCGAAGAGGGGCAAACCGTGAACATGCCTGACCCTAATATTAGTCAGTTAGAGCTAAAAACTGATCTGATTGAAGGTAAGCCGATCATCTAATATTTTACATTCAAATATCCAGATATTATAGAGAATGGCAGAGAATATGTAGATTTACTCTTCATTCCCTGTAATGGAGAGGGATCATGTAATTCTACTTCACGCCTGTGTGGTCTTCTCGGCTCCAAAGTGAGGGTCATAGATCCCCAATCATGTAATTGTTCAAAAATACCATATTTTGAAGACTATAAGATGCACCGGACCATAAGAAGCAGGTGAAATTTTGGAGCGGAAAATAGGAAAAACATTTTTTTAATAAAATGGTGGAGCAACTTATAATCCAATTTTGTGGTAACTTTTCTAGGGGAAAGGCGGCGGAAAGATGGCAGCAGCAGGAGTGGGGCGATGCTGCACTGAAGGCCCTGCACTTCCATGGTTTTCAATCTGGTGGACCTTGGGAAAATCTCCACCGGAGGTGGCGCATGCACAGATTGAGATCTCGGGAGACAAGATCTCAATCTGCATGCGCCATCTCCAGAATCCATTTTTCCGAAGTCCACCACACTGAAAATCATGGAAGTGCGGAGTCTCCGGCGACATTTTCTGAAAGCCCAGGGGCCGCTGCATCCTTGCACCGCCGAACACCCCCTCCTCCCAGCCTGGGGCCCACAGCATCGCCCCACTCCTGCCGCCGCCAGCTTCCTGCAGCAGTGACCCTGCGTCCTGGGGCCTCGCTTCACCGCAACCCCCCCCCCCTCAGTAAGCTACGTTGGGATAAGACGCACCCCCATTTTACAGAAAAAAGTGTGTCTTATAACTTGAAAAATACGGTAATCAGATCCTGAACAATCGCCCAGTGTATCTATCTCTGGATGTGCCATAAATACTGTATATTTAGTATGTGCAGAATACCAGATATCTAGTTTTTATATCATTTACAGAGATCTTGTCATGTCCTTCATTATATGGATGTGTTATATATTAAGTACTGATATAGACTGATACATGACATCTTTTCATTATTTTATCATTATTTTAGAAATAACTGTGTCGACGGCCAGTACTGATGGTGGAATATGTGAGACACCAGAGATCCACGAATCTGCCAGTGTAAGTATCAGAGGAGACGTCTGTTTATCATCAGATAACGGGGTATGAATTACACATATAATATTATACCCCAGATGACAATGGGATATCTTTGCTTTTATGTAGATCAGATCTATTGTGAGTAATGATGGCATTGTTATTCTGCCTCTTCTGTGTGATGCCCCTTATCATACCCTGCAGTACAGTGATATCTATGCATGGGGAATATCCCCTTAAAATATAATACTGTCTGTGGAGGGTCCGGCTTGCATCATGTCCTCTACATCTGCTGCAATGTAATCAGCGTGGACATAATATAGAGGAGAAGTTCCTGCATCTGGAGCTTTTATTTTCCTGCAGATTCTATGTCTTAATGTCATTTCTTATTATTTCTAGGCCTTGACCGGATCATTGAACTTGGAGACAAGTCCTAGTAAGACCGACTTTAAACCAATCAAACTGATCAGCAGTGGAGCTTATGGGTGAGCTTTATGTTTGCATAATATACATTTCCTAGTGTTCCTTATGACAATGCTTCTGTCTCTGTGCCCAGCCCGTACAACAGAGAAATGCTCTGAGTCCATACTGTCCACAAGAGATGAGCGAATCAGGCAAAATTCTAATTTGCTTGTTCACGTGGACTTGTGAAAATACGATTCAAGGAGAAATTAATGTCCCTTATTATGCTCTGGGGCCTCACCAGGCCCCAGAACATAATAAGCATAAGAAACATACTTATACTCCCCTTACTGCTCAATTCTCTAGCCCCTCCACTTCTCACCGTCACCCGTCCGGTCCTCACTGCCTCTTCAGTTTGCCACCGCTCACGCTATGCAAGGACTTCAGGCTTTGAGAAGGTCTGAGAGAGTTCTATGCAAGAGCATAAAAAGTCACAACATTGTGACACCGTGACTGTTCTTGCGCTTGTGCATAATCCTCCCAGATCTCATCAATGTTGGAAGTCCCGTCCCAGTATGAGAGGCATTTGGATTTCAGCATTAGCAGCAGAGATTTGAGGATGCAGCAAGGAATGGACGGTTGAGGCGGAGGGGCCGTAGAAGTGAGTATAAAAATTTGTTTATTTTTAAACTTTTTTATGGCCTTTCAAGATTTTGAAAATGGTGGCCAACGCTTGACATTTTGCTAAATCCATGAGTAAGCAAATTACAAAAAACAAAAACAAACAAAAAAACAAAACGCCATTTTGGTGAATGCAGAATTTTGCAAAATCTGAGTAGAATTTAATTCCACTCAAATGTGTTAGCTCATGTCTACTGGCCACATCTATATGTCATTATTTAGGTCAGTTAGGACGTGACATAGATGAGGACCTCGCATAGGTCATCATTTATGTTGTGTAACTTGATGGATTTCTACATGGATTTCTAGTGACATCTAGTAGTAACCAGACAATCATGTGATGAGGTTTATAGACAAAATGTTAGTAAGAATTCATTATAAATCATGGATTTTCCTTCTCTCCAGAGCCGTCCACTTAGTGCGACACAAATACACAAGCCAGCTATTCGCTATGAAGAAGCTGGACAAGGAGAACGTGAATATTCCAAGAAGACTTGAACGTGCCTTTCTAGAGAGGGACATCCTAACATTTGCTGATTGTCCATTTGTGGCCTCCATGTTGTGCTCCTTTCCAACTCCTCATCATCTGTGTATGGTCATGGAGTATGCAGCAGGTAAGTCATATCCATTGTGCCTATATCCAGCCTCAATCTGCTTATCTCTAGCATCTTCTCCATAATCTGAATGTGACCACATGGACGGTTACATGTCCATACTGCATTTACTATAAGTTATCTGTTACCAAGATGCCAGGAAAATCATTATCTCTGTGAAAGTCTCTGGTGAATGTCCTCACTGAGAATGGCAAAAATATCCACTGAGGATAAAAGGAGGATTTGACTCAATTCTAACAGTTTGTATAGATGAGCATTTCACAGAGTAATGAATAAGAGGCTTGCAGATGAGGCACGGCTCTGTCTTTTTATATTGGGTCACTCTGCTTTATACGCTCTACATTAGGCCTCTTTCACGCTTCAGTATTTCTGGTACGTGAGGTGACAGTTTACCACACGTACTGGAGACACTGACACATGTGCGCACATGTCAGTGTTTCCACGGACCGTGTGTCCATGTGATCCACACGTAGACATGTCTGTTTTTGGCCAGCAGGACGGATCACACAGACCCATTCAAGTCAATGGTTCAGTGTAAACACCTACCGCACACGGATGCCATCCGTGTGACATGTGTCGGCGCCTGGGAATTAGCGATAAAGTTAGCGCCGGGTGCTAAACGCTGCCCTCATCATTGTCCCCTGCCGGCGCTGCGATCAGAACCAGCAGGGGTTAATGATGAGGGTTGTCTTCTCCCAGTGTATTTCTACCTGTAAAAATAAGAATAAAAAAAAAATCTATACCCTCACCTGTCCTAAATGTCCCCCACTGTAATCCATGAGACCGCTCAGCAGAGGAGCCGGGGAGAATGACTCCTGCAGCGAGCGGCCCCGAATCTGCGCTGAGCTCAGCGAGCGGTGTCCTGTCACTCACTGAGCTCAGCTGAGGTCTGGCGTCGCTCGCTGCAGGAGTCATTCTCCCCAGCTCCTCTGCTGAGTAGTCGCATGGATTACAGCAGGAGATACTTAGGACAGGTAGGTGAGTATAAGGGTTTTTTTTTATTTTATTCTTATTTTTACAGGTGGAGACACCGGGAGCAGACTACAACTCTCATTATTAACTCCTGCTGGTGCTGATCGCAGTGCCGGCAGGGGAAAATGATGAGCGCAGCGTTCAGTACCCGGCTTTTGGGAATAACGCTAACTGTACACTGATTCCCAAACGCCGGTACGTGTGCTCCTGATGCGGCACACGGACATCTCCGACACAGGTTTTTCCGGTACCAGAAATATCCGGACGTGTGAAACCGGCCTTATACAGTATATAAAGCAAAACCACAAATGAGACTGCTAACACCTTTAACTAATTATATATTTATTTATTGCAAGATACATAGTATATATAGCTCATACTTTTTTGGCCAGAATAGTGTCTCTTTTTTGTATGAGTTACCTTGTTATTTTTAAATATTTATTCCACGTGACTAATAAAGATTCATGCTTTTATATGGGATGTTGCTTCATTGCACTTATTTGTGCAGCTCTTGCACCTTTGTGGTTTTGCTTCATAGACATTTAGTGCAGTCCTAGTTACTATTCGGGTATGCTCCAATGGAGGGTTTTTTGCATTATTATACAGTATATCTCTGTGTATGACATCCTGCCCCAATGTCTCCGCTCATTTCTCATTCACACTCCTCATGTGTCATTTACATTGTAACAAACCCTCTCCTGTCATATTTGCTTTCTGCTGTAGGAGGAGACTGTGGCAGTTTTATGAAGAACTATGGGTGTTTACCTGTCCCCTTGGCTCGTCTGTACATTGCAGAAACGGTTCTAGCTGTGGAATATCTGCACAGCTATGGTGTAATGCACAGAGACCTGAAGCCTGAAAAGTAAGTGACACTTGTAGTATAAGAAAGGGGAAAAAAGATATCGTTTATTATACAATCTATTTGCAACTTGGGGCTGACATCCTCTTTTTTTCACAGCCTCCTGATAACGTCAACTGGTCATATTCAAGTTACAGATTTTGGGCTTTCCAAACTCTGCCTCATGAGACCAACATCAGAGATCTACAAGGCTCCAATTGAGGACATCACCAGAGAGTTCCATGATAAGGAGGTAGGCAGGAACTTGTTCTTTACTCATCTCCTCCATTTCTCCTTCTCTTATACTTTCTCATCTAGAAAACGTTTCCACTGATGTTATTTGTCACAATTATGTTCTCTGATCATTATCTCATTCCTCTGTTTTTTCCAGATTGCTGGCTCCCCTCATTACATAGCCCCAGAAGTTATCTTAACCCCTTCCCGACCCGTGTCACACCGTTTGTGACATGGAAAACAGTTCGTTCCCGACCCATGTCACAGCGTCTGTGACATGGAGGGAAAGAGCCCCTGCAGCGCCTGCGAGCGGGGTCACTCAGGTGTCACAGTTGCTGATGCAACTAGACAACCTGAAGTTGACCCCAGGGGGGGTGGATTAACCCCCCCGTGCCTGGGACCCCTCCGATTGGTAGTTTCATTTTCACTTTTAGTGAAACTGCCAATCGGAATGAATGAAACATTTCACCAATGAAAATTGGTGAAATATTTCAATCTGGGCATAGCCTGATGCTTACAGCATCAGCCATTGGCTGGGGGGAGTGTCACCTCTGTCCCCCCCCCAGATCTGATTGGGTCTAGTGTCCATGTGACGCTAGCCCTCCAATCAGATGTGGAGGAGGAAATTTAAATGGCTAACCAAATTCCTCAGCTTCTATCCTGTCCGTGGATGCTGAGGAGATTGGTTAGCCGCCGCCGACGTCGACCCCAGACCCGCCAGCGACCCGCCAGAGACCCGCCAGCAACCCCCGCCAGAGACCCGCCAGCGACCCTCGCCGCCAGCGACCCCCGCTTCCTGCGATCCGCTGCCGCCCGCGATCCCCTGCCGCCCCACATTGCTGCCGCCGGTAATTGTTTCTCGCCTTGTCTCACTCCAGCCCCCACTTAGCCCCCGACCCCCCCCTCCATCCCCTACCACCCCCCACCCCTCCACCCCAGCCCAATTTCCTACCGCTCCCTCCGCTCTCTCCCACGACTTCATCCACCGGCTGCTGCTCTCCTTCTGACAACCGGTGGTCTCCTGCGCCTGTGATCACAACACCATCCCCCAGTCCCAGGGATCACAACACCATACCCCAGTCCCAGGGATCTCACCCCCCCCAGGGATCTCACCCCCCCCCGGGATCTCACCCCCCCAGTGATCTCACCCCCCCAGTGATCTCACCCCCCCCAGTGATCTCACCCCCCCAGTGATCTCACCCCCCCAGTGATCACCAGCCCCCCCCGCCATCCGAGTGATCACCCCCCCTGCTGCCTGCCGGCTCCTACCCCCCTTTCTGCCCAGTGATCACTGCTGGCTCTTCCATCTCCTCAACCCCCTCCTGCGCCCCGTACGCCTGAGCGCGCCCCCTCCTGCGCCCCGTGCGCCTGACTGCGCCCCCTCCTGCGCCGCGTGCGCCCCCTCCTGCGCCCCGTGCGCCTGACTGTGCCCCCTCCTGCGCCCCGTGCGCCTGACTGCGCCCCCTCCTCCGCCCCGTGCGCCTGACCGCGCCCCCTCCTGCGCCCCGTGCGCCTGACCGTGCCCCCTCCTGCGCCCCGTGCGACTGACCGCCCCCACACGTGATTTACACCAAGCACTCACACATAAACACGTACACTCATACTAATAATAAAGTTTAGATTTTTTTTCCCCACAGCACACAAAATGTCCCGCCCGTCCTGCCCTAGGGCGTACTCAGCTGAGGAGGCATATTCATTTATTGCCTCCGAAGCTGATAGTGAGGGAGAGGACCCCACGTTCCTCTATTCCTCTCATTCTTCCTCCTCCAGTGACACCGAGCCGGCACCAAGACGACGTCAGAGGTCAAGGCATCGTCCGGAGGCCGTGGAAGAAGACCCACAGCCATCTGTAAGTAACCCTCAACCTGGTGCTAGTCACGCCCAACCTAGCACCAGTGCCCCGGTGTGGACCCCCGTCCCTGAAAATTACGCTCCGCGGATTCATGATTTCCTTCCCCAATCAGGAATCCAGTTTGAGACCGCAAACCTCAGGGAAATAGACTTTTTCAAAGTCTATTTCTCTGAGGCCATTGTCAGTCTCATGGTGGAGCAGACTAACATTTACGCCCAACAATTTTTGTCTGCAAACCCAAATTCAATGTTTTCTACTTGGAGTCCCGTTGACTCAGTAGAAATGTTAAAATATTGGGGACTGGTACTTCACATGGGGATTGTGAAGAAACCAGAAATCCGTCAATACTGGAGTACCGATATTTTATATCAAACTCCAGTGTTCGGAATGGTGATGACCCGCAAAAGATTTGAGGTCATTCACAAATTTTTACATTTCAGGGATAACACGGACAGCCTTCCCCGCGATGACCCGAATTTTGACAGACTGTTCAAAATTCGTCCGGTCATAGAACACTTCAGCAAGAAGTTTGCTGAAGTGTACGTTCCCCAAAGGGAAATTTCTGTGGATGAATCCCTCATCCACTTCAAAGGGAGGCTTCAATTCCGACAATACCTGCCCAGTAAGAGGGCCAGGTACGGAATATAGCTCTACAAGCTGTGCGAGAGTGCCTCAGGGTACACTCACAGCTTTAGAGTTTACGAAGGAAAGGATTCGAGGATTCAGCCCCCAGAATTTCCACCTGCTCTGAAGGTAAGTGGGAAAATAGTGTGGGATTTGATCCGCCCACTGCTTGATAAAGGTTACCATCTATACGTTGAGAACTTATACAAGCATTCCCCTATTTCAGTCCCTCTCTGCCAGAGTTACCGCCGCTTGCGGTACTGTGCGCAGAACCCAGAGGGGTCTCCCTTTGACGCTAATTGAGCAGGTTTTCCCAAAGGGTGAGAGCCGAGCTCAATGTAGCGGCAACATGGTTGTGGTGAAGTACAAAGACAAAAGGGACGTCTTTTTCTTGACCACAATCCATGGTCCCGGCACCACGGCCACCAACGTTAGAGGTACCCCAGCACTGGTCCGCAAACCGGACTGTGCCCTGGGGTACAACAAGCACATGGGGGGAGTTGATCTTTCTGATCAAGTCCTCCAGCCCTACAGTGCGATGAGGAAGGCGAAAGTCTGATATAAAAAACTGGCCGTGCACATCGTTCAAATGGCACTGTATAACGCATACGTGCTGTCACGATGTGCAGGCCAGACCACCAACACCTTCCTCAACTTCCAGGAGACGGTGATAAAGGCCCTGATTTTTAGAAGCGAAGAAGAAGCGGGCCCCAGCACCCCTGGAACTCGAGTCTCCCGTGTGGTACCAGGGCAACATTTTCCTGGTGAGGTCACGGTAAGAAAAAGGTGCCGGGTCTGCCATAAAAGGGAGATAAGAAAGGTCACCCGTTTCCAATGTGAAACGTGTCCTGATAAACCGGGACTGTGTTTGAATGAATGTTTCAAAATTCATCACATGTCCCCGGACTAAACACATCCTGACCTTCCCTACAGAACTCACCCACACTAGCATGACATACAAAACATCACGCACACACACAACAACCTCACGTACACTACAACACACACCAACCTATGTCAGGTTGGTGTGTGTGTTGTAGTGTATGTGAGGTTGTTTGTGTGTGTGTGTGGTGTATACACCACACCACACACCAAACTCACATACACTACATCTAGATAAGTTCCCTGGGGGGTCTAGTTTCCAAAATGGGGTCACTTATGGGGGAGCTCCAATGTTTAGGCACACAGGAGCTCTTTAAACGCAACATGGTGTACGCTAACAATTTCGGCTCAAATTGTTAGCGGACACCATGTTGCGTTTGGAGAGGCCCTGTGTGCCTAAACATTGGAGCTCCCCCACAAGTGACCCCATTTTGGAAACTAGACCCCCCAAGGCACCTATCTAGATGCATAGTGAGCACTTGGAACCCCTAGGTGCTTCACAAATTAATCCGTAAAAATGAAAAAGTATTTTTTTTTCCACTTTTTCATTTTTACGAATCAATTTGTGAAGCACCTGGGGGTTCCAACTGCTCACTATGCATCTAGATAGGTGCCTTGGGGGGTCTAGTTTCCAAAATGGGGTCACTTATGGGTGAGCTCCAATTTTTAGCCACACAGGAGCTCTTTAAACGCAACATGGTGTACGCTAACAATTTCGGCTCAAATTGTTAGCGGACACCATGTTGCGTTTGGAGAGGCCCTGTGTGCCTAAACATTAGAGCTCCCCCACAAGTGACCCCATTTTGGAAACTAGACCCCCCAAGGCACTTATTTAGATGCATAGTGAGCACTTGGAACCCCCAGGTGCTTCACAAATTAATCCGTAAAAATGAAAAAGTATTTTTTTTTCCACTTTTTCATTTTTACGAATCAATTTGTGAAGCACCTGGGGGTTTCAAGTGCTCACTATGCATCTAGATAGGTGCCTTGGGTGGTCTAGTTTCCAAAATGGGGTCACTTATGGGTGATCTCCAATTTTTAGGCACACAGGAGCTCTTTAAACGCAACATGGTGTACGCTAACAATTTCGGCTCAAATTGTTAGCGGACACCATGTTGCGTTTGGAGAGGCCCTGTGTGCCTAAACATTGGAGCTCCCCCACAAGTGACCCCATTTTGGAAACTAGACCCCCCAAGGCACCTATCTAGATGCATAGTGAGCACTTGGAACCCCCAGGAGCTTCACAAATTAATCCGTAAAAATGAAAAAGTATTTTTTTTTCCACTTTTTCATTTTTACGAATCAATTTGTGAAGAACCTGGGGGTTCCAACTGCTCACTATGCATCTAGGTAGGTGCCTTGGGGGGTCTAGTTTCCAAAATGGGGTCACTTATTGGTGAGCTCCAATTTTTAGGCACACAGGAGCTCTTTAAACGCAACATGGTGTACGCTAACAATTTCGGCTCAAATTGTTAGCGGACACCATGTTGCGTTTGGAGAGGCCCTGTGTGCCTAAACATTGGAGCTCCCCCACAAGTGACCCCATTTTGGAAACTAGACCCCCCAAGGCACCTATCTAGATGCATAGTGAGCACTTGGAACCCCCAGGAGCTTCACAAATTAATCCGTAAAAATGAAAAAGTATTTTTTTTTCCACTTTTTCATTTTTACGAATCAATTTGTGAAGAACCTGGGGGTTCCAACTGCTCACTATGCATCTAGATAGGTGCCTTGGGGGGTCTAGTTTCCAAAATGGGGTCACTTATGGGTGAGCTCCAATTTTTAGGCACACAGGAGCTCTTTAAACGCAACATGGTGTACGCTAACAATTTCGGCTCAAATTGTTAGCGGACACCATGTTGCGTTTGGAGAGGCCCTGTGTGCCTAAACATTGGAGCTCCCCCACAAGTGACCCCATTTTGGAAACTAGACCCCCCAAGGCACCTATCTAGATGCATAGTGAGCACTTGGAACCCCCAGGTGCTTCACAAATTAATCCGTAAAAATGAAAAAGTATTTTTTTTTCCACTTTTTCATTTTTATGAATCAATTTGTGAAGCACCTGGGGGTTCCAAGTGCTCACTATGCATCTAGATAGGTGCATTGGGGGGTCTAGTTTCCAAAATGGGGTCACTTATGGGGGAGCTCCATTGTTTAGGCACACAGGAGCTCTTTAAACGCAACATGGTGTACGCTAACAATTTCGGCTCAAATTGTTAGTGGACACCATGTTGCGTTTGGAGAGGCCCTGTGTGCCTAAACATTGGAGCTCCCCCACAAGTGACCCCATTTTGGAAATTAGACCCCCCAAGCACCTATCTAGATGCATAGTGAGCACTTGGAACCCCCAGGTGCTTCACAAATTAATCCGTAAAAATTAAAAATACTTTTTTTTTTTTACAAAAAATTTCTTTTAGCCTATTTTTTTTAATTTTTACATAGGTAACAGGATAAAATGCATCCAAAAATTTGTTGGGCAATTTCTCCTGAGTACACCAATACCTGATATGTGGTCATAAACCACTGTTTGGGCGCATGGCAGGGCTCAGAAGGGAAGGAGCGCAATTTGACTTTTGGAGCTAATTTTCCAATCAAAAAGTGAAATGGCGCTACTTCCCTTCTGAGCCCTGTCGTGTGCCCAAACAGTGGTTTAGGACCACATATGAGGTATTGGTTTACTCAGGAGAAAATACCCAACAAATTTTAGGATGCAAATTACCCTGTTACCCATGTGAAAATTAAAAAATTTAGGCTAGAAAAAAAATTTTGTTAGAAAAATTAAAATGTTCATTTTTTTCTCCCATGTTGCTTTAGTTCCTGTGATGCACCTGAAGGGTTAATAATCTTCATGAATGTAGTTTTGAGTAGCTTGAGGGGTGCAGTTTTTGGAATGGTGTCACTTTTGGGTGTTTTCTGTCATGTACACCCCTCAAAGGGACTTCAAATGTGATGTGGTCACTAAAAAAAATGGCTTTGCAAATTTTGCTGGAAAAAAGAAAATTTGCTGATGAACTTTGAACCCTTCTAACTTCCTACCAAAAATTTTTTTTTTTTTCCAAAATTGTGCTGATGTAAAGTAGACATGTGGGAAATGTTATTTATTAACTATTTTGTGTCACATCACTCTCTAGTTTAGCAGAATAAAAATTCAAAATTTGAAAATTGCAAAATTTTCAAAATTTTTCCCATATTTTTGATTTTTTCACAAATAAACGCAAATATTATCGACCTAAATTTAATACTAACATGAAGCCCAATATGTCACGAAAAAACAATCTCAGAATCGCTAGGATCCGTTCAAGTGTTCCAGAGTATTTACTTCGTAAAGGAACACTGGTCAGATTTGACAAAAATGCCAAGGTCTTTAGGGTCAAAATAGGCTGGGTCCTGAAGGGGTTAAAGGAAGGCTATGGAAGGCCAGCTGACTGGTGGTCAATTGGGATCATCCTATATACATTTCTTGTAGGACGTGTACCATTTTATGGGCCTTCCAAATATGACATTTACAGCCATATTGTAAGGGGTAAGTAAAATAATCTGATTGCTGTGTAATGTCATTGTTATTTGAATAGATTAGTTGTGTGATTTAGTTACTTTTGTTAATATAAAAGATTTTTGTTTTGATAAAATAAATTAAGATGTTTCATTTTCTGTAATATTTGCTTTTTACATAACAGATGACATATATTGGAAACTTACTAATTCGGCTTTTCCAGCCACAGCTCGGGATATCATCATTGAGCTGCTCAGAAAAGATCCAGCACAAAGACTTGGGACAGGTAATGTATATAATACTATTATTAATGACTTATTACACCTCTGTGAACAGAAAATGAATAATGAGGATCAGCACTGAGGTTTTGTTCTCTACCAGCTTGGCCATTCCCCATTCTTCATGCTAAGACTTTCAGTACATCTACTTCACTTCGGCTCTGTTACGTCAACCGTTCAGATTAACGCCCCCTTCACACGTCCGTATAAAATCAGTACTGAAACCAGTACCGGAAAAAAACAGTACTAGTGTCATCAGTGTTTTGAATCAGTGTGCCATCAGTGTGCCATCAGTGTTTTTCCGGTACGGCAAAGAAAAAGAAATGATAAAGTATCTCTTATACTTTGTAATGTTAAACAGATACAGCGTAAGGAAGGCACACAAATGGCACACGGATGCCATCTGTGTGATGTACGTGTTTTTCAGGGTCCCATAGACTTGTATTGGCACTTGTCATCTGTGCTGCCACAAAAAAACAGCAGCATAGATGATAATGGGTACGGGTGGCATACGTGAAAGAAAAATGGATGCCACATGTAGTGCAAACACGGATATGTGTAGGAGGCCTAAGAAACTTGTCTCTTTGACAATAACTATATCACTATTCATTGTTTTCCTTTTCAAGGAGGAGCAAATGAGATCAAATTTCATCCATTCCTGCGTAACTTAGATTTTGACAACCTTCTAAGTCAGAAGTCGCTGTTCATTCCTGATCTTGAGTCAGAAGAGGATACCATCTACTTTGACAGTAAGTAGAATGAGACATCATCTGCAGAAAGCTGCTGTGTGTCTTGTATTTCATTTTAAGTGAGAATCAGTCCCCACCTTGATTCATGATCAAATGGTGACTGTTCAGGACAAAGTATTATGCTAATAATCTCGATTAACTCTTGTACTTTTCAGCTCGATGTAGCAGACATCAACATATTGATTCAGATGAGGGGGACACAAGTGAAGATAATGACTGGCCGGAAAGCCAAAACTTTCTATCATCTTCGCATAGGCTTTCTAAAGTAAGTATGTGACCAATAAGATCCATACAACCTGTAATTAAAATAAAATTGTAAAATATTAAAATATTTTTTTTTCCTCTTTGTATTAGCTCTGTTCCATCCATACCAAGATGATGAACAATGAAGAACCCAAGTCACCTCCAGGGTATTCACCAGAAAGTGCAAAACAGTCAGACATGTGAGCAAATTATTTTTATGGGGTCCATTCTGATATGTGTTCACAACACCAAATTCAAGACGAGTGTAAGTCGATACTAAATCCAGTATCGATGACCACATGATTGCTGATCACCATGTTTCTGACTTGTGATAACGCTGGTGATGAAAGTTGATAACTATGACCAGCTTTAATTTCCAGTTCATTACAGGAAAATAAATATTGCTAGTGATTCTCCATTCTTGCTGGTAGAAGAGGGTCTTGAGCACAGCATCCCCTTCATGTTATTCAGATGTCCTAATGGGCTTTGCAGACAGGTGTTGTATCCGTATCTATTGTTTTCACTTGTAATTTATATGTTTTTCTTCTACCAAACAGACAGAAAGATTCTCCCCCCTCTAAGTCTGAAGACAACCAGACGCAGAAAGATTCTCCCCCTTCTAAATCTGATGACAACCAGACACAGAGAGATTCTCCCCCCTCTAAGTCTGATGACAACCAGACGCAGAAAGATTCTCCCCCTTCTAAATCTGAGGATGACAACCAGACACAGAGAGATTCTCCCCCCTCTAAGTCTGATGACAACCAGATGCAGAAAGATTCTCCCCCCTCTAAATCTGATGACAACCAGACGCAGAAAGATTCTCCCCCCTCTAAGTCTGATGACAACCAGACGCAGAAAGATTCTCCCCCCTCTAAATCTGATGACAACCAGACGCAGAAAGATTCTCCCCCCTCTAAATCTGATGACAACCAAACGCAGAAAGATTCTCCCCCCTCTAAATCTGATGACAACCAGATGCAGAAAGATTCTCCCCCCTCTAAATCTGATGATGATAAGCAGAGGCAGAAAGATTCTTCCCCCTCTAAATCTGATGACAACCAGACGCAGAAAGATTCTTCCCCCTCTAAGTCTGATGATGACAAGCAGTGTTTCACTGCTGAAGGCAGACAGTCATCCATATTGTCAGGTATGTATAGCTCTATAGGTCATTCTATTGCAGCCTGTGTCAAAAAGTGTAATGTGAAAACAGCCCAACATTTCATTTTATAAAAATCCTCACTCTTAGGCTGTGTGCCCACGATGCGTTTTTCAAGCGTTTACGCTGCGGAATTTCTACAGCGTAAACACTTGGGAAACGCTTGGTAAACCTTCCCCCATGGTCTCCAATGCAATTCCGCACTTTCAATGCCCATGCTGCGTATTTTTCCGCAGCGTTTATGCTGCGCTCAAAAATACGCAGCATGTCCATTAATTTTGCGGACGCGCAGCGTAATCGCCGCCATTGACTTGCATTAGAACGCGCTAATTCCGCAAGACTGCATCTGTACTTGCGTAATTGGCGCTTTCTAATGTGCGGATGGTACCCAAGTCTGGAGGAGAGGAGACTCTCATCCAGACCTGGGTACCATAGAATCTGTAAAGAAAAGAATTTAAAATAAAAAATAAAGCTTATAATCACCTTCCGATGTCCTCCCAGTGTTTTGTCCACGCCGTCCGGTCTCTTGCAATGCTCGCGCTGTTGTGAAGGACCTGTCATGACGTCACTGAGTCATGTGACCCATCACATGACTCAATGACGTCACCGCAGGTCCTTCACAGCACCGCGAGCATTGCAAGAGACCGGACGCAGCAGAGATGACACCGGGAAGACACCGGAAGGTGAGTATAATCTTTTTTTTTTCATTTTTTACCATTCTTATTCTTTTTTTTAACTATTACTCGGTCACACTATATAAATCCATGCCGGTTGCATGGATTTAAATAGTGTGACCAACTTGTCAAGCACTTTTCCAAGTGATGCTCAAAATCGTTTGGAAAACTTCTTGAAAAAACGCATGCGAAAGCGCATGTAAAAATGCTGAAAAAACGCTTCTCTCTGGCAGAAAAAACGCATGTAAATCTGCATGTAAATCTGCATACGTTTTTTTCTGCCAGAGAGAGGCAAAAACGCTCTGCATCAAATCTGCTACGTGGGCACATAGCCTCATAGGTTATAATTTTTAATGCATAAGAAGCCATTCAGTCTTCTGCCAAACTGATTCTGAATACTGCACCCATGGCTCCATCTAGGCCTATACTGATCCTTATCACCTTAAGAATGCACTGAGGTTTTAGCTAACTTATTTTAAGATATTACTTGCAGGATGCCGCAGTGTTATCATGTTAATAAGGGGACATAGTTCCCTGGCTAGACACCACATATCGGAAAACCTACAGGTTTCATATTAATCAGTTCACAAGGCAATCTAATTCTCAGACCCTCAGGTGGTTTTATGTATATATGACATATTCTCTCTATTATGGTGCAATAATCAATTACCGGGACTACAGGGTACAAGAATAACAGAATTCTATATAAAGATACAAAGCTAATCTTTTAGGAGTTTATAATATACATCTTTTTCTTGTTTTTTTTATCAGAATCACCAGTTCAGGGGAAAAGAAAATCTGCATCGAAAGATCGACAAAAAACAGAGAAGGTAGAAGAGAGAAGAAGTAGAAGAGGTAAGTGTAACAATAAGCTCCATGTTGCATGATGTCAGTCAGTGAGAAGGAGTCATGTGGAGCAGATATTATCTGTAGGATTACTGACAATGACCCCGTACATCTGTATGGATACGACTCCTCTATCATCCTGTCACAGTGACACTACAGTAGTATCCTCTAATACATACATGTCAAACTCTGGCCCGTGGACCAAACCTGGCCCGCAGGGTGGTTATATTTGACCCACGACAACAGAACCACCACCACTATTTGGGGCCATTATTCTGTATGGAGGACAATGTGGGGCCCATTATACTGTACGGAGGACTATGTGGGGCCATTATTCTGTATGTAGGATTATGTGGGGTCCAAGTTTTTCATTTTGGCCCTCTGTGTGTTTGAGTGTGACATCCCTGCTCTAATATGTAGTCCCATTACTTACATTAGTTATGTCTCTTTGTCTCCTCTCACAGGTTCCACCTTCCGCCGGCTGATATCATCTTGCCGGCGTGGATTATCCAGGGTTGCTCGCTCCATCAGACAAAGCTGCATATTTGCTCCCTGTCATCGGAGCAACACAAACATCTCAATGTGAAAAACCCTTCATGTCTAGTGCCTAGTACAGCATGTCCACCATTAAAGATGCACCTGTGTGGAAGGACTTGTACCATCTACCTGTGGCCTTCTGACCAGCAAGTAACATCTGCAGAAGAAGGCCCTCCAAGAACATCTCTTCATTCTTCCATGTAATTCTTAATAAAAAAAAAACTAAAAAGAATCATTTCAAATTGATTAATGTCCCTTTGCATTTAATGTAATACTACTGACATTTATGGCATATCAGTACTAAACATCATATATGTCTGATGAGAGAATATCGTTTCCATGTTTCATGTTAATCCTCTAATCCTCAGCCAAAAGTGGAAGAGAAGACCAGTGATTCTGTTACATCTACGAATGACAGTCAATCCAGGGAAAAACACCTTCTGATCCATACATTTTTCAGGCACTCTGATCCTTTTACCTTCATGTGGCTCTACTTAAGGTTTATGTATAAGAACCAGTTGGATTCAGTACTGGGCATCCTGGGGGTCCCAGCAGCCACATCCCAATTGTTCAACTAAAAAAGACATACTGTATTATAGTGTGATATATATATATATATATATATATATATATATATATATATATATATATATATACACACTGTGTGCAGAATTATTAGGCAAATGAGTATTTTGATCACATGATACTTTTTATACATGTTGTCCTACTCCAAGCTGCATAGGCTTGAGAGCCAACTACCAATTAAGTAAATCTGGTGATGTGCATCTCTGTAATGAGGAGGGGTGTTGGCTAATGACATCAACACCCTATATAAGGTGTGCTTAATTATTAGGCAACTTCCTTTCCTTTGGCAAAATGGGTCAGAAGAGAGATTTGACGGGCTCTGAAAAGTCCAAAATTGTGAGATGTCTTGCAGAGGGATGCAGCAGTCTTGAAATTTCCAAACTTTTGAAGCGTGATCACCGAACAATCAAGCGTTTCATGGCAAATAGTCAACAGGGTCGCAAGAAGCGTGTTGGCCAAAAAAGGCGCAAAATAACTGCCCATGAATTGAGGAAAATCAAGCGTGAAGCTGCCAAGATGCCATTCACCACCAGTTTTGCCATATTTCAGAGCTGCAATGCTACTGGAGTATCAAAAAGCACAAGGTGTGCGATACTCAGGGACATGGCCAAGGTAAGGAAGGCTGAAAAACGACCACCTTTGAACAAGAAGCATAAGATAAAACGTCAAGAATGGGCCAAGAAATATCTTAAGACTGATTTTTCAAAGGTTTTATGGACTGATGAAATGAGAGTGACTCTTGATGGGCCAGATGGATGGGCCAGAGGCTGGATCAGTAAACGGCAGAGAGCTCCACTCCGACTCAGATGCCAGCAAGGTGGAAGTGGGGTACTGGTATGGGCTGGTATCATCAAAGATGAACTTGTGGGACCTTTTCGGGTTGAGGATGAAGTGAAGCTCAACTCCCAGACCTACTGCCAGTTTCTGGAAGACAACTTCTTCAAGAAGTGGTACAGGAAGAAGTTGGTATCGTTCAAGAAAAACATGATTTTCATGCAGGACAACTCTCCATCACATGCATCCAACTACTCCACAGCGTGGCTGGCCAGTAAAGGTCTAAAAGAAGAAAAAATAATGACATGGGCCCCTTGATCACCTGATCTGAACCCCATAGAGAACCTGTGGTCCATCATAAAATGTGAGATCTACAGGGAGGGAAAACAGTACACCTCTCGGAACAGGGTCTGGGAGGCTGTGGTGGCTGCTGCACGCAATGTTGATCGAAAACAGATCAAGCAACTGACAGAATCTATGGATGGAAGGCTGTTGAGTGTCATCATAAAGAAAAGTGGCTATACTGATCACTAATTTTTTGGGTTTTTGTCTTTGCATGTCAGAAATGTTTATTTCTATATTTTGTGCACTGATATTGGTTTACCTGGTGAAAATAAACAAGTGAGATGGGATTATATTTGGTTTTTATTAAATTGTCTAATAATTCTGCACAGTAATAGTTACCTGCACAAACAAATATCCTCCTAAGATAGCCAAATCTTAAAAAAACCACTCCAACTTCCAAAAATATTAAGCTTGGATATTTATGAGTCTTGTGGGTTGATTGAGAACATAGTTGTTGATCAACAATAAAAATAATCCTCTAAAATACAATTTGCCTAATAATTCTGCACACCGCGTATATCTATATATATAATCGTCTTATCCCGTCTGTCTGTCTGTCTGTCTGTCGGGGAAATCCCGCGTCACTGATTGGTCCAGCAGCGGCCAATCAGCGACGCGGGATTTCAGAAAAAAGATGGCGGCCGTTAGAGGCTCATCTGCGGGACGGAGCTCAGCGGCGATGCAGCCGGGAGATGACTGGCGCGAGGCTCTCATCTCCCGGCCGCTAGCAGCAGAAGAACCCCGACCGGCGAGCAGCCGCTCATCTCCCGGCTTCTCGCAGCGGAAGTAGCCGCACAGGCAGTGGCGTTGACCTCCATGCGGCTAGGGTGTCAAGGGAGGACCGGGGAGCGGCGCTGCGGGTCGGGATACTTCTGCTGCGAGAAGCCGCTCATCTCCCGGCTTCTCGCAGCGGAAGTAGCCACACAGGCAGCGGCGCTCCCCGGTCCTCACCAATACGATTCTGCTCCCCGGTCCTCACCTATACGATTCGCTGATTGGTCGCGGTCTCTGGCCGCGACCAATCAGTGATCTTGGCGCAAAAGTTAAACACCGCTGTGCTGATTGGTCGCGGCCGCTGCCCGCGACCAATCACCGATTTGGACGCCACATTTAAATAGCGGCCACGACCAATCACCGATCTTGGCGCAACATTTAAACACTGCTGTGCTGATTGGTCACAGACGCTGCCCGCGACCAATCAGCGATTTTGGCGCCAAATTTAAACACTGCTGTGCTGATTGGTTGCGGACGCTGCCCGCGACCAATCAGCGATTTTGGCGCCAAATTTAAACAATGCTCTGCTGACTGGTCGCGGATGCCAGCCACGACCAATCAGCGAGATTGGCGCCAAATTTATACAACGCTCTGCTAATTGGTCGCGGACACCAGCCACGACCAATCAGCGAGATTGGCGCCAAATTTAAACAATGATCTGGCGCCAAATTTAAACAACGCTCTGCTGATTGGTCGCGGCCGCCAGCCGACCGCGACCAATCAGCGAGATTGGCGCCAAATTTAAACACCACTCTGCTGATTGCGCCCAGTCGGCCGCATACATATTCTAGAATACCCGATGCGTTAGAATTGGGACACCATCTAGTATATATATAAATATATTCACTTGTGGAAAACCCTTTTAACTAGGGCTGTGGTGTCAGTAAGTCAAATTTCCAACTATAATAATTACTAATACCAAATATACTGCAACAAATAATAGTAAATATTCAGCAATTTATGCATGAAAATAATTTATAATATACAATATTAACACTATATAAGTATTTACATTTTTTTCTACCTGCAGTTGGAGTTGGTACGTTCTTCTGATACTAACTCCACAGCTCGGCTTTTCCTTCTTTCCTGCTCCTCTAACATAAAAGTACAGCAATTAATTACGACAAGTTAATCATTTAAATGCTGCTGTCAATCTCTGACAGCAGCACGTAAATGTAACCAGTGCCACTGCTTCCATTTACCAGCTCCCATCTGTGCCCTGTGACATGATCTCGGGGGCTGATGGGTCACTAGGACAGTGAGGGCCCTGTGCCCGCTGTCTTGGTGCTCCTCTGGAGCTCATCTATATGCTGAGCTTCAAAGGAGACCGAGATTTAGGCTACCGTCCCACTATCAGTATTTGGTCCAATTTCACCACAAATGGATTTTTTTCCCCATTTTTAGTACATTGAATAGTAAAATGAATCATTCAAAACTACAAGTAACCCCAAAGTCATGCCAGTTTCCATGGCCCAGAAGATTCTCTGAAGGAAGAGTGTCATTGGGTGACTGCTTCTTTGGTAAATACCATAAACATTAGCACTTAAAAAGGTCCATATGTCTGGAACCGTATAGATGATTTCGAAAGAAACAAAAAAAAGCTCAGTGATAAGAAACAGATGATGGTTATTAATGGAACACACTAACTGGGTCACATTTAAAAGTGGTGTACCCCAGGAGTCAGTATTGGGACTTCTATTTAATACAATTATTAATGACCTTTTGGGGGGTATACAGAGTAAAATTTCAATATTTTCAGATGATCGTAAACTCTGCAAGGTTATCAGTACATAGGAGGATAATGTAATATTACAGAGGGATTTATGTAAGCTTGAGGTTTGGGCTGAAAAATGGCAATTGAAGTTTAATGTAGATAAATGTTCTTGCTTGGGACAAATTACAATGTACAATTATGTACTAAACACTGGGAAAACCATCACTGGAAAAGACTTGGGTGTATGGGTGGACAGCAAACTCAACTTTAATAACCAGTGCTAGGCCGCTGCTGCCAAGGCAAATAGAACCATGGAAGCATTAAAAGAGGCATAGATGCTTATGATAAGAACATAGTTTTGTCTGTATACAAGTCACTAATTCAGCCACATTTAGAATACTGTGTATAATTTTGGTCTTTGGTGTATAAGACGGACATAGTTGAACTAGGACGTATGCAGACAAATGCAACCAAGGTTATTAAGGGAATTGGTGCACTGCAATTTCAAGACAGGTTATCAAAGTTAGGGTTATTCAGTTTGGAATAATGAAGGTTTAAGGGCGATCTTATTACAATGTACAAATATAAGAAGAAACAGTATAGAGATCTTATTAAGGAACTTTTTACATATAGACCTTCAACGATGACAAGGAGGCACCCTCTCCTACTAGAAGAAAGATGGTTTCTCAGTCATCATAGATGGCGATTCTTTACTCTAAGAATAGTGAAATTACGGGACTTTCGGGAACATAAACATCACAGTAAAAGATAATGCCTTACCAACACCATGTATAATACTACACAGCCACCCCCTCCATGAATTGGTAGGTTAGTGAGTGGCTGTCTGCATCAGTATTTTGCACATGTGCTGCCCCCGCCTTTATCATGGAGGCTTGCTGCATCCTGCAGTGCATTGGTAATCTGACCTGGTGTTGGTAAGGCATTATCTTTTACTGTGATGTTTTTTGAAATTATGTCCAATGTTCACCATTTTTAATATTCAGACTTTCGGGAACATCATATTGTAATTGTTGATTTACTAAACAAGTTCAAGTATGGCCCGGATGCTTTTGTTGAAAAATATATTACAGGTTATGGGAACTAGATTCTGTGATAGGACGTTCATCCAGGGAACTAGTCTAATTGCCATTAGTGGAGTTGGGAAGGATTTTTTCGTTAATAGGGGGCAATTAGCATCTGCCTCATGGGTCTTTTGCCTTCCTTTGTATCAACATGTTAGGTTATAGGTAGAACACAATGGATGTCTTCTTTCAATGTACTGTGTGGGGAAATGTATTGTCAGGGGGAATCATACTGTACATCATGCTGTGTGTAATAGGACCGTGGGGGCATCATATTGAGTGTGATAGCCACTGTGGGGCCATGAAAGTGGTATCATACTGTGTGTAGGCATATATGAGGAATTGGACTAGATTAGAATACTGGCATTCGAGAAAGAATGTCACACCGATTGTACTCCCGGGATTATGGTGTGCTGTGTAATAATATATGGTAGCAGGACCCCTCTAGTCTTCATTCCAGGTATACTAACTGCTCAGTGTTACATTGATTTGGTCGTGGAACCAGTGATATGGACATTTCTTAAACGTGCCTCAGTAACTATTTTTCAACATGGAAATGTTAAGCTACATGTTGCAGGTGCTACTGTGAGCAGCATGCTTGACTTAAACATGATACCATGGCCAGAAGCATCTCCGGATTTGACTCCCATCAAGCACTTCATTGGTCGAGCATTGCAAAAGGAGTTGCCGTCAGCAGATCTTGATGATTTGTGTGCCCAAGTGCATTCATTATTCCTCTCTGCTCTGCCTTGCTCACCGCTCCGGCGGTTCCTCTCTGCTCTGCCTTGTCCACCGCTCCGGCGGTTTCGCCCTGCTCTGCCTTGCTCACCGCTCTGGCGGTTCCTCCTGCTCTGCCTTGCCCACCGCTCCGGCGGTTTCGCCCTGCTCTGCCTTGCTCACCGCTCCGGCGGTATCTCTCTGCTCTGCCTTGCCTACCGTTCCAGCGGTTCCTCTCTGCTCTGCTTGTCTACCGCATCTGCGGTTCTGTTCCTGAATCCCAGTTTGTACTGGACCCTATCCAGCCTGCGCTCCAACCTGCTAGTGCCTCCCTGTCTGCACTCCAGCCGTGTTTGCCAGTACCCCCCTGTCTGCATACCAGCCGTGCCTTGCCAGTGCCCTCCTGTCTGCATACCAGCCGTGCTTGCCAGTATCCTCTTGTCTGCACTCCAGCCGTGCCTGCCAATACCCAACTGTCTGTGTGCCAGCCTAACCTGCCCGTTCCTGCATTCCCCGGTGTGGGTCAACAGCTGTGACCGGGGTCTAACCTGGAGTAGCACCTGGTCCCTCTGCTCGGTTCCTCCTTGGTTCACGGAGTCGTTAGCCTCCGTGCGACCTTGGTCGGATCGGGTAGATACTTAGTTATGCCCCTCCAGGCACTCCTCGGTTCATGGTACAGTGGGATCACTAATCACGCTCACGCCAGTCAGTCCAGGCACGAGTGTAACAGTTTTATTTATGTTGTATCGTGTTTGAAGGTTGCCTTTTCCTGATGGCAGGTTTCAGCTCTTTCCAAAGATGCTCAATAGGATTTAGGTCAGGGCTCATAGAAGGCCACTTCAGAATAGTTGAAAGTTTTCCTCTTAGCCGTTCTTGGGTGTTATAAGCTGTGTGTTTTGGGTCATTATCCTGTTGCAAGACCCATGACTGAGACCAAGCTTTCTGACAATGGGTAGCACATTTCTCTCTAGAATCCCTTGATAGTCTTGAGATTACATTTTACCCTGCACAGATTCAAGACACCCTGTGCCAGATGCAGCAAAGCAGCCCGAGAACATAACAGAGCTCCTCCATGTTTCACAGTAGGGACAGTGTTCTTTTCTTGATATGCTTCACTTTTCCGTCTGTGAACATAGTGCTGATGTGCCTTGCCAAAAACTTCAATGTTTGTCTCATCTGTCCATAGGACATTCTCCCAGAAGCTTTGTGGCTTGTCAACATGTAGTTTGGCAAATTCCAGTTTGGCTTTTTTATGAAATTTTTTTCAACAATGGTGTTCTCCTTGGTCGTCTCCCATGAAGTCCACTTTGGATCAAACAACAACGGATGGTGCGATCTGACACTGATGTTCCTTGAGCATGAAGCTCACCTTTAATCTCTTTAGAAGTTATCCTGGGCTCTTTTGTTACCATTCGAATTATCCGTCTCTTTGATTTGTCATCAATTTTCCTCCTGCTGCCACGTCCAGGGAGGTTGGCTACAGTCCCATGGATCTTAAATTTCTAAATAATATGTGCAACTGTAGTCACAGGAACATCAAGCTACTTCGAGATGGTCTTATAACCTTTACCCTTAACTTGCTTGTCTATAATTTTCTTTCTAATCTCCTGAGACAACTCTTTCCTTTGCTTCCTCTGGTCCATGTTGAGTGTGGTACACACCATGTCACCAAACAGCACAGTGAGTATCTGTAGCCCTATATACAGGCCCACTGACTGATTACAAGATTGTAGACACTTGTGATGCTAATTAGTGGACACAACTTGATTTAACATGTATCTGTTGTCACATTATTTTCAGGGGTACCATCATTTTTGTCCAGGCCTATATCATGAGTTACATTTTTTAAAAACTTCTGTGGAAGCAGGGTTGAAAAGCAATGTCTGACTTCCATTTGTTCATTTTCATAGATTTTTAATTTATTATTACTTTTGTCAGATTCAAATTATTTCTGTGACCATTGTGGGTTTTTCCTTTCATTAAACGAGGAGTACCAACAATTTTGACCACGTATGTATGTATGTACAAACACACACACACACACATATGTATATATATATATATATATATATATATATATATATATATATATATACACATACACACATACATACATATATATATATATATACACACACATATATATACACACACACATATATATACACACATACATATACATACATACACATATATATATACACACATACATATATATATAGTGATGTAGCAGACATCCCTTTAATGGTTTGGTGTGTTTTTGAATGACCATGTACCTTCCTCTTTAACGGACTGGTCACATGACTGTGACATCACACAGGTCCTTATGCACACAGAGGGTGTGGACACATGACTCTGACATCAGTTAAGGTCCTATCTGTGTGTGTGCTGCAGTATATATAAACCCTGTGTGATTTGTGACAGGTGTGTTCCGGTGTGTAGGAGTTTCTGGGTGTTGGGAGCTCCTGTGTGGGCACCGTGTGAGCGGCACGAGGCTGTTCCCTGTGTGTGGGGAACACCGCTCGTGGGAAGCCTGGTGAGGCCTGGTGGACTCCGGTGGAGGTGAAGCCTGGATCCCTGTGAGAGTGTGGGGGATGCCAGTAAGCCTCGGAGTGCCACACAAGCACACAAATTTTGGGGTCCATTTTTTCTTGTTAGCCCTGTGAAAATAAAAAAAATTGGGTCTAAAGTAACATTTTTGTGAAAAAAGTTAAATGTTCATTTTTTTCTTCCACATTCAAAAAATTCCTGTGAAGCATCTGAAGGGTTAATAAAGTTCTTGAATGTGGTTTTGAGCACCTTGAGGGGTGCAGTTTTTAGAATGGTGTCACTTTTGGGTATTTTCTGTCATAAAGACCTCTCAAAGTGACTTCAAATGTGATGTGGTCCCTAAAAAAATGGTTTTATACATTTTGTTGGAAAAATGAGAAATCGCTGGTCAACTTTTAACCCTTATAGCTCCCTAACAAAAAAAAATTTTGGTTCCAAAATTGTGCTGATGTAAAGTAGACATGTGGGAAATGTTATTTATTAACTCTTTTGTGTGACATATCGCTCTGATTTCAGGGCTTAAAAATTCAAATTTTGAAAATCGCAAAATTTTCAAAATTTTCGCCAAATTTCCATTTTTTTCACAAATAAACGCAAGTGATATCGAAGAAATTTTTCCACAATCATGAAGTACAATATGTCACGAAAAAACAGTCTCAGAATCAGGGGGATCCGTTGAAGCGTTCCAGAGTAATTACCTCATAAAGTGACAGCGGTCAGAATTGTAAAAATTGGCCCGGTCATTAACGTGCAAACCACCCGCGGGGCTTAAGGGGTTAAAGAGAACCTGTCACGTCCTAGCTGCCCTCTACACTGCCCCCATAGCGTTGGTAGTGACGCAATGTGCATCACTAGCAAGCTGTTTTCATGAAAATCACTGCAGCTATAATGAATTTATAACGTTTAATATACTTATATCTAGGGCCGGCTCCAGGTTTTTCTGGGCGAGTCTCAGTGGGCCCCTCTAACACATACCACGATTCATGATGCACAGATACCGCAGAAAAATCTATATATATAGTACAATGCAAAGATTTCACTTCTTACATTACATGAGTGATATCTACTGTAAATTCTACAATAGCTCAGAAGCCGGAGAATCCTCGCAGCACACAGTGCAGACCGGACAATATAGTCCTCCATACAGTATTATGGGCACCACTAAGTCCTCCATATAGTTTTATGGGCCCCATTATATATTGCTCCATACAGAATAATGACCCCACATAGTCCTCGTACAGTATAATGGGCACCACATATCTCCATACAGAATACTGGCCCCCATATAAGGCCGCATACGGAATACTGGCCCCCATATAAGGCTCCATAAAGGAATACTGGCCCCCATATAAGGCCCCATACGGAATACTGGCCCCCATATAAGGCCCCATACGGAATACTGGCCCCCATGTAAGGCCCCATACGGAATACTGGCCCCCATATAAGGCTCCATACGGAATACTGGCCCCCATATAACGCTCCATACGGAATACTGGCCCCCATATAAGGCTCCATACGGAATACTGCCCCCCATATAAGGCTCCATACAGAATACTGGCCCCCATATAACGCTCCATACAGGATACTGGTCCTCTTATAAAGCTCCATACAGGATACTGGCCCCCATATAACGCTCCATACAGGATACTGGTCCCCTTATAACGCTCCATACAGGATACTGGCCTCCATATAATGCTCCATGCAGGCTGTTACCCCCCACATAATGCCCCATACAGGCTGTCTCCCCCCTTATAATGCTCCATGCAAGCTGTTACCCCCCACATAATGCCCCATACAGGCTGTCCCCCCACCGTATAATGCTCCATGCAGGCTGTTCCCCCCACATAATGCACTAAGCAGGCTGTCCCCCCCCCTTATAATGCCCCATGCAGGCTGTTCCCCCCTTATATTGCCCCATGCAGGCTGTCACCCCTCCTCTTTATAATGCCCCATGCAAGATGTCACCCCCTCTCTCTATAATGCCCCAAACAGGATGTCACCCCCCCTCTTTATAATCCCCAATCAGGATGTCACCCCCCCTCTTTATAATGCCCCATTCAGGATGTCACCCCCTCTCTTCATAATGCCCCATGCAGGATGTCACTCCCCTCTGTTTATAATGCCCCATGCAGGATGTCACTGACGCGCCCCTGGGCCTGTGTCGCGCTGCGCTGCGCACGCGGGAGCTTACCCGGAGCCGGATCTGTGGAGGGTTGTAGTCTCGTGGCGGTGACCCGGTCCGTGCCCAGGGAGTCAAACTAGACGGCAGTCTATTAGTAGTAAATGGTTGATGACTACGCCACCCGTTGAGTGCAGCCAGGGGGCTGCTGCTGCAGGGCAGACCGCTGAGACCGATGGTGGGATTGTGCAGCGTGATAGTATAACCCCCAACGGGAGGGGTATGACCTCAGGGCAGCCGACGTGGATGATGGGGGTAGCAGGAACCACTCAGAGACGGTACGGTGTAGTTCAGGGTCTTTACTGGTAACAACAAAAGACCCTCCCGGAGTACTTGCTAGCGGACGGGGCCTGGTCAGTCCTTGAGCAGATGGGATCTCCCCTGGCCAGGCGTAGTTGTAGGCCTCCAAAACTGACTGTACTCTTCTGGCTACCTTGCTAGAAGCTGATGTAAGTAGCCCACGTCCCTGAGTGTACCGTGTGGTGCTCACCCGTATGGCCGGTGACTCGGGGCCTTCTAATGGCTTCCGCTCCACGATGGCGGTGCTGGTCCCACGCGTGTGACCGTGCCTTCAGGCTTCTGGGCCAGGGGACCTGAAATCCCCTGCCTGACGGATTCTGCTGCTGGGTAGGAATTAGTCCCCACAGCCTCGGACTCCGGGTCCGGTAAAAAGTCTTCTTAGTCAGGGCGAACTCTGCAGCTGCCAGCCCCTGACTCCTTGTAACTGCTGTTTCTTCCTATGCTGTCTCTACTTCTTCTCTTCTTCTACTCACTCACCCTGCCTCAGCCCCAGGTTTTTATAGGGGAAGTTCTTCCCCTCCCAAGACTGGGCAGGAGGTGTGGCATGCACAGGATCCCTGACCAAAGGACCTCCCACCTACTCTCAGACATAACATTACGTTACTGTGGCAACCAGACCCCTGGGGTGTCACATTCCCCCCTAGTAAAATTTAGTACTCCGGGACTAAACACATTATAGAAAAACATAACAAGGTAAAAACAACAACACTAAAATACAATAAGGAAACACAATAAGATGGTCACGGCGTGTCCGCAACCGGGTGCAGTCTTTGAAGAAAAGCAAAGGTGTCCATTTCACCGAAACAGGGAGACGTAACCAGGTAGGGGTCTGTTCTACCCCAAGTCCTTGACAGTCTTTAGTCCATCCTGGGTTACGCTCCAACTATGTACAAGGATTCCCGGTAAATCCACCAAGGATTCCTAAAAACAACTAGAAACACAAAATTACACACAAGCAACTATAGACAGGTAAACATATAAAATAGCTTAAACATTTAGATCCTCCAACGTGCGGGTAACTGGCCTCTAGTGGCCCTAGTGGACCTACGGAGCTGACTGTCTGGCCCTGAACTACAGGGTGTAGGAGCTGTCAAGGGTAAACTGGGCAGCTGTCTACCGGCTCTTTGTCTCACTAGGGGTACGGCAGGCTCACTATAAGCAGAGGGTTGATTCTCCTGTTCTGCTTGTGTGGAGTCTTCTGCCTCCTGGACCGGCTGTTCTTCCAGCTCTACCCGTTGCTCCGTAGGTTCTTGGGATGATGGTTGGAGGAAGGTGAGTACGGGTACCACAACTGCACCATTGACTTGAGTCCAAGACCGAGGGAAGTCCCCGAGCACGGTACTAACCATATCTTCCCTTTCTTCCACGGGTCGAAGGTCTTCTTGTTCCTCTTCAGGGTTCCTCAGTTGTTCGGGACACTTCTTCAGGTGGTCCCGGGATACAATGGCTGTGGTTTCCCCTCCGTCTTTACTGATGGTACAGACCTTCGGATTCTCGTGGCTTGAGGGCAGTACGGTGTACGGGTCCTTCTCCCACTGGTCGTCCAACTTGTGGAGCCGTCTCTTCCTCTTCAAGACCTGCTCTCCGGGTACCAGGGGAACAGCGGGAGCATACTGGTTGTATGTCTTCTCTTGTCTTTCCCTAGCCTGACAGAGACTTCGCTCCACGCTCTCCTGTACTCTCCGGTACTGCTGCTGCCTCTCTGTGTCCCAGTCTGTTTCTGGTGAAGTGTCCTCGGGTGTCAGGACTCCCATTTCCAGGTCAACAGGTAACTTACCAGGTCTTGCCCTCATTAGGTAAGCCGGGGTACAGTTGGTGGAACCTACCGGGATGTGGTTGTATAGGTCCACCAGATCGGGCAACTTCTCAGGCCACAGACTGCGTTCTTCCAGGGGCAATGTTTTTAGAAGATCCATTACCACCTGGTTCATTTTTTCACAAAGTCCATTAGTTTGCGGATGGTAGGGTGTCGTCCTTATCTTCCGGCAGCCATACAGATTGCAGAATTCCTGGAAGACCTCCGCTTCAAAGGCAGGTCCCTGGTCCGTCAACACTTGGTCCGGGTACCCGTGTGGACGGCAGAAGTGCTGCTGGAAGGCTCGAGCTGCTATTTGAGCCGTTAAGTCCTTGACGGGGACGACAACCAAGAACCGAGAGTAATGATCCACGATGGTTAACGCGTAGACGTAGCCACTTCTGCTTGGGGTCAGTTTTACATGATCCAAGGCTACCAGTTCCAACGGTTGCCGGGTGACGATGGACTGCAGGGGAGTCTTCTGGCTGGCCCGGTCCTTCCTTCTCAGATTGCACGGGCCACAGTCTCTGCACCACTTCTCGATGGTTCCCCTCATGCCTACCCAGTGGAACCGCTCGCGCAGCAGGAACTCCAGCTTTTTCCACCCGAAGTGTCCAGCTCCGTCGTGGTATGCCTCCATCACCATGGCTGCATCTCTTCGTGGCACCACTACTTGCCAGAGTAGTTCATGCGTCCGGGAGTTGACCATTCTGCGGCACAACTTCCCCTTGTAAAGGAATAGTCGACTCTTCTCCGCCCATAGTTGTTTGGCTTCCTCCGGAGCGTCTGGTTCAAGGCGAGCCTCCGGCCGAGTCAGCATCTCCTTCACCAGTCGGACGGCAGGGTCGCTGTCTTGCGTTTCCGCCCAGTTGTAGTGGGGTAAAGGGTTCAACGAAGCAGCCTGCTTACTCCTTACCCGGTGGGAATACTGGATAGTCCCATGACGGTGGAACGCAGGGAGTTCAACTTCTTCCAGTCCCTCCGGATCTTCTCCTTCGTCCGGCAGGTTGGGCATCCTGGACAGGGCGTCCGCGTTAGTATTGGAGCGTCCTGCCCGGTATTTGATTGTGAACTCGTAGTTGGACAGACGGGCCATCCACCTCTGCTCCAGGGCACCGAGTCTTGCCGTGTCCAGGTGTGTCAACGGGTTGTTATCCGTGTATACGGTGAACCGGGAAGAAGCAAGGTAATGCTTAAAGCGCTCGGTGACTGCCCATACCACGGCCAGGAACTCTAGCTTAAATGAGCTGTAATTCTCGGGGTTCCTTTCGGTGGGTCGCAGTTTTCGGCTGGCATAGGCGATTACTCGTTCTTTCCCCTGCTGAATCTGGGACAGTACGGCTCCTAGCCCGATGTTACTGGCGTCGGTGTAGAGGATGAAGGGCTGGCTATAGTCCGGGTACGCCAAGATTTCATCCCCCGTGAGGGCCATCTTCAGCTGGCGGAAGGACTCTTCTTCTAGCTCTTCCCATTTGAAGGGCGGCTTCTGGTTCTTGGCCTTCCGGGACTGGCCTATCAGGAGGTCCTGCATAGGCGCTGCCTTTTTGGTGAAACCGGGAATAAACCTTCGGTAGTAGTCTACCAACCCTAGGAACTGCCGCACTTCTTTTACGCTGGAGGGGCTTGGCCATCCCTTAATTGCGGTGATCTTATCGGGGTCGGGAGCCACTCCGTCAGCGCTCACCACGTGTCCCAGGTATTGCACCTTTGGTTTCAGGAGGTGACACTTGGAGGGTTTCACCTTTAGGCCGTAACTCGCCAGAGCTTCGAACACCTCCGCCAGGTGTTTCAGGTGGTCCTCATAAGTTTTGGAGTATACGATGACATCGTCCAGGTACAACAGGACCGTCTCGAAGTTTCTGTGGCCCAGACAGCACTCCATTAATCGTTGGAAGGTTCCTGGGGCGTTGCAGAGTCCGAACGGCATGCAGGTGAACTCGCTAAGTCCCATCGGGGTGGTGAATGCGGTCTTCTCCCGGTCCGCCTCTGCTACAGGAACCTGCCAGTACCCGCTAGTGAGATCCAAGGTAGAGAAGAAGTTAGCAGATCTTAAAGCAGCCAATGACTCCTCTATCCTTGGCAAGGGGTACGCATCCTTGTGTGTGATACGGTTGATTTTCCGGTAATCTACACACATCCTCATGGTGTTGTCTTTCTTTTTGACTAAAACTAGTGGGGCTGCCCAGGGGCTACAGCTATCCCGGATTACCCCAGCCTCCTTCATGTCTCTAAGCATCCCCTTGGCGTGTTGGTAATGTGCAGGGGGTACGGGTCGATACCTCTCTTTCATGGGAGGATGATCTCCCGTGGGGATGCGGTGTTCTACCCCCTTGACTCGCCCGAAGTCTAACGGGTGTTTACTAAACACTCTCTCATACTCTTGAACCACCCGATAGACTCCTTGTTTCTGGTGTGAGGGAGTGGAGTCAGTACCCAGATGTAGTTGCTGACACCAGTCCTCCATGTCTTTCTTAGAGCCGTTACCTTCCTCCGGGTGAGATGGAGGCAAGGGTTCCACAGATTGTATAGAATTTTGATTAGTGGTATATAATTTGGCTAGCGTGGCATACCGGGGCAGGTACACTTCCCTCTCCCCGATATTTATTATGCGAACGGGCACCCTCCCATGGCGTACATTGACCACCCCCCGTGCTGTCAAAATGGTGGGCCTACTGTCTGAGTAAACTGGTTCTACCATTGCCTGGTAATCTCTACCTCTCAGACCAATAGCTGCCCGGCACCAAATCATCATTTCACTTTTTGGGGGCATGGCAATAGGAAAAGGGTCACACATTCTTACGCTACCAATCTCACCGCCGGAGAGTTCCACTTGTTGCCGTTGCATCAGTGCCCGGATCTCTTTCTGGAGCACCCGCTGCTCGCCGGAGCTGGCATTCTTGGCAACCTGCTGTAAAAGGAAAATCACCTCTGCAAGACAATTTTCAATTACATTAGTTCCTAGAGTTATTTTTGGGTGACTCTCATGTTTATCAATATCTACAATGATCAGTCCCTGTGCGGCCAGTTCGACTCTACCAATTTTGATGGTCACCTCTTTAAATCCGATCTGTGGCACGGGCTGACCATTGCTGGCGATGATACTCAGGTCGTCGTCAGGGTAGCGGGTAATATCCGAGTCATTCCAGTACTGCTTGAAGAGCACGTACGGGATGGTGGTGACCTGTGACCCGGTGTCCAATAGGGCACTCATGGGAATGCCATCCAGTACCACAGGCAAGACTGGACGTCCTCCCACATATCTGTCGCGCCAGTTCGATGGGCCTGGTGATCTTTTTCCTGGGGGTTGGCCCTCTACCCCAGGTTGTGCCCGTTTAAAGAACAGTACCTTTCCATATGTCCGGGTTGATCGCAGCGGCGGCAGATGGGTCGTCCGTCCTCGCTGTATCGGTCACTGGGTCTTCCTCTGGCCGGTGGGGTCCTCCTTTGTCGACGCCACGGGATGTCCTCCGGTCCGGATGCCAGCTGGATCTTCCCTGGGGTGGAAACCTGTAAAGACTGCACAGTTCGGGATAGCGCAGCAACGCTCTTAGCTAGCTCTTGGACCTGATAGTGTAGGTCTGGAGCCGGGTCATTGTCCAAAGCCTGCGCATCAGCTCCCACAGGCTCTGCCGACAAGGGCGTCGCCCCCTGGTGGTAAGTGATAGCTGGGCGCCTGTGGGTCACAACGCCACCCGGTGCCGGTTCTCGGAGCACCCGGATAGCTCTGTCCTTGAACTGTGCAAAGTCCAGATGGGGATCCTGTAAGGCCATTGCCCGCAACTGGGTTCGGTGGGCATTGCAATATAAACCCTCTATAAATTGTTCAGTCAACAGCCTGTCCTCGTTTCCCACCCCATCAGGGTCGGTCTGCTTTATGGCCCTCAGGGCCTCTTGTAGGTTTAGTGCATAGTCCCTTATACTCTCATGCGCTCGCTGCTTGCACCCGTAGAATCTAAGCTTGATCTCGGCTGAGGTGCGGGTATCAAAGGTGTCCCTCAGCCGGGTTAGTATCTCTGCGACAGTCCTCCTCCCAGGTGGCCAAGATTTTACTTCCCTTTTGGCTGCCCCGGTTAATTGGGCCACCAGGATGCTCACTTTTTGCTCTTCTGTGAGGGGGTACACCTGGAAGAGGCTATCCAGCTTTTCTCTAAAGTCATGCAGGGTATGTGACTCCCCTGAGTACTGGGGTAGCCAAGCTGCTCCCGGGATATATGGCATGGTGAAGGGCATAACTGTAGCAGCGGTAGCGCTGGCGGGGGTTGAGGCAGTGAAGCTCTCCTCCGTATCCGACATCTTCCTCCCCCCTAGTGGACCGTGGCCTACCTTGCGATGATCCTGTTCCGTAGGCCGCGGCTCCGCAGTGGATCGTCAGGGTTGAGGACCTTCTGTCGCGCTCCGGTGACGTCGGCGTCTGCTGGGCTCCTTTCAGGACCTTACGCAACGTCCGGACGTGAGGCGGGGCTTCAGTTCTCGCGCGCTTTCGGAGTCCACGCCCCTCTTCTTCCCGCGCGGCGTCCTCAAGATGGCGTCCAATGGCGGGAAAACTCCACGGATGGCGGGAAGAAGGTCGAAGATGGCGCCGGATGGCGGGAAAACTTCGCGGATGGCGGGAAGAAGGTAGAAGATGGCGCCGGATGGCGGGAAACCTCCACGGATAGCGGGAATCTTCACCACTGGTAAGTTTGAACAGTCTTTGCTTTTCAGGCACGCAGTACCCGGTGGTTGCGGGCACGAGATCCTGCCGACTACGCCAAAGTTGACGCGCCCCTGGGCCTGTGTCGCGCTGCGCTGCGCACGCGGGAGCTTACCCGGAGCCGGATCTGTGGAGGGTTGTAGTCTCGTGGCGGTGACCCGGTCCGTGCCCAGGGAGTCAAACTAGACGGCAGTCTATTAGTAGTAAATGGTTGATGACTACGCCACCCGTTGAGTGCAGCCAGGGGGCTGCTGCTGCAGGGCAGACCGCTGAGGCCGATGGTGGGATTGTGCAGCGTGATAGTATAACCCCCAACGGGAGGGGTATGACCTCAGGGCAGCCGACGTGGATGATGGGGGTAGCAGGAACCACTCAGAGACGGTACGGTGTAGTTCAGGGTCTTTACTGGTAACAACAAAAGACCCTCCCGGAGTACTTGCTAGCGGACGGGGCCTGGTCAGTCCTTGAGCAGATGGGATCTCCCCTGGCCAGGCGTAGTTGTAGGCCTCCCAAACTGACTGTACTCTTCTGGCTACCTTGCTAGAAGCTGATGTAAGTAGCCCACGTCCCTGAGTGTACCGTGTGGTGCTCACCCGTATGGCCGGTGACTCGGGGCCTTCTAATGGCTTCCGCTCCACGATGGCGGTGCTGGTCCCACGCGTGTGACCG
Source organism: Phyllobates terribilis (assembly GCF_046119375.1). Taxonomy (NCBI): domain Eukaryota; kingdom Metazoa; phylum Chordata; class Amphibia; order Anura; family Dendrobatidae; genus Phyllobates; species Phyllobates terribilis. The sequence goes on along the minus strand of NW_027362974.1, from coordinate 2,301,960 downwards.
TGCCTTCGGGCTTCTGGGCCAGGGGACCTGAAATCCCCTGCCTGACGGATTCTGCTGCTGGGTAGGAATTAGTCCCCACAGCCTCGGACTCCGGGTCCGGTAAAAAGTCTTCTTAGTCAGGGCGAACTCTGCAGCTGCCAGCCCCTGACTCCTTGTAACTGCTGTTTCTTCCTATGCTGTCTCTACTTCTTCTCTTCTTCTACTCACTCACCCTGCCTCAGCCCCAGGTTTTTATAGGGGAAGTTCTTCCCCTCCCAAGACTGGGCAGGAGGTGTGGCATGCACAGGATCCCTGACCAAAGGACCTCCCACCTGCTCTCAGACATAACATTACGTTACTGTGGCAACCAGACCCCTGGGGTGTCACATCACCCCCTCTCTTTATAATGCCCCATGCAGGATGTCACCCCCTCTCTTTATAATGCCCCATGCAGGATGTCACCCCCTCTCTTTATAATGCCCCATGCAGGATGTCACCCCCTCTCTTTACAATGTCCTATGCAGGATGTCACCCCCCTCTCTTTATAATGCCCCATGCAGGATGTCAGCCCCCCTCTCTTTATAATGCCCCATGCAGGATGTCACCCCCTCTCTTTATAATGCCCCATGCAGGATGTCACCCCCTCTCTCTATAATGCCCCATGCAGGCTGTCACCCCCTCTCTCTATAATGCCCCATGCAGGATGTCAACCCCCCTCTCTTTATAATGCCCCATGCAGGATGTCACCCCCCCTCTCTATATAATGCCCCATGCAGGATGTCAACCCCCCTCTCTTTATAATGCCCCATGCAGGATGTCACCCCCCCATATTATGCCCCATGCAGGATGTCACCCCCCCCCCCATATTATGCCCCATGCCTCCATACATTAAAAAAAAAATCAAATACTCACCTCCCTCCTCACCTGCTGCAGCTGCTCGGGTCGGGACTCCAGCGTTGGCGGCATCTTTCCGCTCTGTGCTCCCTGTGACAGCTCAGGGGGAGGGCGCGGTGGAAAGACTTCACCGCACCCTCTGACCTGAGACGTCACAGAGAGTGCAGAGCAGGAAGACGGCGGATCTGCAGAGGCACGGGGAGAGGTAAGTATCCGGCTGCCGGGGCCCTGAGCAAGCGGGGGAGAAGGGCGGGCGCTGACACCGCTCTCCTCCGCCCATAGCCCAACGGGGTGCGCGACCGCCAGTGGGCCCCCCTGCCTGCTCAGGGCCCGGGTGCGCCGGGTGCTGACGCCGGCCCTACTTATATCCTACCTGCCTTTTCAATCATAGGGGCGTGCTTGTCATATTCAGTCAAGGGCGAGCGCAGCATTCACTCACTGCTGGCGCCGTCCATGTATTTGAATCCTGTTCCTGACCAGCGCTGATATTGTGGGACGCAGGCGCACTTGTAGATGTCCGGCCGCCTGCGCAATGAGGCTCTGTGATTACCAGATTCACTGCGCATGCTCTGGGAACATAGCGCGTTAAAGCGCATGCGCAGTGAGGCTGTGTGATTATGACTTTTTCTTCACTTTGAAAATTGTTTAAGTTGGCTGAGGGACTGGGTGGTTTACCTAGGACAAGGAATGGCCATGTGTAAGAAAAACCGCTACTGATTGTAAATTACAGATTCTGTTAACTACAATAAATAAGTTGGTTAACAAGAAACACTTTGATATAGTGCACTACACAATACAGTTCTCTTTTACACACTGTATAGTTTGCTAAAAGGCACAAGTTTTAGTGGGAGAGGCCGAAAAATGAACGAGTAATACAACCGTTTATGGATGCTGTAGTGTGGACCCCTAGAGTCAATTCTCCTGGTGGGCCCTAGGCACCCCAGTCCGACCCTGTATGAGGCCTTTACATGGTATCAACGCCTGCGATGAGAACGCCACATCATAGTAATAGCAGAATCACAAATATAAGATTATATGAACAGATTAAAGCAAGATTTCTATTGCTGGCTGCAGAATGAGTTAACTGGGATATCATCAGTGAGTTTGATCTGACTGGAGAAGTAACTACTCTTGTTTTTATTCTTTTGAGCTCCATTCAGCTAATTTATGATTTATCACCTTCCCTGAGCATACATGGAAATCATGGGGTCCCATAGCAGAAGTAATAATTAAGCCCCCACAAAAAAACATTAATATTCAGCGGGGTCACAGAAGAGCATACCTCACAAGTTTGCAACCCTTCCATAGTAATTTTGCCCCAATTGAAGCCCCCTAGTGTTCCCACGTACTAAGATACTCCTTTAATGGCCAAAAATGTGCCCCCAAACACAGTAAGATACCCCCACAGTGAATTTCTCCACTGTACCCTCCACACATACAGTATGATGACTCTACAGTACCCCCGCAAAGTATGATAAACCCCAGTGACCTCTACACAGTATGATGGCCCCCGCATAACCCTCCACACAGTATAATGGACCCCGCACAGCCCTCCACACTGTATAATGGTCCTCATACAGTGTAATGGCCCCCACTATCCACCCAAGCAGTATAATGACCCCCATCAGCCACTTATACAGTATAATGCCCCTCACCACACAGCCCTCCAAATAGTATAATGGCCCAAACACAACGCTCCAAATAAAATAATAGTCCTCACATAAGCCTCTAAACAATATAATAGTCCCCACCCAGCCCTCCAAATAATATAATGGACCCCACATAGGCCTCCAAATAGTATAATAGTCCCCATACAGCTCTTCAAATAATAGAACGGTCCCCACATAGCCCTCCAAATAGTATGATAGCCTGACACATAGCCATTCAAATAGTAGTACAATGGCCCCCACAGAGCACTACAAATAGTATGATGCTCCCCACATAATCCTCCAAATAGTAGAATGATGGCCCCCACATAGTTCTCCAAATAGTATGATGGTCCCCAAGACAGCCCTAAAATTAGTATTTTAGCACCCCAAATATGATGATGCCCCCCAAATAACCCTTCAAATAATATGATGGCCTCCAAGTAGCCCTACAAATAGTATCATGGCCTTCCAGTTTGCCCTCCAAATAATATGATGGCCCTCACAAACTACTTATTAATTAAAAAAAAAATACTCACCTCTCCCCATTCCCCTGCTGTTCTGGTCTTTGCAGCATGTGGTTTGAAACTATGCTCAGCTCGGCACAGTGGACGCGATTTTGGGACGTTATCACGTCCACTGAGCTGAGACATCAGAAGCACAGAGGAGAATGATGGAGGAGGGAGCAGACGGTTCCCTCCTCCATCATTCCTTTCAATTGTATCTGCATCCAGAATGTGGATACAGTTGAAAGTGTGATGCTGGATGCGGGGGGCCCGATGCCTGTGCTGACATCGCCACCTGTCTCACAGTTGCAAAGCAGCTGCGGGGTCTGCCATTATTAGCGGTATGCCAGTGCCATTGTTATGTGACATGAGCCCCGGGAGAGCCAGTGCCGAGACAGCTGGTACAACACCAACACCGAAGGTGAATATAAGTGTTATTTTACTGGGGAGAAACATAGGGATTTAGAAGGGGTTGTCTGATTAGTGGACATCCCCTTTAAGTAATCAAGTTCATTAAAGGGGTTGTCCACTACTGCACATCCCCAGCTTATTACATTTAGGACTTCAGCACCGCTTTTTCCGGACATTGCTATGACTTGTTATGTCCTCTGCAGCCAATTAGCAGATGTTGGTCAATAGTCTGTCAGGACGGACATCTGCTCTGAAGAAATAGAGTTTTTGAGACTTGTAGACATTATGGAATAACGTCCATAAAAATATCCCAAGCCGGTATTGGTCCTCCAAGAAGCATGAAGCCCTCGCTGCTACTAACTTACTCCCATACCTGGATCTACCTAGATGATGAAAACACTTGGACTGTAAGGTACAAATCAGGTGAAATTATGAAACCTGGAGGGAATGTCACTTCAGGTTGTGCGTAGATATCCGTAGATAGAAGTCGTTATTTATCCGCCATTAATGAAATGTTTTGTCCATTTTTGCTCCACAAATCTGAGGCCGATGAATGGGGGAATGGCACCAATGCTATGGAGAATGCCTTGAAAATTGAAAAGGGCGTAAATAAGGCTCTGCTGGACCTCCACAAGATTGCTATGGACCATGCGGACCCTCATGTAAGTGACTCCCCCATAGCGTATAGATACCGCGTGTTCATTTTATAAAATATCCTCCATGAAGGAACAGTTCATGTATCTTCTGTGACCTCCATATTGTGCTGTTCCTGGAAATGTAATACCACCTGACTACTAGATGTCACGTTCCCCTTTATAATGGGCGGTGTTCCAACACAAGCTGCATATTATGGCACTGTTATAAAGCTATGGGACAATTCATTAGTGTATTTGCACCTTTTTTTTCTAGTTTTTAGTGTTTTTCATTTGCGCCTTGTTCTTCTTTTAATTTGCGCCTTTTTGAAGTCTGCAGCGTTCCCTTTTTTTTCATTGATCATTATGGGGTTTCCGGCTAATTATCTAATTGTGACTTTTTAAAAAGTTGTCACATTTTTACTCAAATATATTTCAAGTGATTTTGTGTTCTGTAGTCCGGGAGGTTTTTTTGCACAAACTTTGCAACATTTTAGCATGCCACTTTTTTGCGATACAAAGACACAAAAAGGTTTAAAGACAAAAAAAATACAGTTTTGATTTTGGGCAAAATCCATGAACCAGGTGCGCCACTTTCAGGAATTTGGCACAAAAAAATCAAATGATACAAAAGAGAAAAGGGACTTGAAAAAATACAATGTTGTATTGGGCCCTATGACGGCACAGCACAGATTTTAGTAAAGGTTTTGCAGGATTACTAAGAGGGGTTCACATGCTATCAATTGTTAAAAAAACAAGCAAAATGATGACTCGGACCCTCTGATTTTCGAGGTATAAGACTACGTCCCCACAATGAGCTTCTAGTGAGTTTTAGATATAGCAGATTTTCTGCCCCATTAAGTAAAATAGGTTACTTGAATTTTTTTCGAAAATATACAGCATAAAAAACTCACCCAAAACTCATTGTGAGAACGTAGCCTAAGGGTATGTGCACATCATTTAGACGCCGGTGAGTTGTCCTTGGTGAAGCTCTGCCACCGGTGGTTTTCACTCTATACTTTAAAGGGAACCTGTCATGTCCCTAAACGCTATTAACCTGCAGATATGGGGTTAATCTGCAGGTTTATAAAGCTGCCGGGCGTCTTACTGAAAGGCCGGCTACCGGGAGGAAATGCACTTTATTCCCCACGGCAGCCTCCAGCTTTCAGTCATAGAGGCGCGGCCGGCTGTCCTTCAGTCATTGTTCAGTACATAGTGAGCGGCGGCTATAACCGCACCCTGGCACTGACTGACAGCCGGCTAAGCGGCCCCTGTAACCGCTCCCTGTAAAGACTGACAGCCGGATCTGTACTGATGTACTGCTGAGCTGTCAGTCAGTGCCGGGGCGTTGTTACAGCTGCCGATCACTGTATATTGAGCGGTGTCTGAAGTTGTGCCGGAAGTGTGGCACCCCAGGGGTCTGGTTTCCACAGTAATAGCAATATTACGTCTGTGAGCAGGTGGGAGGTTTCCTGGTCAGACATCCTATGCATGCCACACCTCCTGCCCAGTCCTGGGAGGGGAAGAACTTCCCCTATATAAAGCTGGGGCTGAGGCAGGGTTAGAAGAGAGTGAGAGAACACAGACAGAGACACAGTCTGGTCTGTAGTGGAGCAGCTTTAGGAGCAAGAAAGATCAGGAGCTGTGTGGGAGCTGTGCTAAAAGAGATCAGGGGCTGGAAGCTGTAGAGCTCGCCCTGATTGAAGAGTTCTTACCGGACCCGGAGTCCGAGGCTGTGGGGACTAATCCTTACCCAGCAGCAGAAACCGCCCGGCAGGGGATTTCAGGTCCTCTGGCCAAGAAACCCGAAGGCACGGTCACACGCAAGGGACCAGCACCGCCGTCGTGGAGCGGAAGCTACCAGAAGGCCCCGAGTCACCGGCCATACGGGTGAGCACCACACGGTACACTCAGGGACGTGGGCTACTTTTACCCGCCTCTAGCAAGGTAGCCAGAAGAGTACGATTAGTTGGGGAGGCCTACAACTCCGCCTGGCCAGGGAAGATTCCATCTGCTCACGGACTGACCAGGCCCCGATCGCTAGCCAGTACTCCGGGAGGGTCTACCTTTGCCACCAGTAAAGACCCTGAACTACACCGCACCGTCTCTGAGTGTTTCATCATCCACGTCCGCTGCCCTGAGGCCATACCCCTCCCGTTGGGGGTTATACCATCCCCGCTGCACAACCGTACCACCGGCCTCAGCGGTCTGCCCTGCAGCGGCGGTCTCATGACCGCATTCAACGGGTGGCGTAGTCGAGCAATATAACATCTACTGCTAAATACTGCCGCTCAGTTTGACTCCCTGGGCACGGACCGGGTCACCGCCACGAGACTACTACCCCCATCTGATCCGGCTCCGGGTAAGCCCCCGTGCGCGCGATGCCGCACGACACAGCAGGCCCAGGGGCGCGTCAACTTTTGGCGTAGTCGGCAGGATTCCGTGCCCGCAACCACCGGGTACTGCGCGCCTGAAAAAGAGACTTTTAAACTTACCTGTGGTGAAGATTCCCGCCATCCGACGCCATCTTCCACCTCCTTCCCGCCATCCGTGGAGTTTTCCCGCCGTTGGACGCCATCTTCTGCCTTCTTCCCGCCATCCGTGGAGTTTTCCCGCCGTTGGACGCCATCTTGAAGACGCCGCGCAGGAAGAAGAGGGGCGTGGACTCCGAAAAGCCCGCGAGAACTGAAGCCCCGCCTCACGTCCGGACGTTGCGTAAGGTCCTGGAAGGAGCCCAGCAGACGCCGACGTCATAGGAGTGCGACGGAAGGTCCTCGACCCTGACGATCCACTGCGGAGCCGCGGCCTACGGAAGAGGATCATCGCAAGGTAGGCCACGGTCCACTAGGGGGGAGGAAGATGTCGGATACGGAGGAGAGCTTCACTGCCGCAGCCACCGCCAGCGCCACCGCTGCTGCGGTCATGCCTTTCACTATGCCCTATATCCCGGGGGCAGCCTGGCTACCCCAGTACTCAGGGGAGTCACATACCCTGAATGACTTTAGAGAAAAGCTGGATAGCCTCTTCCAGGTGTACCCCCTCACAGAAGAGCAAAAAGTGAGCATCCTGGTGGCCCAACTAACCGGGGCAGCCCAAAGGGAGGTAAAGTCCTGGCCGCCTGGGAGGAGGACTGTCGCAGGGATATTAACCCGGCTGAAGGACACCTTTGATACCCGCACCTCAGCTGAGATTAAGCTTAGATTCTACGGGTGCAAACAGCGAGCACATGAGAATATAAGGGACTATGCACTAAACCTACAAGAGGCCCTGAGAGCCATTAAGCAGACCGACCCTGACGGCGTGGGAAACGAGGACAGGCTGTTGACCGAACAATTTATAGAGGGACTATATTGCAATGCCCACCGAACCCAGTTGCGGACAATGGCCTTACAGGATCCTCATCTGGACTTTGCACAGTTCAAGGACAGAGCCATTCGGGTGCTCCGAGAACCGGCACCGGGTGGCGTTGTGACCCACAGGCGCCCTACTACCGCTTACCACCAGGAGGCGGCGCCCTTGTCGGCAGGGCCTGTGGGGGCTGATGCGCAGGCTTTGAACAATGACCCGGCTCCAGACCTGCACCATCAGGTCCAAGAGCTAGCTAAAAGCGTAGCTGCGCTAACCCGAACTGTGCAGTCTTTACAGGTTGCTGCTCCAGGGAAGATCCAGCTGGCATCCGGACCGGAGGACATCCCGTGGCGTCGACCAAGGAGGACCCCACCGGCCAGAGGAAGACCCAGCGACCGATACAACGAGGACGGACAGCCCATCTGCCGCCGCTGCAATCAACCCGGACATATGGCAAGGTACTGTCCTTTAAACTGGCACAACCTCGGGTAGAGGGCCAACCCCTAGGAATAAGATCACCAGGCCCATCGAACTGGCGTGACAAATATGTGGGAGGACGTCCAGTCTTGCCTGTGGTACTGGATGGCATTCCTATGAGTGCCCTACTTGACACCGGGTCACAGGTCACCACCATCCCGTACGTGCTCTTCAAGCAGTACTGGAATGACTCGGATATAACCCGCTACCCTGACGACGACTTGAGTATCATCGCCAGCAATGGTCAACCCGTGCCACAGATCGGATTCAAAGAGATGACCATTAAAATCGGTAGAGTCGAACTGGCAGCACAGGGACTGATCATTGTAGACATTGACAAGCGCGAGAGTCACCCAAAGATAACGCTAGGAACTAATGTGATTGAAAATTGTCTTGCAGAGGTGATTTTCATTTTACAGCAGGTTGCCAAGAACGCCAGCTCCGGCCAGCAGCGAGTGCTCCAAAAAGAGATCCGGGCACTGATGCGGCGGCAACAGGTGGAACTCTCCGGTGGTGAGATTGGAAGCGTGAGAATGTGTGACCCTTTCCCTATTGCCATGCCCCCAAAAAGTGAAATGATGATTTGGTGCCGGGCAGCTATTGGTCTAAGAGGTAGAGACTACCAAGCAATGGTAGAACCCGTCTACTCAGACAGTAGGCCCACCATTTTGACAGCACGGGGGGTGGTTGATGTACGCCATGGGAGGGTGCCCGTTCGCATAATAAACATCGGGAAGAGAGAAGTACACCTGCCCCGGTATGCCACGCTAGCTAAATTGTTCACCATAAACCAGAATTCTGTACAGGCCGTGGAACCCTTGCCTCCATCTCAACCAGAGGAAGGTAACGGCTCTAAGAAAACAATAGAGGACTGGTGTCAGCAACTACATTTGGGTACTGACTCCACTCCCTCACACCAGAAACAGGGAGTCTATCGGGTGGTTCAAGAGTACGAGAGAGTGTTTAGTAAACACCCGTTAGACTTCGGGCGAGTAAAGGGGGTAGAACACCATATCCCCACGGGAGACCATCCTCCCATAAAGGAGAGATACCGACCCGTACCCCCTGCACACTACCAATACGCCAAGGGGATGCTTAGAGACATGAAGGAGGCTGGGGTAATTAGGGATAGCTGTAGCCCCTGGGCAGCTCCACTGGTTTTGGTTAAAAAGAAAGACAACACCATGAGAATGTGTGTAGATTACCGGAAAATCAACCGTATCACACACAAAGATGCGTACCCCTTACCAAGGATAGAGGAGTCTTTGGCTGCTTTAAGATCTGCTAACTTCTTCTCTACTTTGGATCTCACTAGTGGGTCCTGTCAGGTTCCTGTAGCAGAGGCGGACCGGCAGAAGACCGCATTCACCACCCCGATGGGACTTAGCGAGTTTACCTGCATGCAGTTTGGACTCTGCAACGCACCAGGAACCTTCCAACGGTTGATGGAATGCTGTCTGGGACACCGAAACTTTGAGACGGTCCTGTTATACCTGGACGATGTCATCGTCTACTCCAAGACCTACGAGGACCACCTGAAACACCTGGCAGAAGTGTTCGAAGCCCTGGCAAACTACGGCCTGAAGGTGAAACCCTCCAAGTGTCACCTCCTGAAACCAAAGGTGCAGTACCTGGGACACGTGGTGAGTGCTGACGGAGTGGCTCCCGACCCTGATAAGATCACCACAATTAAGGAATGGCCAAGCCCCTCCAGCGTAAAGGAAGTGCGGCAGTTCCTCGGGTTGGTAGGCTACTACCGAAGGTTCATTCCGGGTTTCACCAAAAAGGCAGCTCCTATGCAGGACCTCCTGATAGGCCAGTCCAGGAAGGCCAAGAACCAGAAGCCGCCCTTCAGATGGGAGAAGTTGGAAGAAGAGTCCTTCCGCCAGCTGAAGATGGCCCTCAAGGGGGATGAAATCCTGGCGTACCCTGATTACAGCCAGCCCTTTATCCTCTACACCGACGCAAGTAACATCGGGCTAGGAGCCGTACTGTCCCAGATCCAGCAGGGGAAAGAACGGGTAATTGCTTACGCCAGCCGAAAACTGCGACCCACCGAAAGAAACCCTGAGAATTACAGCTCATTCTAGCTAGAATTCCTGGCAGTGGTGTGAGCAGTCACCGAACGCTTTAAGCACTACCTCGCCTCTTCCCGGTTCACCGTGTACACGGATAACAACCCGTTGACACACCTGGATACGGCAAGACTCGGTGCCCTGGAGCAGAGATGGATGGCCCGCCTGTCCAACTTTGAGTTCACAATCAAATACCGGGCAGGACGCTCCAATACCAACGCGGATGCCTTGTCCAGAATGCCAAACCTACCGGACGTGGGGGAAGATCCAGAGGAACTGGAAGAAGTTGAACTTCCCGCGTTCCACCGGCATGGGACTGTCCAGTATTCCCACCGTGTAAGGAGTAAGCAATCCGCTACGTTCAACCCCTTACCTCATTACAACTGGGCGGAAACGCAAGACAGTGACCCCGCCGTCCGACTGGTGAAGGAGATGCTGACTCAGCCAGATGCCCGCCTTGACCCAGACGCTCCGGAGGAGGCCAAGCAACTGTGGATTGAGAAGAGTCGACTGTTCCTTTACAAGGGGAAGTTGTGCCGCAGAATGGTTAACTCCCGGACGCATGAACTGATCTGGCAAGTAGTGGTGCCAAGAAGAGACGCGGCTATGGTGCTGGAGGCATACCACAACGGAGCTGGGCACTTCGGATGGAAGAAGCTGGAGTTCCTGCTGCGTGCGCGGTTCCACTGGGTAGGCATGAGAGGAATCATCGAGAAGTGGTGCAGAGACTGTGGCCCGTGCCACCTAAGAAGGAAGGACCGTGCCAGCCAGAAGACTCCCTTGCAGCCCATCATCACCCGACAGCCACTGGAACTGGTAGCCCTGGACCATGTAAAACTGGCTCCAAGCAGATCTGGGTATGTCTACGCCCTCACAATCGTAGATCATTACTCCCGGTTCCTGGTGGTGGTCCCGGTCAAGGACTTAACGGCTCAAACAGCAGCTAGAGCTTTCCAGCAGCACTTCTGCCGTCCACACGGATACCCAGAGCAGGTGCTGACGGACCAAGGACCAGCCTTTGAAGCGGAAGTCTTCCAGGAGTTCTGTACTCTGTATGGCTGCCGGAAGATAAGAACAACACCCTATCATCCGCAAACCAATGGGCTCTGCGAGAAAATGAACCAGGTGGTGATAGATCTTCTGAAAACATTGCCCCTGGAAGAACGCAGTCTGTGGCCTGAGAAACTGCCTGATCTGGTGGACCTATACAACCACATCCTGGTAGGTTCTACCAACTGTACCCCGGCTTACCTAATGAGAGCAAGACCTGGTAAGCTTCCTGTTGATCTGGAGATGGGAGTCCTGACACCCGAGGACACTTCACCAGAAGCAGACTGGGACACAGAAAGGCAGCAGCAGTACCGGAAAGTACAGGAGAGCGTGGAGCGAAGTCTCTGTCAAGCTAGAGAAAGACAGGAGAAGACTTACAACCAGTATGCTCCCGCTGTTCCCCTGGTACCTGGAGAGCAGGTCTTGAAGAGGAAGAGACGCCTCCACAAGTTGGACGACCAGTGGGAGAAGGACCCGTACACCGTACTGCCCTCAAGCCATGAAAACCCGAAAGTCTGCATAATCAGTAAGGACGGAGGAGAAACCACAGCCATTGTCTCCCGAGATCACCTGAAGAAGTGTCCCGAACAGCTACGAAGCCCTGAAGAAGAACAAGAAGACCCTCGACCCGCAGAGGAAAGGGAAGATATGGTCAGTACTGTGCTCGGAGACTTCCCTCGGTCTTGGACTCAAGTCAATGGCGCTGTTGTGGTACCCGTCCTCACCTTCCTCCAACCAGCATCTCAAGTACCTACAGAGAAACAGGTAGAGCTGGAAGAGCAGCCGGTCCAGGAGGCAGAAGACCCCACACAAGCAGACCAGGAGGATCAACCCTCTGCTTATAGTGAGCCTGCCGTGCCCCTAGTGAGCCAAAGAGCCCGTAGACAGCTGCCCAGTTTACCTTTGACAGCTCCTACACCCCGTAGCTCAGGACCAGTCAGTCAGCTCCGTAGGTCCACTAGAGCCACTAGAGGCCAGTTGCCCGTACGTTGGAGGATCTAAGTGTTTAGACTGTTTATTTGTATTTACCTGTTTTCTGTTACCTGTAAATAATTGTGTATTTTTAGTTATTTTATAGGTGTCATTTAGGGATTATCCGGAATCCTTTGTACATATGTTTGGAGCGTAACCCAGGAAAGGACAAAGACTGTTAAGGACTCGGGGCAGGACAGACCCCTACCTGGTTACGGCTCCCGGTCTCTTGGTGAAATGGACACCTTTGTTTTCTTCAAAGACTGCACCCGGTTGCGGACATGCCGTGACCATCCTAATGTGTTCTTCTTTATTGTACTGTTTCTGTTTTTACTTGTTATGTTTTACAAAAATATGTTTAGTCCCGGAGTACTAAATTTTACTAGGGGGGAATGTGGCACCCCAGGGGTCTGGTTTCCACAGTAATAGCAATATTACGTCTGTGAGCATGTGGGAGGTTTCCTGGTCAGACATCCTATGCATGCCACACCTCCTGCCCAGTCCTGGGAGGGGAAGAACTTCCCCTATATAAAGCTGGGGCTGAGGCAGGGTTAGAAGAGAGTGAGAGAACACAGACAGAGACACAGTCTGGTCTGTAGTGGAGCAGCTTTAGGAGCAAGAAAGATCAGGAGCTCTGTGGGAGCTGTGCTAAAAGAGATCAGGGGCTGGAAGCTGTAGAGCTCGCCCTGATTGAAGAGTTCTTACCGGACCCGGAGTCCGAGGCTGTGGGGACTAATCCTTACCCAGCAGCAGAAACCGCCCGGCAGGGGATTTCAGGTCCTCTGGCCAAGAAACCCGAAGGCACGGTCACACGCAAGGGACCAGCACCGCCGTCGTGGAGCAGAAGCTACCAGAAGGCCCCGGGTGGATCAGGGAAATGCTGTAGATATAGTATATCTTGACTTCAGCAAAGCATTTGACAAAGTATCTCACACCATCCTTATTGAAAAAATGACCAAGTATGCAATGGACCAGGCAACTGTTAGGTGGATTCATAACTGGCTTAGTGATCGGACTCAAAGGGTGGTTGTAAATGGCTTCACATCCAGCTGGATGAATGTCTCAAGTGGGGTACCACAGGGCTCCGTCCTGGGACCTGTATTGTTCAACATCTTTATCAATGATTTAGATGAAGGAATTGAGGGTAAACTGATTAAATTTGCTGATGACACAAAGCTAGGAGGGATAGCTAATACTAGAGAAGAGAGAGAGAGGATTCAAAAAGACCTAAATAAACTGGAGCAGTGGGCAGCAACCAATAGAATGGTTTTTAACAGGGAAAAATGCAAAGTACTACATCTGGGCAATAAAAATGAAAAAAGCATATACAGAATGGGAGGAATAGAGCTAAGCAACAGTACATGTGAAAAAGACTTAGGTATGCTAATAGATCATAGACTGAACATGAGTCAACAGTGTGATGCAGCAGCAAAAAAGGCAAATACAATTCTGGGATGTATTAACAGATGCATACAGTCTAGATCACGTGAAGTCATTATCGGTCTTTACTCCTCTTTGATCCGACCTCATCTGGAATACTGTGTACAGTTTTGGGCACCACATTTTAAAAAAGACATAGACAAACTGGAGCAAGTTCAGAGAAGAGCGACCAGAATGGTGACTGGTCTGCAAACCATGTCCTATGAGGAACGGTTGCAGGATTTGGGAATGTTTAGCTTGCAAAAAAGAAGACTGAGAGGAGACTTAATAGCTGTCTACAAATATGTCAAGGGCTGTCACATTGTAGAAGGATCATCTTTATTCTCATTTGCACAAGGAAAGACTAGAAGCAATGGGATGAAACTAAATGGGAGGAGACACAGATTAGATATTAGAAAAAACTTTTTGACAGTTAGGGTGATTAATGAGTGGAACAGGCTGCCACGAGAGGTGGTGAGTTCCCCTTCAATGGACGTCTTCAAACAGAGGCTGGACAGACATCTGTCTGAGATGATTTAGTGAATCCTGCTTTGAGCAGGGGGTTGGACCAGATGACCCAGGAGGTCCCTTCCAACTCTACCATTCTATGATTCTATGATTCTATGAGTCACCGGCCATACGGGTGAGCACCACACGGTACACTCAGGGACGTGGGCTACTTTTACCAGCCTCTAGCAAGGTAGCCAGAAGAGTACGATTAGTTGGGGAGGCCTACAACTCCGCCTGGCCAGGGAAGATTCCATCTGCTCACGGACTGACCAGGCCCCGATCGCTAGCCAGTACTCCGGGAGGGTCTACCTTTGCCACCAGTAAAGACCCTGAACTACACCGCACCGTCTCTGAGTGTTTCATCATCCACATCCGCTGCCCTGAGGCCATACCCCTCCCGTTGGGGGTTATACCATCCCCGCTGCACAACCGTACCACCGGCCTCAGCGGTCTGCCCTGCAGCGGCGGTCTCATGACTGCATTCAACGGGTGGCGTAGTCGAGCAATATAACATCTACTGCTAAATACTGCCGCTCAGTTTGACTCCCTGGGCACGGACCGGGTCACCGCCACGAGACTACTACCCCCATCTGATCCGGCTCCGGGTAAGCCCCCGTGCGCGCGATGCCGCACGACACAGCAGGCCCAGGGGCGCGTCAGAAGCTTTAACCCCTTTCTGACATTGTGCATAATAATACGTCCCTGTGCCCTGGGCCTTATGGACCAGGTACGTATTATTACGACACAGGCTGTGCGGGATCAATCGCCACCGGTTGTCAGCTGATTTTGACAGCTGACACCCGGCACTTTAACCCCCTAAATGCTGCGATCGCAGCATTTAGCAAGTGAGTGGAGGGACAGAAGCACCTCTGCTCTTGGATCGGAGACCCTGCGCTGTCCTCACGGGGTCCCGATCGTTGCCATGGTGACACGATGTCATCATGACGACACCTGTGTCACCAGGCACCAGCAAGTTAGTTTGACCATGCGCAGTGCATGATCAAACTAGCTTGTGTCTGCAGCACTGACAGTTTACAAGGTATAGCAGTGATCCTGCACTGCTATACCTTAGAACTGCGATCAGCCTGCTGAAAGTGAAAGTCCCATAGTGGGACAAAGTAAAAAAAGTGAAAAAAAAGTTGTAAAAATATTTTTTTAAAAATAAAAAAATAATAAAAAATTAAAATATTATTATGAAGAAAAACAATAAGAGTACACATATTTAGTATCGCCGCATCCGGAACGACCTGATCTATAAAACTGTCCCACTAGTTAACCCCTTTAGTGAACACAGTAAAAAAAAAAGAATCAAAAAACGGTGCTTTATCATCATACCAACGAACAAAAAGTGGAATAAAACGCGATCAAAGAGACGAATATAAATAAAAATTATACCACTGAAAACATCATCTTGTCCCGCAAAAAGCAAGCCACCATACAGCTCCATCAGCCAAAAAATAAAAAAGTTATAGCTCTTAGAATAAAGCGATTTTTTCTATGAAATAGTTTTTATTGTGTAAAAGCGCCAAAACATAAAAAAAGATATAAATGCAGTATGGCTGTAAATGTACTGACCCGAGGAATAAAGCTGCCTTATTAATTTTACCACACGCAGAGCTGCATAAAAAAAACTAAAAAAACAATTACTGAATTGTTGGTTTTTGTTTATTCTGCCTCCCAAAAATCAGAATAGAAAGCGATCAAAAAATGTCACATGCCCGAAAATGGTACCAATAAAAACATCAACTTGTCCCGCAAAATACAAGCTATCACATAACTCTGTCGACCGAAATATGGAAAAATTATAGCTCTGAAAATATGGCAATGCAAAAACTAGTCTTTGCAAAAAAAAAAGTTTAGTGTGTGACAGCTGCCAAATGTAAAAACCCGATATGAATCTGGTATCACTGTAATCGCACCGACCCGAAGAATAAAGTCATCTAATCACTTAAACCGCACGAGGAACGGTGTAAATAAATAAATAAAACCAATTCTTCACCTGCTGTTGGTTTGTTCATTCAGCCTCCCAGAGTTCGCAAAATGGCTCTGCCCACATTTATCCTGTGCTCTACGCTCAGCGCTTACACCGGGGTTTCCATGTAAATCTCTGAAATACGTGATCCAGACGGAGCCTCCGGCGGAAGATTCCCTGTAATGAGGCAGATGGAGGCACCGTCTGGCCTGTGATCCCACGGTGTCCGTCTTTTTATTAGGCGTGAATAAAAGTGCCGTCGGCCACAGTTTTGCGAGCCTCTGATAAAAAGAACACCGCTGAATAGAGGCCACACAGAGTCCAGAGTAATTAACAAATAAAGTAGCACACTGCAAGGCTAAGTATGTAAACATGAAATATGGAATATGAATAGCATTACTGCTGTAGAAAATAGAAATAAATGAGAAATCTTAGCACATAAATTGGCCAATTCATGTGTATCTGGCAGCCGCGGTAAGGCGTTTCTCAGTGCCAGGACCCTACCAATGTGAATACCTCTCTAAGGGACAGGTACACATGAATTGGCCAATTTATGCGCTAAGATTTCTCATTTATTTCTATTTTCTATAGCAGTAATGCTATTTATATTCCATATTTCATGCTTACATACTTAGCATTGCAGTTTGCTACTTTATTTGTTAATTGTATATGGAGGTAGCTTCTCCTAGTAAGCACCTGTTCACACCTATTTCTCGTATTAGAAGTGCCATCAGTTTTTTCTGTTTACAGAGTCCAGAGTTAGGCCGGTTTCACATGTCCTGATATTTCCAGTATCGGAAAAACCGGTACGGGAGATATACGTGTCCATGTGCACCTGTGTGGCAACCGTGTGCCGCATCAGGAGCGCACATTCCGCCACCTGGGAATCAGCAGTACAGTTACCGCTGTTCCCAATCACCGGGTGCTGAATGCTGCCCTCATCATTGTAACCTGCTGGCGCTGTGATCAGCACAACCAAGGGACAATGATGAGAGTAGTAGTCTGCTCCCGCTGTGTCCTAGTGTAAAAATAAGAATAAAATTAAAAAATCCTTATACTCACCTGCCTATCAAAGTAAAAGTGAAGTACCCATAGCTCTTTCTTACATTCAAGCATCTGATGCTGATGCTCAGTCTATGTAGATGGCATCTTAGCTGTTGCTAGGCAACTTCCTTATAAGGTGAGATGCACCTGTAAGATTCCATCACAAGATTCCATCATGACATCACTGCTATTATGACATCATAATTCACAACCACTACTTATACAAGCGTTTACACTTCAGTGTCACTTTGATACCCCGGTGTCATTGTTGTCAGTGTTTAGCTACTTATCTAGTGATATACTGATTGCGCATTTCATTGAAATGTCTGGAATTTCTCCAGACAGACTTCAGGAGTTGGCACTACTCCAGGGGATTCTTACCACCTATACCCCTAACTGTGTGCTACCACTACCCGATGGCGTCCTCAGCTTCACTTACCGGCTGGTTATGGAGCTTGTACGGGACTGCTTGACCAAATACTACCAAGGTCGTATTACCTCAGAATATCTTCAGCATTTACAGCAGAACATCAGGACATTAGTACAACAGGTAAATAGCAGACAATCTGCACAAATTATTATTATTATGTCTAGTTGGTCTCCCTTACTGTATAGTGGTATTATTGGTAGTAATAAAATTTAGACTTTCTTCAGTGTCAGGCAGGGTCATATTTGTAATAGAGATCCCCATTTTGGGAAGAGGGTGTAAAAGTGCAGCATGAGCCTGTATGATTCAAATGTCAGGGCTAGATTTCATTCCTAGTCCAGTCCTTGTCCCTTAGTAAAGACACTTCATTTAGCACCTTAATCCGGATTTCTTATAAATATGTAATTATGATTTTTATTGTGTATAACAAATATTAATAATTTATCTCAGACCATAGAACTAGCCTCACTGATTAGAAATGTAAAGTACCCACAGTTCTTTCTTACATTCAAGCATCTGGTACTGATGCACAAACTATGGTTTTGCCACCTTAACTATTGCTAGGAAACTTCCTTTCACGGTGAGATGCCCCGTTAAGATTCCATCACAAGATTCCATCACGACATCACTGCTATTATGACATCATAATTCACCACCACTAATTATACAAGTGTTTTTATGCTGTATAAAAAATAATAATAATAATAATACAAATCAAATAATAATAATGGAATACAAGTTTATTT
Organism: Phyllobates terribilis; assembly: GCF_046119375.1. Taxonomy (NCBI): domain Eukaryota; kingdom Metazoa; phylum Chordata; class Amphibia; order Anura; family Dendrobatidae; genus Phyllobates; species Phyllobates terribilis. The sequence goes on along the minus strand of NW_027362974.1, from coordinate 2,283,852 downwards.
ACAGAAAATTGTTCTTTAGATCGACACCAATATAATATATAAAATGTACCAAATGTGTAGTAATTGTAGCTGCAGATAGACAGGAGTAAAATGGTTACATAAATGGCCTCCTCCATTCTGCACTTTCTCTCATGATTTTCCTTTTGTATTTATTTCCATCTTTATAGGCTGAAGAAAAAGCCCAAAGTGGAAAATTGGCCTTTTTTAAACAACTGGCCCAAAATGTCCTGAATATACTGGAGAGTCCGGCCCGCTCACTGGAGCACCTGGTAAGGAGCCATCATCTTCTATATCACATGTCCTTGTCCCCTCCAGGCAGGCACAGGATATTTCATGACCGCCTGTCCCTGCGGCTCCATCATCTGTGATGGCAGTCTGTACTCAGCGGTGGGAGTTTGTATTTCTGCCTCTGTTTTGCTCGATCATCACAATCTTCCTTCTTGTAAATGCTGCAATTCTGATAACAGAGATCAGTTGTATATACAAGTACCTTATATATTATTGTTGATTTACTGGAGGGAGTGGCTGTGTATAGTCCGTCCAATACTGAAATTACCAGTAAATCCAATGTTTAGTCCTTCCTATCTATTGTATATGATAATTTAGTATTTGTGAAATGTTATACTAATTGTACATATTATAACCATCAGGAAACATCCGAAGGTGACTCCGAAGAGGGGCAAACCGTGAACATGCCTGACCCTAATATTAGTCAGTTAGAGCTAAAAACTGATCTGATTGAAGGTAAGCCGATCATCTAATATTTTACATTCAAATATCCAGATATTATAGAGAATGGCAGAGAATATGTAGATTTACTCTTCATTCCCTGTAATGGAGAGGGATCATGTAATTCTACTTCACGCCTGTGTGGTCTTCTCGGCTCCAAAATGAGGGTCATAGATCCCCAATCATGTAATTGTTCAAAAATACCATATTTTGAAGACTATAAGATGCACCGGACCATAAGAAGCAGGTGAAATTTTGGAGCGGAAAATAGGAAAAACATTTTTTTAATAAAATGGTGGAGCAACTTATAATCCAATTTTGTGGTAACTTTTCTAGGGGAAAGGCGGCGGAAAGATGGCAGCAGCAGGAGTGGGGCGATGCTGCACTGAAGTCCCTGCACTTCCATGGTTTTCAATCTGGTGGACCTTGGGAAAATCTCCACCGGAGGTGGCGCATGCACAGATTGAGATCTCGGGAGACAAGATCTCAATCTGCATGCGCCATCTCCAGAATCCATTTTTCCGAAGTCCACCACACTGAAAATCATGGAAGTGCGGAGTCTCCGGCGACATTTTCTGAAAGCCCAGGGGCCGCTGCATCCTTGCACCGCCGAACACCCCCTCCTCCCAGCCTGGGGCCCACAGCATCGCCCCACTCCTGCCGCCGCCAGCTTCCTGCAGCAGTGACCCTGCGTCCTGGGGCCTCGCTTCACCGCAACCCCCCCCCCCTCAGTAAGCTACGTTGGGATAAGACGCACCCCCATTTTACAGAAAAAAGTGTGTCTTATAACTTGAAAAATACGGTAATCAGATCCTGAACAATCGCCCAGTGTATCTATCTCTGGATGTGCCATAAATACTGTATATTTAGTATGTGCAGAATACCAGATATCTAGTTTTTATATCATTTACAGAGATCTTGTCATGTCCTTCATTATATGGATGTGTTATATATTAAGTACTGATATAGACTGATACATGACATCTTTTCATTATTTTATCATTATTTTAGAAATAACTGTGTCGACGGCCAGTACTGATGGTGGAATATGTGAGACACCAGAGATCCACGAATCTGCCAGTGTAAGTATCAGAGGAGACGTCTGTTTATCATCAGATAACGGGGTATGAATTACACATATAATATTATACCCCAGATGACAATGGGATATCTTTGCTTTTATGTAGATCAGATCTATTGTGAGTAATGATGGCATTGTTATTCTGCCTCTTCTGTGTGATGCCCCTTATCATACCCTGCAGTACAGTGATATCTATGCATGGGGAATATCCCCTTAAAATATAATACTGTCTGTGGAGGGTCCGGCTTGCATCATGTCCTCTACATCTGCTGCAATGTAATCAGCGTGGACATAATATAGAGGAGAAGTTCCTGCATCTGGAGCTTTTATTTTCCTGCAGATTCTATGTCTTAATGTCATTTCTTATTATTTCTAGGCCTTGACCGGATCATTGAACTTGGAGACAAGTCCTAGTAAGACCGACTTTAAACCAATCAAACTGATCAGCAGTGGAGCTTATGGGTGAGCTTTATGTTTGCATAATATACATTTCCTAGTGTTCCTTATGACAATGCTTCTGTCTCTGTGCCCAGCCCGTACAACAGAGAAATGCTCTGAGTCCATACTGTCCACAAGAGATGAGCGAATCAGGCAAAATTCTAATTTGCTTGTTCACGTGGACTTGTGAAAATACGATTCAAGGAGAAATTAATGTCCCTTATTATGCTCTGGGGCCTCACCAGGCCCCAGAACATAATAAGCATAAGAAACATACTTATACTCCCCTTACTGCTCAATTCTCTAGCCCCTCCACTTCTCACCGTCACCCGTCCGGTCCTCACTGCCTCTTCAGTTTGCCACCGCTCACGCTATGCAAGGACTTCAGGCTTTGAGAAGGTCTGAGAGAGTTCTATGCAAGAGCATAAAAAGTCACAACATTGTGACACCGTGACTGTTCTTGCGCTTGTGCATAATCCTCCCAGATCTCATCAATGTTGGAAGTCCCGTCCCAGTATGAGAGGCATTTGGATTTCAGCATTAGCAGCAGAGATTTGAGGATGCGGCAAGGAACGGACGGTTGAGGCGGAGGGGCCGTAGAAGTGAGTATAAAAATTTGTTTATTTTTAAACTTTTTTATGGCCTTTCAAGATTTTGAAAATGGTGGCCAACGCTTGACATTTTGCTAAATCCATGAGTAAGCAAATTACAAAAAACAAAACAAACAAAAAAACAAAACGCCATTTTGGTGAATGCAGAATTTTGCAAAATCTGAGTAGAATTTAATTCCACTCAAATGTGTTAGCTCATGTCTACTGGCCACATCTATATGTCATTATTTAGGTCAGTTAGGACGTGACATAGATGAGGACCTCGCATAGGTCATCATTTATGTTGTGTAACTTGATGGATTTCTACATGGATTTCTAGTGACATCTAGTAGTAACCAGACAATCATGTGATGAGGTTTATAGACAAAATGTTAGTAAGAATTCATTATAAATCATGGATTTTCCTTCTCTCCAGAGCCGTCCACTTAGTGCGACACAAATACACAAGCCAGCTATTCGCTATGAAGAAGCTGGACAAGGAGAACGTGAATATTCCAAGAAGACTTGAACGTGCCTTTCTAGAGAGGGACATCCTAACATTTGCTGATTGTCCATTTGTGGCCTCCATGTTGTGCTCCTTTCCAACTCCTCATCATCTGTGTATGGTCATGGAGTATGCAGCAGGTAAGTCATATCCATTGTGCCTATATCCAGCCTCAATCTGCTTATCTCTAGCATCTTCTCCATAATCTGAATGTGACCACATGGACGGTTACATGTCCATACTGCATTTACTATAAGTTATCTGTTACCAAGATGCCAGGAAAATCATTATCTCTGTGAAAGTCTCTGGTGAATGTCCTCACTGAGAATGGAAAAAATATCCACTGAGGATAAAAGGAGGATTTGACTCAATTCTAACAGTTTGTATAGATGAGCATTTCACAGAGTAATGAATAAGAGGCTTGCAGATGAGGCACGGCTCTGTCTTTTTATATTGGGTCACTCTGCTTTATACGCTCTACATTAGGCCTCTTTCACGCTTCAGTATTTCTGGTACGTGAGGTGACAGTTTACCACACGTACTGGAGACACTGACACATGTGCGCACATGTCAGTGTTTCCACGGACCGTGTGTCCATGTGATCCACACGTAGACATGTCTGTTTTTGGCCAGCAGGACGGATCACACAGACCCATTCAAGTCAATGGTTCAGTGTAAACACATACCGCACACGGATGCCATCCGTGTGACATGTGTCGGCGCCTGGGAATTAGCGATAAAGTTAGCGCCGGGTGCTAAACGCTGCCCTCATCATTGTCCCCTGCCGGCGCTGCGATCAGAACCAGCAGGGGTTAATGATGAGGGTTGTCTTCTCCCAGTGTATTTCTACCTGTAAAAATAAGAATAAAAAAAAAATCTATACCCTCACCTGTCCTAAATGTCCCCCACTGTAATCCATGAGACCGCTCAGCAGAGGAGCCGGGGAGAATGACTCCTGCAGCGAGCGGCCCCGAATCTGCGCTGAGCTCAGCGAGCGGTGTCCTGTCACTCACTGAGCTCAGCTGAGGTCTGGCGTCGCTCGCTGCAGGAGTCATTCTCCCCAGCTCCTCTGCTGAGTAGTCGCATGGATTACAGCAGGAGATACTTAGGACAGGTAGGTGAGTATAAGGGTTTTTTTTTATTTTATTCTTATTTTTACAGGTGGAGACACCGGGAGCAGACTACAACTCTCATTATTAACTCCTGCTGGTGCTGATCGCAGTGCCGGCAGGGGAAAATGATGAGCGCAGCGTTCAGTACCCGGCTTTTGGGAATAACGCTAACTGTACACTGATTCCCAAACGCCGGTACGTGTGCTCCTGATGCGGCACACGGACATCTCCGACACAGGTTTTTCCGGTACCAGAAATATCCGGACGTGTGAAACCGGCCTTATACAGTATATAAAGCAAAACCACAAATGAGACTGCTAACACCTTTAACTAATTATATATTTATTTATTGCAAGATACATAGTATATATAGCTCATACTTTTTTGGCCAGAATAGTGTCTCTTTTTTGTATGAGTTACCTTGTTATTTTTAAATATTTATTCCACGTGACTAATAAAGATTCATGCTTTTATATGGGATGTTGCTTCATTGCACTTATTTGTGCAGCTCTTGCACCTTTGTGGTTTTGCTTCATAGACATTTAGTGCAGTCCTAGTTACTATTCGGGTATGCTCCAATGGAGGGTTTTTTGCATTATTATACAGTATATCTCTGTGTATGACGTCCTGCCCCAATGTCTCCGCTCATTTCTCATTCACACTCCTCATGTGTCATTTACATTGTAACAAACCCTCTCCTGTCATATTTGCTTTCTGCTGTAGGAGGAGACTGTGGCAGTTTTATGAAGAACTATGGGTGTTTACCTGTCCCCTTGGCTCGTCTGTACATTGCAGAAACGGTTCTAGCTGTGGAATATCTGCACAGCTATGGTGTAATGCACAGAGACCTGAAGCCTGAAAAGTAAGTGACACTTGTAGTATAAGAAAGGGGAAAAAAGATATCGTTTATTATACAATCTATTTGCAACTTGGGGCTGACATCCTCTTTTTTTCACAGCCTCCTGATAACGTCAACTGGTCATATTCAAGTTACAGATTTTGGGCTTTCCAAACTCTGCCTCATGAGACCAACATCAGAGATCTACAAGGCTCCAATTGAGGACATCACCAGAGAGTTCCATGATAAGGAGGTAGGCAGGAACTTGTTCTTTACTCATCTCCTCCATTTCTCCTTCTCTTATACTTTCTCATCTAGAAAACGTTTCCACTGATGTTATTTGTCACAATTATGTTCTCTGATCATTATCTCATTCCTCTGTTTTTTCCAGATTGCTGGCTCCCCTCATTACATAGCCCCAGAAGTTATCTTAAAGGAAGGCTATGGAAGGCCAGCTGACTGGTGGTCAATTGGGATCATCCTATATACATTTCTTGTAGGACGTGTACCATTTTATGGGCCTTCCAAATATGACATTTACAGCCATATTGTCAGGGGTAAGTAAAATAATCTGATTGCTGTGTAATGTCATTGTTATTTGAATAGATTAGTTGTGTGATTTAGTTACTTTTGTTAATATAAAAGATTTTTGTTTTGATAAAATAAATTAAGATGTTTCACTTTCTGTAATATTTGCTTTTTACATAACAGATGACATATATTGGAAACTTACTAATTCGGCTTTTCCAGCCACAGCTCGGGATATCATCATTGAGCTGCTCAGAAAAGATCCAGCACAAAGACTTGGGACAGGTAATGTATATAATACTATTATTAATGACTTATTACACCTCTGTGAACAGAAAATGAATAATGAGGATCAGCACTGAGGTTTTGTTCTCTACCAGCTTGGCCATTCCCCATTCTTCATGCTAAGACTTTCAGTACATCTACTTCACTTCGGCTCTGTTACGTCAACCGTTCAGATTAACGCCCCCTTCACACGTCCGTATAAAATCAGTACTGAAACCAGTACCGGAAAAAAACAGTACTAGTGTCATCAGTGTTTTGAATCAGTGTGCCATCAGTGTGCCATCAGTGTTTTTCCGGTACGGCAAAGAAAAAGAAATGATAAAGTATCTCTTATACTTTGTAATGTTAAACAGATACAGCGTAAGGAAGGCACACAAATGGCACACGGATGCCATCTGTGTGATGTACGTGTTTTTCAGGGTCCCATAGACTTGTATTGGCACTTGTCATCTGTGCTGCCACAAAAAAACAGCAGCATAGATGATAATGGGTACGGGTGGCATACGTGAAAGAAAAATGGATGCCACATGTAGTGCAAACACGGATATGTGTAGGAGGCCTAAGAAACTTGTCTCTTTGACAATAACTATATCACTATTCATTGTTTTCCTTTTCAAGGAGGAGCAAATGAGATCAAATTTCATCCATTCCTGCGTAACTTAGATTTTGACAACCTTCTAAGTCAGAAGTCGCTGTTCATTCCTGATCTTGAGTCAGAAGAGGATACCATCTACTTTGACAGTAAGTAGAATGAGACATCATCTGCAGAAAGCTGCTGTGTGTCTTGTATTTCATTTTAAGTGAGAATCAGTCCCCACCTTGATTCATGATCAAATGGTGACTGTTCAGGACAAAGTATTATGCTAATAATCTCGATTAACTCTTGTACTTTTCAGCTCGATGTAGCAGACATCAACATATTGATTCAGATGAGGGGGACACAAGTGAAGATAATGACTGGCCGGAAAGCCAAAACTTTCTATCATCTTCGCATAGGCTTTCTAAAGTAAGTATGTGACCAATAAGATCCATACAACCTGTAATTAAAATAAAATTGTAAAATATTAAAATATTTTTTTTTCCTCTTTGTATTAGCTCTGTTCCATCCATACCAAGATGATGAACAATGAAGAACCCAAGTCACCTCCAGGGTATTCACCAGAAAGTGCAAAACAGTCAGACATGTGAGCAAATTATTTTTATGGGGTCCATTCTGATATGTGTTCACAACACCAAATTCAAGACGAGTGTAAGTCGATACTAAATCCAGTATCGATGACCACATGATTGCTGATCACCATGTTTCTGACTTGTGATAACGCTGGTGATGAAAGTTGATAACTATGACCAGCTTTAATTTCCAGTTCATTACAGGAAAATAAATATTGCTAGTGATTCTCCATTCTTGCTGGTAGAAGAGGGTCTTGAGCACAGCATCCCCTTCATGTTATTCAGATGTCCTAATGGGCTTTGCAGACAGGTGTTGTATCCGTATCTATTGTTTTCACTTGTAATTTATATGTTTTTCTTCTACCAAACAGACAGAAAGATTCTCCCCCCTCTAAGTCTGAAGACAACCAGACGCAGAAAGATTCTCCCCCTTCTAAATCTGATGACAACCAGACACAGAGAGATTCTCCCCCCTCTAAATCTGATGACAACCAGACGCAGAAAGATTCTCCCCCCTCTAAGTCTGAAGACAACCAGACGCAGAAAGATTCTCCCCCTTCTAAATCTGATGACAACCAGACACAGAGAGATTCTCCCCCCTCTAAGTCTGATGACAACCAGACGCAGAAAGATTCTCCCCCCTCTAAGTCTGATGACAACCAGACGCAGAAAGATTCTCCCCCCTCTAAATCTGATGACAACCAGACGCAGAAAGATTCTCCCCCCTCTAAATCTGATGACAACCAGACGCAGAAAGATTCTCCCCCCTCTAAGTCTGATGACAACCAGACGCAGAAAGATTCTCCCCCCTCTAAATCTGATGACAACCAGACGCAGAAAGATTCTCCCCCCTCTAAATCTGATGACAACCAGACGCAGAAAGATTCTCCCCCCTCTAAATCTGATGATGATAAGCAGAGGCAGAAAGATTCTTCCCCCTCTAAATCTGATGACAACCAGACGCAGAAAGATTCTTCCCCCTCTAAGTCTGATGATGACAAGCAGTGTTTCACTGCTGAAGGCAGACAGTCATCCATATTGTCAGGTATGTATAGCTCTATAGGTCATTCTATTGCAGCCTGTGTCAAAAAGTGTAATGTGAAAACAGCCCAACATTTCATTTTATAAAAATCCTCACTCTTAGGCTGTGTGCCCACGATGCGTTTTTCAAGCGTTTACGCTGCGGAATTTCTACAGCGTAAACACTTGGGAAACGCTTGGTAAACCTTCCCCCATGGTCTCCAATGCAATTCCGCACTTTCAATGCCCATGCTGCGTATTTTTCCGCAGCGTTTATGCTGCGCTCAAAAATACGCAGCATGTCCATTAATTTTGCGGACGCGCAGCGTAATCGCCGCCATTGACTTGCATTAGAACGCGCTAATTCCGCAAGACTGCATCTGTACTTGCGTAATTGGCGCTTTCTAATGTGCGGATGGTACCCAAGTCTGGAGGAGAGGAGACTCTCATCCAGACCTGGGTACCATAGAATCTGTAAAGAAAAGAATTTAAAATAAAAAATAAAGCTTATAATCACCTTCCGATGTCCTCCCAGTGTTTTGTCCACGCCGTCCGGTCTCTTGCAATGCTCGCGCTGTTGTGAAGGACCTGTCATGACGTCACTGAGTCATGTGACCCATCACATGACTCAATGACGTCACCGCAGGTCCTTCACAGCACCGCGAGCATTGCAAGAGACCGGACGCAGCAGAGATGACACCGGGAAGACACCGGAAGGTGAGTATAATCTTTTTTTTTTCATTTTTTACCATTCTTATTCTTTTTTTTAACTATTACTCGGTCACACTATATAAATCCATGCCGGTTGCATGGATTTAAATAGTGTGACCAACTTGTCAAGCACTTTTCCAAGTGATGCTCAAAATCGTTTGGAAAACTTCTTGAAAAAACGCATGCGAAAGCGCATGTAAAAATGCTGAAAAAACGCTTCTCTCTGGCAGAAAAAACGCATGTAAATCTGCATGTAAATCTGCATACGTTTTTTTCTGCCAGAGAGAGGCAAAAACGCTCTGCATCAAATCTGCTACGTGGGCACATAGCCTCATAGGTTATAATTTTTAATGCATAAGAAGCCATTCAGTCTTCTGCCAAACTGATTCTGAATACTGCACCCATGGCTCCATCTAGGCCTATACTGATCCTTATCACCTTAAGAATGCACTGAGGTTTTAGCTAACTTATTTTAAGATATTACTTGCAGGATGCCGCAGTGTTATCATGTTAATAAGGGGACATAGTTCCCTGGCTAGACACCACATATCGGAAAACCTACAGGTTTCATATTAATCAGTTCACAAGGCAATCTAATTCTCAGACCCTCAGGTGGTTTTATGTATATATGACATATTCTCTCTATTATGGTGCAATAATCAATTACCGGGACTACAGGGTACAAGAATAACAGAATTCTATATAAAGATACAAAGCTAATCTTTTAGGAGTTTATAATATACATCTTTTTCTTGTTTTTTTTATCAGAATCACCAGTTCAGGGGAAAAGAAAATCTGCATCGAAAGATCGACAAAAAACAGAGAAGGTAGAAGAGAGAAGAAGTAGAAGAGGTAAGTGTAACAATAAGCTCCATGTTGCATGATGTCAGTCAGTGAGAAGGAGTCATGTGGAGCAGATATTATCTGTAGGATTACTGACAATGACCCCGTACATCTGTATGGATACGACTCCTCTATCATCCTGTCACAGTGACACTACAGTAGTATCCTCTAATACATACATGTCAAACTCTGGCCCGTGGACCAAACCTGGCCCGCAGGGTGGTTATATTTGACCCACGACAACAGAACCACCACCACTATTTGGGGCCATTATTCTGTATGGAGGACAATGTGGGGCCCATTATACTGTACGGAGGACTATGTGGGGCCATTATTCTGTATGTAGGATTATGTGGGGTCCAAGTTTTTCATTTTGGCCCTCTGTGTGTTTGAGTGTGACATCCCTGCTCTAATATGTAGTCCCATTACTTACATTAGTTATGTCTCTTTGTCTCCTCTCACAGGTTCCACCTTCCGCCGGCTGATATCATCTTGCCGGCGTGGATTATCCAGGGTTGCTCGCTCCATCAGACAAAGCTGCATATTTGCTCCCTGTCATCGGAGCAACACAAACATCTCAATGTGAAAAACCCTTCATGTCTAGTGCCTAGTACAGCATGTCCACCATTAAAGATGCACCTGTGTGGAAGGACTTGTACCATCTACCTGTGGCCTTCTGACCAGCAAGTAACATCTGCAGAAGAAGGCCCTCCAAGAACATCTCTTCATTCTTCCATGTAATTCTTAATAAAAAAAAAACTAAAAAGAATCATTTCAAATTGATTAATGTCCCTTTGCATTTAATGTAATACTACTGACATTTATGGCATATCAGTACTAAACATCATATATGTCTGATGAGAGAATATCGTTTCCATGTTTCATGTTAATCCTCTAATCCTCAGCCAAAAGTGGAAGAGAAGACCAGTGATTCTGTTACATCTACGAATGACAGTCAATCCAGGGAAAAACACCTTCTGATCCATACATTTTTCAGGCACTCTGATCCTTTTACCTTCATGTGGCTCTACTTAAGGTTTATGTATAAGAACCAGTTGGATTCAGTACTGGGCATCCTGGGGGTCCCAGCAGCCACATCCCAATTGTTCAACTAAAAAAGACATACTGTATTATAGTGTGATATATATATATATATAGAATTATTAGGCAAATGAGTATTTTGATCACATGATACTTTTTATACATGTTGTCCTACTTCAAGCTGCATAGGCTTGAGAGCCAACTACCAATTAAGTAAATCTGGTGATGTGCATCTCTGTAATGAGGAGGGGTGTTGGCTAATGACATCAACACCCTATATAAGGTGTGCTTAATTATTAGGCAACTTCCTTTCCTTTGGCAAAATGGGTCAGAAGAGAGATTTGACGGGCTCTGAAAAGTCCAAAATTGTGAGATGTCTTGCAGAGGGATGCAGCAGTCTTGAAATTTCCAAACTTTTGAAGCGTGATCACCGAACAATCAAGCGTTTCATGGCAAATAGTCAACAGGGTCGCAAGAAGCGTGTTGGCCAAAAAAGGCGCAAAATAACTGCCCATGAATTGAGGAAAATCAAGCGTGAAGCTGCCAAGATGCCATTCACCACCAGTTTTGCCATATTTCAGAGCTGCAATGCTACTGGAGTATCAAAAAGCACAAGGTGTGCGATACTCAGGGACATGGCCAAGGTAAGGAAGGCTGAAAAACGACCACCTTTGAACAAGAAGCATAAGATAAAATGTCAAGAATGGGCCAAGAAATATCTTAAGACTGATTTTTCAAAGGTTTTATGGACTGATGAAATGAGAGTGACTCTTGATGGGCCAGATGGATGGGCCAGAGGCTGGATCAGTAAACGGCAGAGAGCTCCACTCCGACTCAGATGCCAGCAAGGTGGAAGTGGGGTACTGGTATGGGCTGGTATCATCAAAGATGAACTTGTGGGACCTTTTCGGGTTGAGGATGAAGTGAAGCTCAACTCCCAGACCTACTGCCAGTTTCTGGAAGACAACTTCTTCAAGAAGTGGTACAGGAAGAAGTTGGTATCGTTCAAGAAAAACATGATTTTCATGCAGGACAACTCTCCATCACATGCATCCAACTACTCCACAGCGTGGCTGGCCAGTAAAGGTCTAAAAGAAGAAAAAATAATGACATGGGCCCCTTGATCACCTGATCTGAACCCCATAGAGAACCTGTGGTCCATCATAAAATGTGAGATCTACAGGGAGGGAAAACAGTACACCTCTCGGAACAGGGTCTGGGAGGCTGTGGTGGCTGCTGCACGCAATGTTGATCGAAAACAGATCAAGCAACTGACAGAATCTATGGATGGAAGGCTGTTGAGTGTCATCATAAAGAAAGGTGGCTATACTGATCACTAATTTTTTGGGTTTTTGTCTTTGCATGTCAGAAATGTTTATTTCTATATTTTGTGCACTGATATTGGTTTACCTGGTGAAAATAAACAAGTGAGATGGGATTATATTTGGTTTTTATTAAATTGTCTAATAATTCTGCACAGTAATAGTTACCTGCACAAACAAATATCCTCCTAAGATAGCCAAATTTTAAAAAAACCACTCCAACTTCCAAAAATATTAAGCTTGGATATTTATGAGTCTTGTGGGTTGATTGAGAACATAGTTGTTGATCAACAATAAAAATAATCCTCTAAAATACAATTTGCCTAATAATTCTGCACACCGCGTATATCTATATATATAATCGTCTTATCCCGTCTGTCTGTCTGTCTGTCTGTCAGGGAAATCCCGCGTCACTGATTGGTCCAGCAGCGGCCAATCAGCGACGCGGGATTTCAGAAAAAAGATGGCGGCCGTTAGAGGCTCATCTGCGGGACGGAGCTCAGCGGCGATGCAGCCGGGAGATGACTGGCGCGAGGCTCTCATCTCCCGGCCGCTAGCAGCAGAAGAACCCCGACCGGCGAGCAGCCGCTCATCTCCCGGCTTCTCGCAGCGGAAGTAGCCGCACAGGCAGTGGCGTTGACCTCCATGCGGCTAGGGTGTCAAGGGAGGACCGGGGAGCGGCGCTGCGGGTCGGGATACTTCTGCTGCGAGAAGCCGCTCATCTCCCGGCTTCTCGCAGCGGAAGTAGCCACACAGGCAGCGGCGCTCCCCGGTCCTCACCAATACGATTCTGCTCCCCGGTCCTCACCTATACGATTCGCTGATTGGTCGCGGTCTCTGGCCGCGACCAATCAGTGATCTTGGCGCAAAAGTTAAACACCACTGTGCTGATTGGTCGCGGCCGCTGCCCGCGACCAATCACCGATTTGGACGCCACATTTAAATAGCGGCCACGACCAATCACCGATCTTGGCGCAACATTTAAACACTGCTGTGCTGATTGGTCGCGGGCAGCGTCTGTGACCAATCAGCACAGCAGTGTTTAAATGTTGCGCCAAGATCGGTGATTGGTCGTGGCCGCTATTTAAATGTGGCGTCCAAATCGCTGATTGGTCGCGGGCAGCGTCTGTGACCAATCAGCGATTTTGGCGCCAAATTTAAACACTGCTGTGCTGATTGGTCGCGGACGCTGCCCGCGACCAATCAGCGATTTTGGCGCCAAATTTAAACAATGCTCTGCTGACTGGTCGCGGATGCCAGCCACGACCAATCAGCGAGATTGGCGCCAAATTTATACAACGCTCTGCTAATTGGTCGCGGACACCAGCCACGACCAATCAGCGAGATTGGCGCCAAATTTAAACAATGCTCTGGCGCCAAAATTAAACAACGCTCTGCTGATTGGTCGCGGCCGCCAGCCGACCGCGACCAATCAGCGAGATTGGCGCCAAATTTAAACACCACTCTGCTGATTGCGCCCAGTCGGCCGCATACATATTCTAGAATACCCGATGCGTTAGAATTGGGACACCATCTAGTATATATATAAATATATTCACTTGTGGAAAACCCTTTTAACTAGGGCTGTGGTGTCAGTAAGTCAAATTTCCAACTATAATAATTACTAATACCAAATATACTGCAACAAATAATAGTAAATATTCAGCAATTTATGCATGAAAATAATTTATAATATACAATATTAACACTATATAAGTATTTACATTTTTTTCTACCTGCAGTTGGAGTTGGTACGTTCTTCTGATACTAACTCCACAGCTCGGCTTTTCCTTCTTTCCTGCTCCTCTAACATAAAAGTACAGCAATTAATTACGACAAGTTAATCATTTAAATGCTGCTGTCAATCTCTGACAGCAGCACGTAAATGTAACCAGTGCCACTGCTTCCATTTACCAGCTCCCATCTGTGCCCTGTGACATGATCTCGGGGGCTGATGGGTCACTAGGACAGTGAGGGCCCTGTGCCCGCTGTCTTGGTGCTCCTCTGGAGCTCATCTATATGCTGAGCTTCAAAGGAGACCGAGATTTAGGCTACCGTCCCACTATCAGTATTTGGTCCAATTTCACCACAAATGGATTTTTTTCCCCATTTTTAGTACATTGAATAGTAAAATGAATCATTCAAAACTACAAGTAACCCCAAAGTCATGCCAGTTTCCATGGCCCAGAAGATTCTCTGAAGGAAGAGTGTCATTGGGTGACTGCTTCTTTGGTAAATACCATAAACATTAGCACTTAAAAAGGTCCATATGTCTGGAACCGTATAGATGATTTTGAAAGAAACAAAAAAAAGCTCAGTGATAAGAAACAGATGATGGTTATTAATGGAACACACTAACTGGGTCACATTTAAAAGTGGTGTACCCCAGGAGTCAGTATTGGGACTTCTATTTAATACAATTATTAATGACCTTTTGGGGGGTATACAGAGTAAAATTTCAATATTTTCAGATGATCGTAAACTCTGCAAGGTTATCAGTACATAGGAGGATAATGTAATATTACAGAGGGATTTATGTAAGCTTGAGGTTTGGGCTGAAAAATGGCAATTGAAGTTTAATGTAGATAAATGTTCTTGCTTGGGACAAATTACAATGTACAATTATGTACTAAACACTGGGAAAACCATCACTGGAAAAGACTTGGGTGTATGGGTGGACAGCAAACTCAACTTTAATAACCAGTGCTAGGCCGCTGCTGCCAAGGCAAATAGAACCATGGAAGCATTAAAAGAGGCATAGATGCTTATGATAAGAACATAGTTTTGTCTGTATACAAGTCACTAATTCAGCCACATTTAGAATACTGTGTATAATTTTGGTCTTTGGTGTATAAGACGGACATAGTTGAACTAGGACGTATGCAGACAAATGCAACCAAGGTTATTAAGGGAATTGGTGCACTGCAATTCCAAGACAGGTTATCAAAGTTAGGGTTATTCAGTTTGGAATAATGAAGGTTTAAGGGCGATCTTATTACAATGTACAAATATAAGAAGAAACAGTATAGAGATCTTATTAAGGAACTTTTTACATATAGACCTACAACGATGACAAGGAGGCACCCTCTCCTACTAGAAGAAAGATGGTTTCTCAGTCATCATAGATGGCGATTCTTTACTCTAAGAATAGTGAAATTACGGGACTTTCGGGAACATAAACATCACAGTAAAAGATAATGCCTTACCAACACCAGGTCAGATTACCAGTGCACCGCAGGATGCAGCAAGCCTCCATGATAAAGGCGGGGGCAGCACATGTGCAAAATACTAATGCCGACAGCCACTCACTAACCTACCAATTCTTGGAGGGGGTGGCTGTGTAGTATTATGCATGCACACCGATGGAGTTGTGAGCTTGCGTATTTTGGCCAAAATATCGTCCAATACCTCATGTGGTGTACTTATCTTATATACTATTTTTCATCTTTTTTGCACATCTTTTTGCAGGATGCAGCCAGGCCTCTTTAGTGTTGGCTGGGTGAATTGGGGCGTCTGTCCTGTGGGGGTGCATGTATATAGTTCTGGGCAACCCGCCTGATCTAATACTATGGGCGTCATCAATACGCTGCAAGCAAGACATCAATAGGCTGCAAGCCAGACACTGTGTATCACACATATCTGTGTGACTGGCGCCCTATGCAGACTCCATCGGTGTGCATGTATAATACTACACAGCCACCCCCTCCATGAATTGGTAGGTTAGTGAGTGGCTGTCTGCATCAGTATTTTGCACATGTGCTGCCCCCGCCTTTATCATGGAGGCTTGCTGCATCCTGCAGTGCATTGGTAATCTGACCTGGTGTTGGTAAGGCATTATCTTTTACTGTGATGTTTTTTGAAATTATGTCCAATGTTCACCATTTTTAATATTCAGACTTTCGGGAACATCATATTGTAATTGTTGATTTACTAAACAAGTTCAAGTATGGCCCGGATGCTTTTGTTGAAAAATATATTACAGGTTATGGGAACTAGATTCTGTGATAGGACGTTCATCCAGGGAACTAGTCTAATTGCCATTAGTGGAGTTGGGAAGGATTTTTTCGTTAATAGGGGGCAATTAGCATCTGCCTCATGGGTCTTTTGCCTTCCTTTGTATCAACATGTTAGGTTATAGGTAGAACACAATGGATGTCTTCTTTCAATGTACTGTGTGGGGAAATGTATTGTCAGGGGGAATCATACTGTACATCATGCTGTGTGTAATAGGACCGTGGGGGCATCATATTGAGTGTGATAGCCACTGTGGGGCCATGAAAGTGGTATCATACTGTGTGTAGGCATATATGAGGAATTGGACTAGATTAGAATACTGGCATTCGAGAAAGAATGTCACACCGATTGTACTCCCGGGATTATGGTGTGCTGTGTAATAATATATGGTAGCAGGACCCCTCTAGTCTTCATTCCAGGTATACTAACTGCTCAGTGTTACATTGATTTGGTCGTGGAACCAGTGATATGGACATTTCTTAAACGTGCCTCAGTAACTATTTTTCAACATGGAAATGTTAAGCTACATGTTGCAGGTGCTACTGTGAGCAGCATGCTTGACTTAAACATGATACCATGGCCAGAAGCATCTCCGGATTTGACTCCCATCAAGCACTTCATTGGTCGAGCATTGCAAAAGGAGTTGCCGTCAGCAGATCTTGATGATTTGTGTGCCCAAGTGCATTCATTATTCCTCTCTGCTCTGCCTTGCTCACCGCTCCGGCGGTTCCTCTCTGCTCTGCCTTGTCCACCGCTCCGGCGGTTTCGCCCTGCTCTGCCTTGCTCACCGCTCTGGCGGTTCCTCCTGCTCTGCCTTGCCCACCGCTCCGGCGGTTTCGCCCTGCTCTGCCTTGCTCACCGCTCTGGCGGTATCTCTCTGCTCTGCCTTGCCTACCGTTCCAGCGGTTCCTCTCTGCTCTGCTTGTCTACCGCATCTGCGGTTCTGTTCCTGAATCCCAGTTTGTACTGGACCCTATCCAGCCTGCGCTCCAACCTGCTAGTGCCTCCCTGTCTGCACTCCAGCCGTGTTTGCCAGTACCCCCCTGTCTGCATACCAGCCGTGCCTTGCCAGTGCCCTCCTGTCTGCATACCAGCCGTGCTTGCCAGTATCCTCTTGTCTGCACTCCAGCCGTGCCTGCCAATACCCAACTGTCTGTGTGCCAGCCTAACCTGCCCGTTCCTGCATTCCCCGGTGTGGGTCAACAGCTGTGACCGGGGTCTAACCTGGAGTAGCACCTGGTCCCTCTGCTCGGTTCCTCCTTGGTTCACGGAGTCGTTAGCCTCCGTGCGACCTTGGTCGGATCGGGTAGATACTTAGTTATGCCCCTCCAGGCACTCCTCGGTTCATGGTACAGTGGGATCACTAATCACGCTCACGCCAGTCAGTCCAGGCACGAGTGTAACAGTTTTATTTATGTTGTATCGTGTTTGAAGGTTGCCTTTTCCTGATGGCAGGTTTCAGCTCTTTCCAAAGATGCTCAATAGGATTTAGGTCAGGGCTCATAGAAGGCCACTTCAGAATAGTTGAAAGTTTTCCTCTTAGCCGTTCTTGGGTGTTATAAGCTGTGTGTTTTGGGTCATTATCCTGTTGCAAGACCCATGACTGAGACCAAGCTTTCTGACAATGGGTAGCACATTTCTCTCTAGAATCCCTTGATAGTCTTGAGATTACATTTTACCCTGCACAGATTCAAGACACCCTGTGCCAGATGCAGCAAAGCAGCCCGAGAACATAACAGAGCTCCTCCATGTTTCACAGTAGGGACAGTGTTCTTTTCTTGATATGCTTCACTTTTCCGTCTGTGAACATAGTGCTGATGTGCCTTGCCAAAAACTTCAATGTTTGTCTCATCTGTCCATAGGACATTCTCCCAGAAGCTTTGTGGCTTGTCAACATGTAGTTTGGCAAATTCCAGTTTGGCTTTTTTATGAAATTTTTTTCAACAATGGTGTTCTCCTTGGTCGTCTCCCATGAAGTCCACATTGGATCAAACAACAACGGATGGTGCGATCTGACACTGATGTTCCTTGAGCATGAAGCTCACCTTTAATCTCTTTAGAAGTTATCCTGGGCTCTTTTGTTACCATTCGAATTATCCGTCTCTTTGATTTGTCATCAATTTTCCTCCTGCTGCCACGTCCAGGGAGGTTGGCTACAGTCCCATGGATCTTAAATTTCTAAATAATATGTGCAACTGTAGTCACAGGAACATCAAGCTACTTGGAGATGGTCTTATAACCTTTACCCTTAACTTGCTTGTCTATAATTTTCTTTCTAATCTCCTGAGACAACTCTTTCCTTTGCTTCCTCTGGTCCATGTTGAGTGTGGTACACACCATGTCACCAAACAGCACAGTGAGTATCTGTAGCCCTATATACAGGCCCACTGACTAATTACAAGATTGTAGACACTTGTGATGCTAATTAGTGGACACAACTTGATTTAACATGTATCTGTTGTCACATTATTTTCAGGGGTACCATCATTTTTGTCCAGGCCTATATCATGAGTTACATTTTTTAAAAACTTCTGTGGAAGCAGGGTTGAAAAGCAATGTCTGACTTCCATTTGTTCATTTTCATAGATTTTTAATTTATTATTACTTTTGTCAGATTCAAATTATTTCTGTGACCATTGTGGGTTTTTCCTTTCATTAAACGAGGAGTACCAACAATTTTGACCACGTATGTATGTATGTACAAACACACACACACACACATATGTATATATATATATATATATATATATATATATATATATATATACACACATACACACATACATACATATATATATATATACACACACATATATATACACACACACATATATATACACACATACATATATATATAGTGATGTAGCAGACATCCCTTTAATGGTTTGGTGTGTTTTTGAATGACCATGTACCTTCCTCTTTAACGGACTGGTCACATGACTGTGACATCACACAGGTCCTTATGCACACAGAGGGTGTGGACACATGACTCTGACATCAGTTAAGGTCCTATCTGTGTGTGTGCTGCAGTATATATAAACCCTGTGTGATTTGTGACAGGTGTGTTCCGGTGTGTAGGAGTTCCTGGGTGTTGGGAGCTCCTGTGTGGGCACCGTGTGAGCGGCACGAGGCTGTTCCCTGTGTGTGGGGAACACCGCTCGTGGGAAGCCTGGTGAGGCCTGGTGGACTCCGGTGGAGGTGAAGCCTGGATCCCTGTGAGAGTGTGGGGGATGCCAGTAAGCCTCGGAGTGCCACACAAGCACACAAATTTTGGGGTCCATTTTTTCTTGTTAGCCCTGTGAAAATAAAAAAAATTGGGTCTAAAGTAACATTTTTGTGAAAAAAGTTAAATGTTCATTTTTTTCTTCCACATTCAAAAAATTCCTGTGAAGCATCTGAAGGGTTAATAAAGTTCTTGAATGTGGTTTTGAGCACCTTGAGGGGTGCAGTTTTTAGAATGGTGTCACTTTTGGGTATTTTCTGTCATAAAGACCTCTCAAAGTGACTTCAAATGTGATGTGGTCCCTAAAAAAATGGTTTTATACATTTTGTTGGAAAAATGAGAAATCGCTGGTCAACTTTTAACCCTTATAGCTCCCTAACAAAAAAAAATTTTGGTTCCAAAATTGTGCTGATGTAAAGTAGACATGTGGGAAATGTTATTTATTAACTCTTTTGTGTGACATATCGCTCTGATTTCAGGGCTTAAAAATTAAAATTTTGAAAATCGCAAAATTTTCAAAATTTTCGCCAAATTTCCATTTTTTTCACAAATAAACGCAAGTGATATCGAAGAAATTTTTCCACAATCATGAAGTACAATATGTCACGAAAAAACAGTCTCAGAATCAGGGGGATCCGTTGAAGCGTTCCAGAGTAATTACCTCATAAAGTGACAGCGGTCAGAATTGTAAAAATTGGCCCGGTCATTAACGTGCAAACCACCCGCGGGGCTTAAGGGGTTAAAGAGAACCTGTCACGTCCTAGCTGCCCTCTACACTGCCCCCATAGCGTTGGTAGTGACGCAATGTGCATCACTAGCAAGCTGTTTTCATGAAAATCACTGCAGCTATAATGAATTTATAACGTTTAATATACTTATATCTAGGGCCGGCTTCAGGTTTTTCTGGGCCCCGGGCGAGTCTCAGTGGGCCCCTCTAACACATACCACGATTCATGATGCACAGATACCGCAGAGAAATCTATATATATAGTACAATGCAAAGATTTCACTTCTTACATTACATGAGTGATATCTACTGTAAATTCGACAATAGCTCAGAAGCCGGAGAATCCTCGCAGCACACAGTGCAGACCGGACAATATAGTCCTCCATACAGTATTATGGGCACCACTAAGTCCTCCATACAGTTTTATGGGCCCCATTATATATTGCTCCATACAGAATAATGACCCCACATAGTCCTCGTACAGTATAATGGGCACCACATATCTCCATACAGAATACTGGCCCCCATATAAGGCCGCATACGGAATACTGGCCCCCATATAAGGCTCCATAAAGGAATACTGGCCCCCATATAAGGCCCCATACGGAATACTGGCCCCCATATAAGGCCCCATATGGAATACTGGCCCCCATATAAGGCCCCATACGGAATACTGGCCCCCATACGAAATACTGGCCCCCATATAAGGCCCCATACGGAATACTTGCCCCCATATAAGGCCCCATAAAGGAATACTGGCCCCCATATAAGACCCCATGAAGGAATACTGGCCCCCATATAAGGCCCCATACGGAATACTGGCCCCCATATAAGGCCCCATACGGAATACTGGCCCCCATGTAAGGCCCCATACGGAATACTGGCCCCCATATAAGGCTCCATACGGAATACTGGCCCCCATATAACGCTCCATACGGAATACTGGCCCCCATATAAGGCTCCATACGGAATACTGCCCCCCATATAAGGCTCCATACAGAATACTGGCCCCCATATAACGCTCCATACAGGATACTGGTCCTCTTATAAAGCTCCATACAGGATACTGGCCCCCATATAACGCTCCATACAGGATACTGGTCCCCTTATAACGCTCCATACAGGATACTGGCCTCCATATAATGCTCCATGCAGGCTGTTACCCCCCACATAATGCCCCATACAGGCTGTCTCCCCCCTTATAATGCTCCATGCAAGCTGTTACCCCCCACATAATGCCCCATACAGGCTGTCCCCCCACCGTATAATGCTCCATGCAGGCTGTTCCCCCCACATAATGCACTAAGCAGGCTGCCCCCCCCCCCTTATAATGCCCCATGCAGGCTGTTCCCCCCTTATATTGCCCCATGCAGGCTGTCACCCCTCCTCTTTATAATGCCCCATGCAAGATGTCACCCCCTCTCTCTATAATGCCCCAAACAGGATGTCACCCCCCCTCTTTATAATCCCCAATCAGGATGTCACCCCCCCTCTTTATAATGCCCCATTCAGGATGTCACCCCCTCTCTTCATAATGCCCCATGCAGGATGTCACTCCCCTCTGTTTATAATGCCCCATGCAGGATGTCACCCCCTCTCTTTATAATGCCCCATGCAGGATGTCACCCCCTCTCTTTATAATGCCCCATGCAGGATGTCACCCCCTCTCTTTATAATGCCCCATGCAGAATGTCACCCCCTCTCTTTACAATGTCCTATGCAGGATGTCACCCCCCTCTCTTTATAATGCCCCATGCAGGATGTCAGCCCCCCTCTCTTTATAATGCCCCATGCAGGATGTCACCCCCTCTCTTTATAATGCCCCATGCAAGATGTCACCCCCCTCTCTTTATAATGCCCCATGCAGGATGTCACCCCCTCTCTCTATAATGCCCCATGCAGGCTGTCACCCCCTCTCTCTATAATGCCCCATGCAGGATGTCACCCCCCCTCTCTTTATAATGCCCCATGCAGGATGTCACCCCCCCTCTCTTTATAATGCCCCATGCAGGATGTCACCCCCCCTCTCTTTATAATGCCCCATGCAGGATGTCACCCCCCCATATTATGCCCCATGCAGGATGTCACCCCCCCCCCCATATTATGCCCCATGCCTCCATACATTAAAAAAAAAATCAAATACTCACCTCCCTCCTCACCTGCTGCAGCTGCTCGGGTCGGGACTCCAGCGTTGGCGGCGTCTTTCCGCTCTGTGCTCCCTGTGACAGCTCAGGGGGAGGGCGCGGTGGAAAGACTTCACCGCACCCTCTGACCTGAGACGTCACAGAGAGTGCAGAGCAGGAAGACGGCGGATCTGCAGAGGCACGGGGAGAGGTAAGTATCCGGCTGCCGGGGCCCTGAGCAAGCGGGGGAGAAGGGCGGGCGCTGACACCGCTCTCCTCCGCCCATAGCCCAACGGGGTGCGCGACCGCCAGTGGGCCCCCCTGCCTGCTCAGGGCCCCGGCACTTGACCGGGTGCGCCGGGTGCTGACGCCGGCCCTACTTATATCCTACCTGCCTTTTCAATCATAGGGGCGTGCTTGTCATATTCAGTCAAGGGCGAGCGCAGCATTCACTCACTGCTGGCGCCGTCCATGTATTTGAATCCTGTTCCTGACCAGCGCTGATATTGTGGGACGCAGGCGCACTTGTAGATGTCCGGCCGCCTGCGCAGTGAGGCTCTGTCATTACCAGATTCACTGCGCATGCTCTGGGAACATAGCGCGTTAAAGCGCATGCGCAGTGAGGCTGTGTGATTATGACTTTTTCTTCACTTTGAAAATTGTTTAAGTTGGCTGAGGGACTGGGTGGTTTACCTAGGACAAGAAATGGCCATGTGTAAGAAAAACCGCTACTGATTGTAAATTACAGATTCTGTTAACTTCAATAAATAAGTTGGTTAACAAGAAACACTTTGATATAGTGCACTACACAATACAGTTCTCTTTTACACACTGTATAGTTTGCTAAAAGGCACACGTTTTAGTGGGAGAGGCCGAAAAATGAACGAGTAATACAACCGTTTATGGATGCTGTAGTGTGGACCCCTAGAGTCAATTCTCCTGGTGGGCCCTAGGCACCCCAGTCCGACCCTGTATGAGGCCTTTACATGGTATCAACGCCTGCGATGAGAACGCCACATCATAGTAATAGCAGAATCACAAATATAAGATTATATGAACAGATTAAAGCAAGATTTCTATTGCTGGCTGCAGAATGAGTTAACTGGGATATCATCAGTGAGTTTGATCTGACTGGAGAAGTAACTACTCTTGTTTTTATTCTTTTGAGCTCCATTCAGCTAATTTATGATTTATCACCTTCCCTGAGCATACATGGAAATCATGGGGTCCCATAGCAGAAGTAATAATTAAGCCCCCACAAAAAAACATTAATATTCAGCGGGGTCACAGAAGAGCATACCTCACAAGTTTGCAACCCTTCCATAGTAATTTTGCCCCAATTGAAGCCCCCTAGTGTTCCCACGTACTAAGATACTCCTTTAATGGCCAAAAATGTGCCCCCAAACACAGTAAGATACCCCCACAGTGAATTTCTCCACTGTACCCTCCACACATACAGTATGATGACTCTACAGTACCCCCGCAAAGTATGATAAACCCCAGTGACCTCTACACAGTATGATGGCCCCCGCATAACCCTCCACACAGTATAATGGACCCCGCACAGCCCTCCACACTGTATAATGGTCCTCATACAGTGTAATGGCCCCCACTATCCACCCAAGCAGTATAATGACCCCCATCAGCCACTTATACAGTATAATGCCCCTCACCACACAGCCCTCCAAATAGTATAATGGCCCAAACACAACGCTCCAAATAAAATAATAGTCCTCACATAAGCCTCTAAACAATATAATAGTCCCCACCCAGCCCTCCAAATAATATAATGGACCCCACATAGGCCTCCAAATAGTATAATAGTCCCCATACAGCTCTTCAAATAATAGAACGGTCCCCACATAGCCCTCCAAATAGTATGATAGCCTGACACATAGCCATTCAAATAGTAGTATAATGGCCCCCACAGAGCACTACAAATAGTATGATGCTCCCCACATAATCCTCCAAATAGTAGAATGATGGCCCCCACATAGTTCTCCAAATAGTATGATGGTCCCCAAGACAGCCCTAAAATTAGTATTTTAGCACCCCAAATATGATGATGCCCCCCAAATAACCCTTCAAATAATATGATGGCCTCCAAGTAGCCCTACAAATAGTATCATGGCCTTCCAGTTTGCCCTCCAAATAATATGATGGCCCTCACAAACTACTTATTAATTAAAAAAAAAATACTCACCTCTCCCCATTCCCCTGCTGTTCTGGTCTTTGCAGCATGTGGTTTGAAACTATGCTCAGCTCGGCACAGTGGACGCGATTTTGGGACATTATCACGTCCACTGAGCTGAGACATCAGAAGCACAGAGGAGAATGATGGAGGAGGGAGCAGACGGTTCCCTCCTCCATCATTCCTTTCAATTGTATCTGCATCCAGAATGTGGATACAGTTGAAAGTGTGATGCTGGATGCGGGGGGCCCGATGCCTGTGCTGACATCGCCACCTGTCTCACAGTTGCAAAGCAGCTGCGGGGTCTGCCGTTATTAGCGGTATGCCAGTGCCATTGTTATGTGACATGAGCCCCGGGAGAGCCAGTGCCGAGACAGCTGGTACAACACCAACACCGAAGGTGAATATAAGTGTTATTTTACTGGGGAGAAACATAGGGATTTAGAAGGGGTTGTCTGATTAGTGGACATCCCCTTTAAGTAATCAAGTTCATTAAAGGGGTTGTCCACTACTGCACATCCCCAGCTTATTACATTTAGGACTTCAGCACCGCTTTTTCCGGACATTGCTATGACTTGTTATGTCCTCTGCAGCCAATTAGCAGATGTTGGTCAATAGTCTGTCAGGACGGACATCTGCTCTGAAGAAATAGAGTTTTTGAGACTTGTAGACATTATGGAATAACGTCCATAAAAATATCCCAAGCCGGTATTGGTCCTCCAAGAAGCATGAAGCCCTCGCTGCTACTAACTTACTCCCATACCTGGATCTACCTAGATGATGAAAACACTTGGACTGTAAGGTACAAATCAGGTGAAATTATGAAACCTGGAGGGAATGTCACTTCAGGTTGTGCGTAGATATCCGTAGATAGAAGTCGTTATTTATCCGCCATTAATGAAATGTTTTGTCCATTTTTGCTCCACAAATCTGAGGCCGATGAATGGGGGAATGGCACCAATGCTATGGAGAATGCCTTGAAAATTGAAAAGGGCGTAAATAAGGCTCTGCTGGACCTCCACAAGATTGCTATGGACCATGCGGACCCTCATGTAAGTGACTCCCCCATAGCGTATAGATACCGCGTGTTCATTTTATAAAATATCCTCCATGAAGGAACAGTTCATGTATCTTCTGTGACCTCCATATTGTGCTGTTCCTGGAAATGTAATACCACCTGACTACTAGATGTCACGTTCCCCTTTATAATGGGGGGTGTTCCAACACAAGCTGCATATTATGGCACTGTTATAAAGCTATGGGACAATTCATTAGTGTATTTGCACCTTTTTTTTCTAGTTTTTAGTGTTTTTCATTTGCGCCTTGTTCTTCTTTTAATTTGCGCCTTTTTGAAGTCTGCAGCGTTCCCTTTTTTTTCATTGATCATTATGGGGTTTCCGGCTAATTATCTAATTGTGACTTTTTAAAAAGTTGTCACATTTTTACTCAAATATATTTCAAGTGATTTTGTGTTCTGTAGTCCGGGAGGTTTTTTTGCACAAACTTTGCAACATTTTAGCATGCCACTTTTTTGCGATACAAAGACACAAAAAGGTTTAAAGACAAAAAAAATACAGTTTTGATTTTGGGCAAAATCCATGAACCAGGTGCGCCACTTTCAGGAATTTGGCACAAAAAAATCAAATGATACAAAAGAGAAAAGGGACTTGAAAAAATACAATGTTGTATTGGGCCCTATGACGGCACAGCACAGATTTTAGTAAAGGTAAAAGGTAAAAAACAAGCAAAATGATGACTCGGACCCTCTGATTTTCGAGGTATAAGACTACGTCCCCACAATGAGCTTCTAGTGAGTTTTAGATATAGCAGATTTTCTGCCCCATTAAGTAAAATAGGTTACTTGAATTTTTTTCGAAAATATACAGCATAAAAAACTCACCCAAAACTCATTGTGAGAACGTAGCCTAAGGGTATGTGCACATCATTTAGACGCCGGTGAGTTGTCCTTGGTGAAGCTCTGCCACCGGTGGTTTTCACTCTATACTTTAAAGGGAACCTGTCATGTCCCTAAACGCTATTAACCTGCAGATATGGGGTTAATCTGCAGGTTTATAAAGCTGCCGGGCGTCTTACTGAAAGGCCGGCTACCGGGAGGAAATGCACTTTATTCCCCACGGCAGCCTCCAGCTTTCAGTCATAGAGGCGCGGCCGGCGTGGCTTCAGTCATTGTTCAGTACATAGTGAGCGGCGGCTATAACCGCACCCTGGCACTGACTGACAGCCGGCTAAGCGGCCCCTGTAACCGCTCCCTGTAAAGACTGACAGCCGGATCTGTACTGATGTACTGCTGAGCTGTCAGTCAGTGCCGGGGCGTTGTTACAGCTGCCGATCACTGTATATTGAGCGGTGTCTGAAGTTGCGCCGGAAGTGTGGCACCCCAGGGGTCTGGTTTCCACAGTAATAGCAATATTACGTCTGTGAGCAGGTGGGAGGTTTCCTGGTCAGACATCCTATGCATGCCACACCTCCTGCCCAGTCCTGGGAGGGGAAGAACTTCCCCTATATAAAGCTGGGGCTGAGGCAGGGTTAGAAGAGAGTGAGAGAACACAGACAGAGACACAGTCTGGTCTGTAGTGGAGCAGCTTTAGGAGCAAGAAAGATCAGGAGCTGTGTGGGAGCTGTGCTAAAAGAGATCAGGGGCTGGAAGCTGTAGAGCTCGCCCTGATTGAAGAGTTCTTACCGGACCCGGAGTCCGAGGCTGTGGGGACTAATCCTTACCCAGCAGCAGAAACCGCCCGGCAGGGGATTTCAGGTCCTCTGGCCAAGAAACCCGAAGGCACGGTCACACGCAAGGGACCAGCACCGCCGTCGTGGAGCGGAAGCTACCAGAAGGCCCCGAGTCACCGTCCATACGGGTGAGCACCACACGGTACACTCAGGGACGTGGGCTACTTTTACCCGCCTCTAGCAAGGTAGCCAGAAGAGTACGATTAGTTGGGGAGGCCTACAACTCCGCCTGGCCAGGGAAGATTCCATCTGCTCACGGACTGACCAGGCCCCGATCGCTAGCCAGTACTCCGGGAGGGTCTACCTTTGCCACCAGTAAAGACCCTGAACTACACCGCACCGTCTCTGAGTGTTTCATCATCCACGTCCGCTGCCCTGAGGCCATACCCCTCCCGTTGGGGGTTATACCATCCCCGCTGCACAACCGTACCACCGGCCTCAGCGGTCTGCCCTGCAGCGGCGGTCTCATGACCGCATTCAACGGGTGGCGTAGTCGAGCAATATAACATCTACTGCTAAATACTGCCGCTCAGTTTGACTCCCTGGGCACGGACCGGGTCACCGCCACGAGACTACTACCCCCATCTGATCCGGCTCCGGGTAAGCCCCCGTGCGCGCGATGCCGCACGACACAGCAGGCCCAGGGGCGCGTCAACTTTTGGCGTAGTCGGCGGGATTCCGTGCCCGCAACCACCGGGTACTGCGCGCCTGAAAAAGAGACTTTTAAACTTACCTGTGGTGAAGATTCCCGCCATCCGACGCCATCTTCCACCTCCTTCCCGCCATCCGTGGAGTTTTCCCGCCGTTGGACGCCATCTTCTGCCTTCTTCCCGCCATCCGTGGAGTTTTCCCGCCGTTGGACGCCATCTTGAAGACGCCGCGCAGGAAGAAGAGGGGCATGGACTCCGAAAAGCCCGCGAGAACTGAAGCCCCGCCTCACGTCCGGACGTTGCGTAAGGTCCTGGAAGGAGCCCAGCAGACGCCGACGTCATAGGAGTGCGACGGAAGGTCCTCGACCCTGACGATCCACTGCGGAGCCGCGGCCTACGGAAGAGGATCATCGCAAGGTAGGCCACGGTCCACTAGGGGGGAGGAAGATGTCGGATACGGAGGAGAGCTTCACTGCCGCAGCCACCGCCAGCGCCACCGCTGCTGCGGTCATGCCTTTCACTATGCCCTATATCCCGGGGGAAGCCTGGCTACCCCAGTACTCAGGGGAGTCACATACCCTGAATGACTTTAGAGAAAAGCTGGATAGCCTCTTCCAGGTGTACCCCCTCACAGAAGAGCAAAAAGTGAGCATCCTGGTGGCCCAACTAACCGGGGCAGCCCAAAGGGAGGTAAAGTCCTGGCCGCCTGGGAGGAGGACTGTCGCAGGGATATTAACCCGGCTGAAGGACACCTTTGATACCCGCACCTCAGCTGAGATTAAGCTTAGATTCTACGGGTGCAAACAGCGAGCACATGAGAATATAAGGGACTATGCACTAAACCTACAAGAGGCCCTGAGAGCCATTAAGCAGACCGACCCTGACGGCGTGGGAAACGAGGACAGGCTGTTGACCGAACAATTTATAGAGGGACTATATTGCAATGCCCACCGAACCCAGTTGCGGGCAATGGCCTTACAGGATCCTCATCTGGACTTTGCACAGTTCAAGGACAGAGCCATTCGGGTGCTCCGAGAACCGGCACCGGGTGGCGTTGTGACCCACAGGCGCCCTACTACCGCTTACCACCAGGAGGCGGCGCCCTTGTCGGCAGGGCCTGTGGGGGCTGATGCGCAGGCTTTGAACAATGACCCGGCTCCAGACCTGCACCATCAGGTCCAAGAGCTAGCTAAAAGCGTAGCTGCGCTAACCCGAACTGTGCAGTCTTTGCAGGTTGCTGCTCCAGGGAAGATCCAGCTGGCATCCGGACCGGAGGACATCCCGTGGCGTCGACCAAGGAGGACCCCACCGGCCAGAGGAAGACCCAGCGACCGATACAACGAGGACGGACAGCCCATCTGCCGCCGCTGCAATCAACCCGGACATATGGCAAGGTACTGTCCTTTAAACTGGCACAACCTCGGGTAGAGGGCCAACCCCTAGGAATAAGATCACCAGGCCCATCGAACTGGCGTGACAAATATGTGGGAGGACGTCCAGTCTTGCCTGTGGTACTGGATGGCATTCCTATGAGTGCCCTACTTGACACCGGGTCACAGGTCACCACCATCCCGTACGTGCTCTTCAAGCAGTACTGGAATGACTCGGATATAACCCGCTACCCTGACGACGACTTGAGTATCATCGCCAGCAATGGTCAACCCGTGCCACAGATCGGATTCAAAGAGATGACCATTAAAATCGGTAGAGTCGAACTGGCAGCACAGGGACTGATCATTGTAGACATTGACAAGCGCGAGAGTCACCCAAAGATAACGCTAGGAACTAATGTGATTGAAAATTGTCTTGCAGAGGTGATTTTCATTTTACAGCAGGTTGCCAAGAATGCCAGCTCCGGCCAGCAGCGAGTGCTCCAAAAAGAGATCCGGGCACTGATGCGGCGGCAACAGGTGGAACTCTCCGGTGGTGAGATTGGAAGCGTGAGAATGTGTGACCCTTTCCCTATTGCCATGCCCCCAAAAAGTGAAATGATGATTTGGTGCCGGGCAGCTATTGGTCTAAGAGGTAGAGACTACCAAGCAATGGTAGAACCCGTCTACTCAGACAGTAGGCCCACCATTTTGAAAGCACGGGGGGTGGTTGATGTACGCCATGGGAGGGTGCCCGTTCGCATAATAAACATCGGGAAGAGAGAAGTACACCTGCCCCGGTATGCCACGCTAGCTAAATTGTTCACCATAAACCAGAATTCTGTACAGGCCGTGGAACCCTTGCCTCCATCTCAACCAGAGGAAGGTAACGGCTCTAAGAAAACAATAGAGGACTGGTGTCAGCAACTACATTTGGGTACTGACTCCACTCCCTCACACCAGAAACAGGGAGTCTATCGGGTGGTTCAAGAGTACGAGAGAGTGTTTAGTAAACACCCGTTAGACTTCGGGCGAGTAAAGGGGGTAGAACACCATATCCCCACGGGAGACCATCCTCCCATAAAGGAGAGATACCGACCCGTACCCCCTGCACACTACCAATACGCCAAGGGGATGCTTAGAGACATGAAGGAGGCTGGGGTAATTAGGGATAGCTGTAGCCCATGGGCAGCTCCACTGGTTTTGGTTAAAAAGAAAGACAACACCATGAGAATGTGTGTAGATTACCGGAAAATCAACCGTATCACACACAAAGATGCGTACCCCTTACCAAGGATAGAGGAGTCTTTGGCTGCTTTAAGATCTGCTAACTTCTTCTCTACTTTGGATCTCACTAGCGGGTCCTGTCAGGTTCCTGTAGCAGAGGCGGACCGGCAGAAGACCGCATTCACCACCCCGATGGGACTTAGCGAGTTTACCTGCATGCAGTTTGGACTCTGCAACGCACCAGGAACCTTCCAACGGTTGATGGAATGCTGTCTGGGACACCGAAACTTTGAGACGGTCCTGTTATACCTGGACGATGTCATCGTCTACTCCAAGACCTACGAGGACCACCTGAAACACCTGGCAGAAGTGTTCGAAGCCCTGGCAAACTACGGCCTGAAGGTGAAACCCTCCAAGTGTCACCTCCTGAAACCAAAGGTGCAGTACCTGGGACACGTGGTGAGTGCTGACGGAGTGGCTCCCGACCCTGATAAGATCACCACAATTAAGGAATGGCCAAGCCCCTCCAGCGTAAAGGAAGTGCGGCAGTTCCTCGATTTGGTAGGCTACTACCGAAGGTTCATTCCGGGTTTCACCAAAAAGGCAGCTCCTATGCAGGACCTCCTGATAGGCCAGTCCAGGAAGGCCAAGAACCAGAAGCCGCCCTTCAGATGGGAGAAGTTGGAAGAAGAGTCCTTCCGCCAGCTGAAGATGGCCCTCAAGGGGGATGAAATCCTGGCGTACCCTGATTACAGCCAGCCCTTTATCCTCTACACCGACGCAAGTAACATCGGGCTAGGAGCCGTACTGTCCCACATCCAGCAGGGGAAAGAACGGGTAATTGCTTACGCCAGCCGAAAACTGCGACCCACCGAAAGAAACCCTGAGAATTACAGCTCATTCAAGCTAGAATTCCTGGCAGTGGTGTGGGCAGTCACCGAACGCTTTAAGCACTACCTCGCCTCTTCCCGGTTCACCGTGTACACGGATAACAACCCGTTGACACACCTGGATACGGCAAGACTCGGTGCCCTGGAGCAGAGATGGATGGCCCGCCTGTCCAACTTTGAGTTCACAATCAAATACCGGGCAGGACGCTCCAATACCAACGCGGATGCCTTGTCCAGAATGCCAAACCTACCGGACGTGGGGGAAGATCCAGAGGAACTGGGAGAAGTTGAACTTCCCGCGTTCCACCGGCATGGGACTATCCAGTATTCCCACCGTGTAAGGAGTAAGCAATCCGCTACGTTCAACCCCTTACCTCATTACAACTGGGCGGAAACGCAAGACAGTGACCCCGCCGTCCGACTGGTGAAGGAGATGCTGACTCAGCCAGATGCCCGCCTTGACCCAGACGCTCCGGAGGAGGCCAAGCAACTGTGGATTGAGAAGAGTCGACTGTTCCTTTACAAGGGGAAGTTGTGCCGCAGAATGGTTAACTCCCGGACGCATGAACTGATCTGGCAAGTAGTGGTGCCAAGAAGAGACGCGGCTATGGTGCTGGAGGCATACCACAACGGAGCTGGGCACTTCGGATGGAAGAAGCTGGAGTTCCTGCTGCGTGCGCGGTTCCACTGGGTAGGCATGAGAGGAATCATCGAGAGGTGGTGCAGAGACTGTGGCCCGTGCCACCTAAGAAGGAAGGACCGTGCCAGCCAGAAGACTCCCTTGCAGCCCATCATCACCCGACAGCCACTGGAACTGGTAGCCCTGGACCATGTGAAACTGGCTCCAAGCAGATCTGGGTATGTCTACGCCCTCACAATCGTAGATCATTACTCCCGGTTCCTGGTGGTGGTCCCGGTCAAGGACTTAACGGCTCAAACAGCAGCTAGAGCTTTCCAGCAGCACTTCTGCCGTCCACACGGATACCCAGAGCAGGTGCTGACGGACCAAGGACCAGCCTTTGAAGCGGAAGTCTTCCAGGAGTTCTGTACTCTGTATGGCTGCCGGAAGATAAGAACAACACCCTATCATCCGCAAACCAATGGGCTCTGCGAGAAAATGAACCAGGTGGTGATAGATCTTCTGAAAACATTGCCCCTGGAAGAACGCAGTCTGTGGCCTGAGAAACTGCCTGATCTGGTGGACCTATACAACCACATCCTGGTAGGTTCTACCAACTGTACCCCGGCTTACCTAATGAGAGCAAGACCTGGTAAGCTTCCTGTTGATCTGGAGATGGGAGTCCTGACACCCGAGGACACTTCACCAGAAGCAGACTGGGACACAGAAAGGCAGCAGCAGTACCGGAAAGTACAGGAGAGCGTGGAGCGAAGTCTCTGTCAAGCTAGAGAAAAACAGGAGAAGAATTACAACCAGTATGCTCCCGCTGTTCCCCTGGTACCTGGAGAGCAGGTCTTGAAGAGGAAGAGACGCCTCCACAAGTTGGACGACCAGTGGGAGAAGGACCCGTACACCGTACTGCCCTCAAGCCATGAGAACCCGAAAGTCTGCATAATCAGTAAGGACGGAGGAGAAACCACAGCCATTGTCTCCCGAGATCACCTGAAGAAGTGTCCCGAACAGCTACGAAGCCCTGAAGAAGAACAAGAAGACCCTCGACCCGCAGAGGAAAGGGAAGATATGGTCAGTACTGTGCTCGGAGACTTCCCTCGGTCTTGGACTCAAGTCAATGGCGCTGTTGTGGTACCCGTCCTCACCTTCCTCCAACCAGCATCTCAAGTACCTACAGAGAAACAGGTAGAGCTGGAAGAGCAGCCGGTCCAGGAGGCAGAAGACCCCACACAAGCAGACCAGGAGGATCAACCCTCTGCTTATAGTGAGCCTGCCATGCCCCTAGTGAGCCAAAGAGCCCAGGAAAGGACAAAGACTGTTAAGGACTCGGGGCAGGACAGACCCCTACCTGGTTACGGCTCCCGGTCTCTTGGTGAAATGGACACCTTTGTTTTCTTCAAAGACTGCACCCGGTTGCGGACATGCCGTGACCATCCTAATGTGTTCTTCTTTATTGTACTGTTTCTGTTTTTACTTGTTATGTTTTACAAAAATATGTTTAGTCCCGGAGTACTAAATTTTACTAGGGGGGAATGTGGCACCCCAGGGGTCTGGTTTCCACAGTAATAGCAATATTACGTCTGTGAGCAGGTGGGAGGTTTCCTGGTCAGACATCCTATGCATGCCACACCTCCTGCCCAGTCCTGGGAGGGGAAGAACTTCCCCTATATAAAGCTGGGGCTGAGGCAGGGTTAGAAGAGAGTGAGAGAACACAGACAGAGACACAGTCTGGTCTGTAGTGGAGCAGCTTTAGGAGCAAGAAAGATCAGGAGCTCTGTGGGAGCTGTGCTAAAAGAGATCAGGGGCTGGAAGCTGTAGAGCTCGCCCTGATTGAAGAGTTCTTACCGGACCCGGAGTCCGAGGCTGTGGGGACTAATCCTTACCCAGCAGCAGAAACCGCCCGGCAGGGGATTTCAGGTCCTCTGGCCAAGAAACCCGAAGGCACGGTCACACGCAAGGGACCAGCACCGCCGTCGTGGAGCAGAAGCTACCAGAAGGCCCCGGGTGGATCAGGGAAATGCTGTAGATATAGTATATCTTGACTTCAGCAAAGCATTTGACAAAGTATCTCACACCATCCTTATTGAAAAAATGACCAAGTATGCAATGGACCAGGCAACTGTTAGGTGGATTCATAACTGGCTCAGTGATCGGACTCAAAGGGTGGTTGTAAATGGCTTCACATCCAGCTGGATGAATGTCTCAAGTGGGGTACCACAGGGCTCCGTCCTGGGACCTGTATTGTTCAACATCTTTATCAATGATTTAGATGAAGGAATTGAGGGTAAACTGATTAAATTTGCTGATGACACAAAGCTAGGAGGGATAGCTAATACTAGAGAAGAGAGAGAGAAGATTCAAAAAGACCTAAATAAACTGGAGCAGTGGGCAGCAACCAATAGAATGGTTTTTAACAGGGAAAAATGCAAAGTACTACATCTGGGCAATAAAAATGAAAAAAGCATATACAGAATGGGAGGAATAGAGCTATGCAACAGTACATGTGAAAAAGACTTAGGTATACTAATAGATCATAGACTGAACATGAGTCAACAGTGTGATGCAGCAGCAAAAAAGGCAAATACAATTCTGGGATGTATTAACAGATGCATACAGTCTAGATCACGTGAAGTCATTATCGGTCTTTACTCCTCTTTGGTCAGACCTCATCTGGAATACTGTGTACAGTTTTGGGCACCACATTTTAAAAAAGACATAGACAAACTGGAGCAAGTTCAGAGAAGAGCGACCAGAATGGTGACTGGTCTGCAAACCATGTCCTATGAGGAACGGTTGCAGGATTTGGGAATGTTTAGCTTGCAAAAAAGAAGACTGAGAGGAGACTTAATAGCTGTCTACAAATATGTCAAGGGCTGTCACATTGTAGAAGGATCATCTTTATTCTCATTTGCACAAGGAAAGACTAGAAGCAATGGGATGAAACTAAATGGGAGGAGACACAGATTAGATATTAGAAAAAACTTTTTGACAGTTAGGGTGATTAATGAGTGGAACAGGCTGCCACGAGAGGTGGTGAGTTCCCCTTCAATGGACGTCTTCAAACAGAGGCTGGACAGACATCTGTCTGAGATGATTTAGTGAATCCTGCTTTGAGCAGGGGGTTGGACCAGATGACCCAGGAGGTCCCTTCCAACTCTACCATTCTATGATTCTATGATTCTATGAGTCACCGGCCATACGGGTGAGCACCACACGGTACACTCAGGGACGTGGGCTACTTTTACCCGCCTCTAGCAAGGTAGCCAGAAGAGTACGATTAGTTGGGGAGGCCTACAACTCCGCCTGGCCAGGGAAGATTCCATCTGCTCACGGACTGACCAGGCCCCGATCGCTAGCCAGTACTCCGGGAGGGTCTACCTTTGCCACCAGTAAAGACCCTGAACTACACCGCACCGTCTCTGAGTGTTTCATCATCCACATCCGCTGCCCTGAGGCCATACCCCTCCCGTTGGGGGTTATACCATCCCCGCTGCACAACCGTACCACCGGCCTCAGCGGTCTGCCCTGCAGCGGCGGTCTCATGACTGCATTCAACGGGTGGCGTAGTCGAGCAATATAACATCTACTGCTAAATACTGCCGCTCAGTTTGACTCCCTGGGCACGGACCGGGTCACCGCCACGAGACTACTACCCCCATCTGATCCGGCTCCGGGTAAGCCCCCGTGCGCGCGATGCCGCACGACACAGCAGGCCCAGGGGCGCGTCAGAAGCTTTAACCCCTTTCTGACATTGTGCATAATAATACGTCCCTGTGCCCTGGGCCTTATGGACCAGGTACGTATTATTACGACACAGGCTGTGCGGGATCAATCGCCACCGGTTGTCAGCTGATTTTGACAGCTGACACCCGGCACTTTAACCCCCTAAATGCTGCGATCGCAGCATTTAGCAAGTGAGTGGAGGGACAGAAGCACCTCTGCTCTTGGATCGGAGACCCTGCGCTGTCCTCACGGGGTCCCGATCGTTGCCATGGTGACACGATGTCATCATGACGACACCTGTGTCACCAGGCACCAGCAAGTTAGTTTGACCATGCGCAGTGCATGATCAAACTAGCTTGTGTCTGCAGCACTGACAGTTTACAAGGTATAGCAGTGATCCTGCACTGCTATACCTTAGAACTGCGATCAGCCTGCTGAAAGTGAAAGTCCCATAGTGGGACAAAGTAAAAAAAGTGAAAAAAAAGTTGTAAAAATATTTTTTTAAAAATAAAAAAATAATAAAAAAATAAAATATTATTATGAAGAAAAACAATAAGAGTACACATATTTAGTATCGCCGCATCCGGAACGACCTGATCTATAAAACTGTCCCACTAGTTAACCCCTTTAGTGAACACAGTAAAAAAAAAAGAATCAAAAAACGGTGCTTTATCATCATACCAACGAACAAAAAGTGGAATAAAACGCGATCAAAGAGACGAATATAAATAAAAATTATACCACTGAAAACATCATCTTGTCCCACAAAAAGCAAGCCACCATACAGCTCCATCAGCCAAAAAATAAAAAAGTTATAGCTCTTAGAATAAAGCGATTTTTTCTATGAAATAGTTTTTATTGTGTAAAAGCGCCAAAACATAAAAAAAGATATAAATGCAGTATGGCTGTAAATGTACTGACCCGAGGAATAAAGCTGCCTTATTAATTTTACCACACGCAGAGCTGCATAAAAAAAACTAAAAAAACAATTACTGAATTGTTGGTTTTTGTTTATTCTGCCTCCCAAAAATCAGAATAGAAAGCGATCAAAAAATGTCACATGCCCGAAAATGGTACCAATAAAAACATCAACTTGTCCCGCAAAATACAAGCTATCACATAACTCTGTCGACCGAAATATGGAAAAATTATAGCTCTGAAAATATGGCGATGCAAAAACTAGTCTTTGCAAAAAAAAAAGTTTAGTGTGTGACAGCTGCCAAATGTAAAAACCCGATATGAATCTGGTATCACTGTAATCGCACCGACCCGAAGAATAAAGTCATCTAATCACTTAAACCGCACGAGGAACGGTGTAAATAAATAAATAAAACCAATTCTTCACCTGCTGTTGGTTTGTTCATTCAGCCTCCCAGAGTTCGCAATATGGCTCTGCCCACATTTATCCTGTGCTCTACGCTCAGCGCTTACACCGGGGTTTCCATGTAAATCTCTGAAATACGTGATCCAGACGGAGCCTCCGGCGGAAGATTCCCTGTAATGAGGCAGATGGAGGCACCGTCTGGCCTGTGATCCCACGGTGTCCGTCTTTTTATTAGGCGTGAATAAAAGTGCCGTCGGCCACAGTTTTGCGAGCCTCTGATAAAAAGAATGTAGCACCCTGAGGATTCGGCTGCTACAGGAGTGTTGCACCTCAGCCAGAGGTGTGATATTCCACTCCCGGGTAAGGAAGGAGTGTGGAACTGAGCTCGGTAGGCTGCATGCACTACACACATCCCATTTCCGAGGGGCAGGCCGACGGTACTCCCACTTGGAAATGTGCAGGTACGACCGTGTCTGTCCCTGGCTGGAGTGGGAGGGGGTTGGAACATCCCTGTAGTGTAGGGGCAGATAGGGAGAGCAGTCTGGGTAGTGTTAGGAGCTCATTGGGTGCTGGTCACCTGAGCTCACACATAGAGGGATATATAAGGTGGGCACCAACTAAGATCAGGGTCAGTTGTAGAGAGCCAGTCAGAGAGTCAGGAGGAGAGGAGAAGAGCGGCCCAGAGTGAGAGAGAGGAGAAGTGAAAGAAGGACCCAGAGGGGGAGAGAAAGGACTCCAAGATCCCAAATATAATCAACGGGTGAAGAGTCAGCAACAGGGTACCGGATCCCAAACTGGTGGGGGCAAAAGCACACCCTAGCCAGAGACCGGAGGCCGTGGGCAGCATCTGCCACGGCCACCCACTACATCCACCCCGAAGGCAAACCACGTGAAGGGTCAGGGAACCTAAGGCCAAGGGTCTCCCAACAGAAGGCCCGAGGGAGCTGGACCTAGGTGGATCCCTGGTGGGGACGGCCAGAGGAAAGGACAGAAGGAGAGCTCAGGGCCACGCTCCGGACTTGTTTGGGGGTTGGCCGGATCCAGGACCTGGTGGACGCAGCACGGCTCGGGAGGTCACTTGAAGCTGGAGTGACCGGAACATCTGCAGTGAGTAAACACCCTGAACTGCATAACCCGACTCTGTCTCTGATTGCCGTCTGCACTGCACCACCACAACCCCCATCCTCTGCACCTGACCCCCTGAGGCTATACCCCTCCCGTTGGGGGTTATCCTACCAAGCTGCACCAACACCATCAGCCTCAGCGGACCCTGCTGCAGCGGCGGCCGTAGTGACCGCAACACAACGGGTGGCGTAGTCGACATAAAGAACTTTCAGTAACATCTGTAGGACTGCCACACACTGAGCTTGACACCCTGGGCACGGACCGGGTCACAGCCGCTCGGAGACTACAACCCCCATCTGATCCGGCTCCGGATATTCCCCTAAAAGAATATGGCCCAGGGGGCGCGTCAACTTTGGCGTAGTCGGCAGGATTACGTGCCCGCAACAACCGGGTACTGCGTGCCTGAAGAAAAGTACACCGTTACCTCAAAAAGAAGTCTCCCGCCGGTTCCGGAGGGTCCCCGCCATCGGACCCCATCACCAGTCGTTTCCCGCCGGTTGTCCGCCATTTCCAGCTTTTTCCCGCCATCTGCAGAGTTTCCCGCCACTGGGAGACGATTCCCGCCATTTCCAGCTTTTTCCCGCCTTGGAAGAGCAGCGGACGCCATTATGGGCGTGCCGAAGGAGGGCAAGAGGCCACCTCCCATCGTGGGCCAGGACCGAAAATGGCGCCAAAAGTGGAAACCGCCCCCACCAACAGAGACTGTGATGCTAGAGGTGTCTGTCAGCGTGAAAGAACTGCCCCTGGAGCTGACAGTCACCAAGTTGCCCCGGGACCGCCCTCGAAGTGGGAGGAGACCAAAGAAAAGAACGAAGATGGGTGCCGCCTGGAGGAGTCTGGAGCGAGCGCACCCGGAGGCAAGAAGCCTGGAGAAGAGTATCGGAGGAGCTTACCCGGAGATGGAGAGAAAGCAGAGCAGCACCGGCCCGCTGGCCAGGAGCCTGCTAGAAACAGAGGAAGGAGAGCAGAGCAGCACCGACCCGTTGGTCAGGAGCCTGCTAGAAACAACGACCCCACTAGGCCTAGTGGAGGTCCTCGCACAGCTCCCCCGAGACCGGGAGTGTGCACAGACCGCGTTGGAGGGCCTCGCAAGGAGGATGGCCCGGGTGCAGCGAGAGACGTTGGCGGAGTGGAGCCGTGAGATGGCCCAGCAGACTGAGATCCGTCAGCGGAGCACGCCACCCAAGATGAGGAGACAGACCGCCTCTGAGGATGGCGCAGGAGAACTGAAGGCCGGAGACGGCGCCGAAGAGGGAGCCGAACGGACGGAGGCAGGTAAAGGGGACGTCTATACCCCAAACCGGGAAACCGCTTACCTGCCCCAGCTCCCCGTCGCAGAGCCCGAAGTTTACCCTGCCGTGCCCG
The DNA here is from genome assembly GCF_046119375.1 of Phyllobates terribilis. Classification (NCBI taxonomy): domain Eukaryota; kingdom Metazoa; phylum Chordata; class Amphibia; order Anura; family Dendrobatidae; genus Phyllobates; species Phyllobates terribilis. The sequence continues at coordinate 2,244,308 of NW_027362974.1, read as the reverse complement.
TAACCGCCACGTCACCGCCGCAGACTAGGCCCCAACCGGAAGCCGCCGCCGCGACCCCTGTGACGCCATGCGCAACGACCCCGAGCGTGGCCAAGCAGGAAGTAACACCAGCCTGGTCGCAAGGCCTAGTACCCCCGGGCGCCGCACTACCAACAGCGCCCCCTACCTCCGCGGAGCCACCGGCCTGGTCGCAGGGCCAAGTAACCCAGGGCGCCGCCGTCCTTACGGTGCCCTTCACCTTCCAGGTGCCCCAGGCCTGGCCGCAAGGCCTAGGCAACCCGGGCGCCACCACCACTGCGCCCATGAAAACAAGAGTGCCGCACCTGGGTGAAGACCTGTTCGCCCAGCATACGTGCCCGGATGGGCAGCCCTTTGTCTGGCCCCAAGAATACATCCAGCTGGAGCTGCAAAAAGCAAGGGCCATGTCTGAAACTGAAACTGTCCACAAAGAAAGAGCAGGAGGACGTCGTCGTTGAGTACGGCAGAGTAGAGACTGTATATAGCTGCCCGTCGGGGCACAGTGAACTGTTGCTGCTAATATAGTCCCCGTTGGGACCAGAGAATTGAACTGATAACCTGTGTGTCCCCTATCCATACCAGGCTGAGGACTGTGAGCAGCCATTCCATCCCCTTTTTACCTGGCCGAGGACTGAGAGCGGCCACATTTCCCTGTACATAGTTGCGCTTCCCAAAGCGCCCCCTACTGGTTTTACCGTAAAACCACCTTTAAGAAAAGGAACTGTCGCACTTTACCCGGTCATCAGTTGCACAGTGACCGGAGGAAGACAAGAATGTTTTATTATGAAAAGTTTTATTAATATATATATATATATATATAATGTTTGTCTATGTTTTATTATGTTCTTATGAAAAAAAAAAAAAAAATTGTATGTTTTGGTGTTTTGTATCTCTTACAGCCCGAGGACGTGCTGTGGTTTACCAGGGGGGAATGTAGCACCCTGAGGATTCGGCTGCTACAGGAGTGTTGCACCTCAGCCAGAGGTGTGATATTCCACTCCCGGGTAAGGAAGGAGTGTGGAACTGAGCTCGGTAGGCTGCATGCACTACACACATCCCATTTCCGAGGGGCAGGCCGACGGTACTCCCACTTGGAAATGTGCAGGTACGACCGTGTCTGTCCCTGGCTGGAGTGGGAGGGGGTTGGAACATCCCTGTAGTGTAGGGGCAGATAGGGGGAGCAGTCTGGGTAGTGTTAGGAGCTCATTGGGTGCTGGTCACCTGAGCTCACACATAGAGGGATATATAAGGTGGGCACCAACTAAGATCAGGGTCAGTTGTAGAGAGCCAGTCAGAGAGTCAGGAGGAGAGGAGAAGAGCGGCCCAGAGTGAGAGAGAGGAGAAGTGAAAGAAGGACCCAGAGGGGGAGAGAAAGGACTCCAAGATCCCAAATATAATCAACGGGTGAAGAGTCAGCAACAGGGTACCGGATCCCAAACTGGTGGGGGCAAAAGCACACCCTAGCCAGAGACCGGAGGCCGTGGGCAGCATCTGCCACGGCCACCCACTACATCCACCCCGAAGGCAAACCACGTGAAGGGTCAGGGAACCTAAGGCCAAGGGTCTCCCAACAGAAGGCCCGAGGGAGCTGGACCTAGGTGGATCCCTGGTGGGGACGGCCAGAGGAAAGGACAGAAGGAGAGCTCAGGGCCACGCTCCGGACTTGTTTGGGGGTTGGCCGGATCCAGGACCTGGTGGACGCAGCACGGCTCGGGAGGTCACTTGAAGCTGGAGTGACCGGAACATCTGCAGTGAGTAAACACCCTGAACTGCATAACCCGACTCTGTCTCTGATTGCCGTCTGCACTGCACCACCACAACCCCCATCCTCTGCACCTGACCCCCTGAGGCTATACCCCTCCCGTTGGGGGTTATCCTACCAAGCTGCACCAACACCATCAGCCTCAGCGGACCCTGCTGCAGCGGCGGCCGTAGTGACCGCAACACAACGGGTGGCGTAGTCGACATAAAGAACTTTCAGTAACATCTGTAGGACTGCCACACACTGAGCTTGACACCCTGGGCACGGACCGGGTCACAGCCGCTCGGAGACTACAACCCCCATCTGATCCGGCTCCGGATATTCCCCTAAAAGAATATGGCCCAGGGGGCGCGTCAAGAACACCGCTGAACAGAGGCCACACAGAGTCCAGAGTAATTAACAAATAAAGTAGCACACTGCAAGGCTAAGTATGTAAACATGAAATATGGAATATGAATAGCATTACTGCTGTAGAAAATAGAAATAAATGAGAAATCTTAGCACATAAATTGGCCAATTCATGTGTATCTGGCAGCCGCGGTAAGGCGTTTCTCAGTGCCAGGACCCTACCAATGTGAATACCTCTCTAAGGGACAGGTACACATGAATTGGCCAATTTATGCGCTAAGATTTCTCATTTATTTCTATTTTCTATAGCAGTAATGCTATTTATATTCCATATTTCATGCTTACATACTTAGCATTGCAGTTTGCTACTTTATTTGTTAATTGTATATGGAGGTAGCTTCTCCTAGTAAGCACCTGTTCACACCTATTTCTCGTATTAGAAGTGCCATCAGTTTTTTCTTTTTACAGATTCCAGAGTTAGGCCGGTTTCACATGTCCTGATATTTCCAGTATCGGAAAAACCGGTACGGGAGATATACGTGTCCATGTGCACCTGTGTGGCAACCGTATGCCGCATCAGGAGCGCACATTCCGCCACCTGGGAATCAGCAGTACAGTTACCGCTGTTCCCAATCACCGGGTGCTGAATGCTGCCCTCATCATTGTAACCTGCTGGCGCTGTGATCAGCACAACCAAGGGACAATGATGAGAGTAGTAGTCTCCTCCCGCTGTGTCCTAGTGTAAAAATAAGAATAAAATTAAAAAATCCTTATACTCACCTGCCTATCAAAGTAAAAGTGAAGTACCCATAGCTCTTTCTTACATTCAAGCATCTGATGCTGATGCTCAGTCTATGTAGATGGCATCTTAGCTGTTGCTAGGCAACTTCCTTATAAGGTGAGATGCACCTGTAAGATTCCATCACAAGATTCCATCATGACATCACTGCTATTATGACATCATAATTCACAACCACTACTTATACAAGCGTTTACACTTCAGTGTCACTTTGATACCCCGGTGTCATTGTTGTCAGTGTTTAGCTACTTATCTAGTGATATACTGATTGCGCATTTCATTGAAATGTCTGGAATTTCTCCAGACAGACTTCAGGAGTTGGCACTACTCCAGGGGATTCTTACCACCTATACCCCTAACTGTGTGCTACCACTACCCGATGGCGTCCTCAGCTTCACTTACCGGCTGGTTATGGAGCTTGTACGGGACTGCTTGACCAAATACTACCAAGGTCGTATTACCTCAGAATATCTTCAGCATTTACAGCAGAACATCAGGACATTAGTACAACAGGTAAATAGCAGACAATCTGCACAAATTATTATTATTATGTCTAGTTGGTCTCCCTTACTGTATAGTGGTATTATTGGTAGTAATAAAATTTAGACTTTCTTCAGTGTCAGGCAGGGTCATATTTGTAATAGAGATCCCCATTTTGGGAAGAGGGTGTAAAAGTGCAGCATGAGCCTGTATGATTCAAATGTCAGGGCTAGATTTCATTCCTAGTCCAGTCCTTGTCCCTTAGTAAAGACACTTCATTTAGCACCTTAATCCGGATTTCTTATAAATATGTAATTATGATTTTTATTGTGTATAACAAATATTAATAATTTATCTCAGACCATAGAACTAGCCTCACTGATTAGAAATGTAAAGTACCCACAGTTCTTTCTTACATTCAAGCATCTGGTACTGATGCACAAACTATGGTTTTGCCACCTTAACTATTGCTAGGAAATTTCCTTTCACGGTGAGATGCCCCGTTAAGATTCCATCACAAGATTCCATCACGACATCACTGCTATTATGACATCATAATTCACCACCACTAATTATACAAGTGTTTTTATGCTGTATAAAAAATAATAATAATAATAATACAAATCAAATAATAATAATGGAATACAAGTTTATTTACAGAAAATTGTTCTTTAGATCGACACCAATATAATATATAAAATGTACCAAATGTGTAGTAATTGTAGCTGCAGATAGACAGGAGTAAAATGGTGACATAAATGGCCTCCTCCATTCTGCACTTTCTCTCATGATTTTCCTTTTGTATTTATTTCCATCTTTATAGGCTGAAGAAAAAGCCCAAAGTGGAAAATTGGCCTTTTTTAAACAACTGGCCCAAAATGTCCTGAATATACTGGAGAGTCCGGCCCGCTCACTGGAGCACCTGGTAAGGAGCCATCATCTTCTATATCACATGTCCTTGTCCCCTCCAGGCAGGCACAGGATATTTCATGACCGCCTGTCCCTGCGGCTCCATCATCTGTGATGGCAGTCTGTACTCAGCGGTGGGAGTTTGTATTTCTGCCTCTGTTTTGCTCGATCATCACAATCTTCCTTCTTGTAAATGCTGCAATTCTGATAACAGAGATCAGTTGTATATACAAGTACCTTATATATTATTGTTGATTTACTGGAGGGAGTGGCTGTGTATAGTCCATCCAATACTGAAATTACCAGTAAATCCAATGTTTAGTCCTTCCTATCTATTGTATATGATAATTTAGTATTTGTGAAATGTTATACTAATTGTACATATTATAACCATCAGGAAACATCCGAAGGTGACTCTGAAGAGGGGCAAACCGTGAACATGCCTGACCCTAATATTAGTCAGTTAGAGCTAAAAACTGATCTGATTGAAGGTAAGCCGATCATCTAATATTTTACATTCAAATATCCAGATATTATAGAGAATGGCAGAGAATATGTAGATTTACTCTTCATTCCCTGTAATGGAGAGGGATCATGTAATTCTACTTCACGCCTGTGTGGTCTTCTCGGCTCCAAAATGAGGGTCATAGATCCCCAATCATGTAATTGTTCAAAAATACCATATTTTGAAGACTATAAGATGCACCGGACCATAAGAAGCAGGTGAAATTTTGGAGCAGAAAATAGGAAAAACATTTTTTTAATAAAATGGTGGAGCAACTTATAATCCAATTTTGTGGTAACTTTTCTAGGGGAAAGGCGGCGGAAAGATGGCAGCAGCAGGAGTGGGGCAATGCTGCACTGAAGTCCCTGCACTTCCATGGTTTTCAATCTGGTGGACCTTGGGAAAATCTCCACCGGAGGTGGCGCATGCACAGATTGAGATCTCGGGAGACAAGATCTCAATCTGCATGCGCCATCTCCAGAATCCATTTTTCCGAAGTCCACCACACTGAAAATCATGGAAGTGCGGAGTCTCCGGCGACATTTTCTGAAAGCCCAGGGGCCGCTGCATCCTTGCACCGCCGAACACCCCCTCCTCCCAGCCTGGGGCCCACAGCATCGCCCCACTCCTGCCGCCGCCAGCTTCCTGCAGCAGTGACCCTGCGTCCTGGGGCCTCGCTTCACCGCAACCCCCCCCCCCTCAGTAAGCTACGTTGGGATAAGACGCACCCCCATTTTACAGAAAAAAGTGTGTCTTATAACTTGAAAAATACGGTAATCAGATCCTGAACAATCGCCCAGTGTATCTATCTCTGGATGTGCCATAAATACTGTATATTTAGTATGTGCAGAATACCAGAGATCTAGTTTTTATATCATTTACAGAGATCTTGTCATGTCCTTCATTATATGGATGTGTTATATATTAAGTACTGATATAGACTGATACATGACATCTTTTCATTATTTTATCATTATTTTAGAAATAACTGTGTCGACGGCCAGTACTGATGGTGGAATATGTGAGACACCAGAGATCCACGAATCTGCCAGTGTAAGTATCAGAGGAGACGTCTGTTTATCATCAGATAACGGGGTATGAATTACACATATAATATTATACCCCAGATGACAATGGGATATCTTTGCTTTTATGTAGATCAGATCTATTGTGAGTAATGATGGCATTGTTATTCTGCCTCTTCTGTGTGATGCCCCTTATCATACCCTGCAGTACAGTGATATCTATGCATGGGGAATATCCCCTTAAAATATAATACTGTCTGTGGAGGGTCCGGCTTGCATCATGTCCTCTACATCTGCTGCAATGTAATCAGCGTGGACATAATATAGAGGAGAAGTTCCTGCATCTGGAGCTTTTATTTTCCTGCAGATTCTATGTCTTAATGTCATTTCTTATTATTTCTAGGCCTTGACCGGATCATTGAACTTGGAGACAAGTCCTAGTAAGACCGACTTTAAACCAATCAAACTGATCAGCAGTGGAGCTTATGGGTGAGCTTTATGTTTGCATAATATACATTTCCTAGTGTTCCTTATGACAATGCTTCTGTCTCTGTGCCCAGCCCGTACAACAGAGAAATGCTCTGAGTCCATACTGTCCACAAGAGATGAGCGAATCAGGCAAAATTCTAATTTGCTTGTTCACGTGGACTTGTGAAAATACGATTCAAGGAGAAATTAATGTCCCTTATTATGCTCTGGGGACTCACCAGGCCCCAGAACATAATAAGCATAAGAAACATACTTATACTCCCCTTACTGCTCAATTCTCTAGCCCCTCCACTTCTCACCGTCACCCGTCCGGTCCTCACTGCCTCTTCAGTTTGCCACCGCTCACGCTATGCAAGGACTTCAGGCTTTGAGAAGGTCTGAGAGAGTTCTATGCAAGAGCATAAAAAGTCACAACATTGTGACACCGTGACTGTTCTTGCGCTTGTGCATAATCCTCCCAGATCTCATCAATGTTGGAAGTCCCGTCCCAGTATGAGAGGCATTTGGATTTCAGCATTAGCAGCAGAGATTTGAGGATGCGGCAAGGAACGGACGGTTGAGGCGGAGGGGCCGTAGAAGTGAGTATAAAAATTTGTTTATTTTTAAACTTTTTTATGGCCTTTCAAGATTTTGAAAATGGTGGCCAACGCTTGACATTTTGCTAAATCCATGAGTAAGCAAATTACAAAAAACAAAACAAACAAAAAAACAAAACGCCATTTTGGTGAATGCAGAATTTTGCAAAATCTGAGTAGAATTTAATTCCACTCAAATGTGTTAGCTCATGTCTACTGGCCACATCTATATGTCATTATTTAGGTCAGTTAGGACGTGACATAGATGAGGACCTCGCATAGGTCATCATTTATGTTGTGTAACTTGATGGATTTCTACATGGATTTCTAGTGACATCTAGTAGTAACCAGACAATCATGTGATGAGGTTTATAGACAAAATGTTAGTAAGAATTCATTATAAATCATGGATTTTCCTTCTCTCCAGAGCCGTCCACTTAGTGCGACACAAATACACAAGCCAGCTATTCGCTATGAAGAAGCTGGACAAGGAGAACGTGAATATTCCAAGAAGACTTGAACGTGCCTTTCTAGAGAGGGACATCCTAACATTTGCTGATTGTCCATTTGTGGCCTCCATGTTGTGCTCCTTTCCAACTCCTCATCATCTGTGTATGGTCATGGAGTATGCAGCAGGTAAGTCATATCCATTGTGCCTATATCCAGCCTCAATCTGCTTATCTCTAGCATCTTCTCCATAATCTGAATGTGACCACATGGACGGATACATGTCCATACTGCATTTACTATAAGTTATCTGTTACCAAGATGCCAGGAAAATCATTATCTCTGTGAAAGTCTCTGGTGAATGTCCTCACTGAGAATGGCAAAAATATCCACTGAGGATAAAAGGAGGATTTGACTCAATTCTAACAGTTTGTATAGATGAGCATTTCACAGAGTAATGAATAAGAGGCTTGCAGATGAGGCACGGCTCTGTCTTTTTATATTGGGTCACTCTGCTTTATACGCTCTACATTAGGCCTCTTTCACGCTTCAGTATTTCTGGTACGTGAGGTGACAGTTTACCACACGTACTGGAGACACTGACACATGTGCGCACATGTCAGTGTTTCCACGGACCGTGTGTCCATGTGATCCACACGTAGACATGTCTGTTTTTGGCCAGCAGGACGGATCACACAGACCCATTCAAGTCAATGGTTCAGTGTAAACACATACTGCACACGGATGCCATCCGTGTGACATGTGTCGGCGCCTGGGAATTAGCGATAAAGTTAGCGCCGGGTGCTAAACGCTGCCCTCATCATTGTCCCCTGCCGGCGCTGCGATCAGAACCAGCAGGGGTTAATGATGAGGGTTGTCTTCTCCCAGTGTATTTCTACCTGTAAAAATAAGAATAAAAAAAAAATCTATACCCTCACCTGTCCTAAATGTCCCCCACTGTAATCCATGAGACCGCTCAGCAGAGGAGCCGGGGAGAATGACTCCTGCAGCGAGCGGCCCCGAATCTGCGCTGAGCTCAGCGAGCGGTGTCCTGTCACTCACTGAGCTCAGCTGAGGTCTGGCGTCGCTCGCTGCAGGAGTCATTCTCCCCAGCTCCTCTGCTGAGTAGTCGCATGGATTACAGCAGGAGATACTTAGGACAGGTAGGTGAGTATAAGGTTTTTTTTTTATTTTATTCTTATTTTTACAGGTGGAGACACCGGGAGCAGACTACAACTCTCATTATTAACTCCTGCTGGTGCTGATCGCAGTGCCGGCAGGGGAAAATGATGAGCGCAGCGTTCAGTACCCGGCTTTTGGGAATAACGCTAACTGTACACTGATTCCCAAACGCCGGTGCGTGTGCTCCTGATGCGGCACACGGACATCTCCGACACAGGTTTTTCCGGTACCAGAAATATCCGGACGTGTGAAACCGGCCTTATACAGTATATAAAGCAAAACCACAAATGAGACTGCTGACACCTTTAACTAATTATATATTTATTTATTGCAAGATACATAGTATATATAGCTCATACTTTTTTGGCCAGAATAGTGTCTCTTTTTTGTATGAGTTACCTTGTTATTTTTAAATATTTATTCCACGTGACTAATAAAGATTCTGCTGTAGGAGGAGACTGTGGCAGTTTTATGAAGAACTATGGGTGTTTACCTGTCCCCTTGGCTCGTCTGTACATTGCAGAAACGGTTCTAGCTGTGGAATATCTGCACAGCTATGGTGTAATGCACAGAGACCTGAAGCCTGAAAAGTAAGTGACACTTGTAGTATAAGAAAGGGGAAAAAAGATATCGTTTATTATACAAACTATTTGCAACTTGGGGCTGACATCCTCTTTTTTTCACAGCCTCCTGATAACGTCAACTGGTCATATTCAAGTTACAGATTTTGGGCTTTCCAAACTCTGCCTCATGAGACCAACATCAGAGATCTACAAGGCTCCAATTGAGGACATCACCAGAGAGTTCCATGATAAGGAGGTAGGCAGGAACTTGTTCTTTACTCATCTCCTCCATTTCTCCTTCTCTTATACTTTCTCATCTAGAAAACGTTTCCACTGATGTTATTTGTCACAATTATGTTCTCTGATCATTATCTCATTCCTCTGTTTTTTCCAGATTGCTGGCTCCCCTCATTACATAGCCCCAGAAGTTATCTTAAAGGAAGGCTATGGAAGGCCAGCTGACTGGTGGTCAATTGGGATCATCCTATATACATTTCTTGTAGGACGTGTACCATTTTATGGGCCTTCCAAATATGACATTTACAGCCATATTGTCAGGGGTAAGTAAAATAATCTGATTGCTGTGTAATGTCATTGTTATTTGAATAGATTAGTTGTGTGATTTAGTTACTTTTGTTAATATAAAAGATTTTTGTTTTGATAAAATAAATTAAGATGTTTCATTTTCTGTAATATTTGCTTTTTACATAACAGATGACATATATTGGAAACTTACTAATTCGGCTTTTCCAGCCACAGCTCGGGATATCATCATTGAGCTGCTCAGAAAAGATCCAGCACAAAGACTTGGGACAGGTAATGTATATAATACTATTATTAATGACTTATTACACCTCTGTGAACAGAAAATGAATAATGAGGATCAGCACTGAGGTTTTGTTCTCTACCAGCTTGGCCATTCCCCATTCTTCATGCTAAGACTTTCAGTACATCTACTTCACTTCGGCTCTGTTACGTCAACCGTTCAGATTAACGCCCCCTTCACACGTCCGTATAAAATCAGTACTGAAACCAGTACCGGAAAAAAACAGTACTAGTGTCATCAGTGTTTTGAATCAGTGTGCCATCAGTGTGCCATCAGTGTTTTTCCGGTACGGCAAAGAAAAAGAAATGATAAAGTATCTCTTATACTTTGTAATGTTAAACAGATACAGCGTAAGGAAGGCACACAAATGGCACACGGATGCCATCTGTGTGATGTGCGTGTTTTTCAGGGTCCCATAGACTTGTATTGGCACTTGTCATCTGTGCTGCCACAAAAAAACAGCAGCATAGATGATAATGGGTACGGGTGGCATACGTGAAAGAAAAATGGATGCCACATGTAGTGCAAACACGGATATGTGTAGGAGGCCTAAGAAACTTGTCTCTTTGACAATAACTATATCACTATTCATTGTTTTCCTTTTCAAGGAGGAGCAAATGAGATCAAATTTCATCCATTCCTGCGTAACTTAGATTTTGACAACCTTCTAAGTCAGAAGTCGCTGTTCATTCCTGATCTTGAGTCAGAAGAGGATACCATCTACTTTGACAGTAAGTAGAATGAGACATCATCTGCAGAAAGCTGCTGTGTGTCTTGTATTTCATTTTAAGTGAGAATCAGTCCCCACCTTGATTCATGATCAAATGGTGACTGTTCAGGACAAAGTATTATGCTAATAATCTCGATTAACTCTTGTACTTTTCAGCTCGATGTAGCAGACATCAACATATTGATTCAGATGAGGGGGACACAAGTGAAGATAATGACTGGCCGGAAAGCCAAAACTTTCTATCATCTTCGCATAGGCTTTCTAAAGTAAGTATGTGACCAATAAGATCCATACAACCTGTAATTAAAATAAAATTGTAAAATATTAAAATATTTTTTTTTCCTCTTTGTATTAGCTCTGTTCCATCCATACCAAGATGATGAACAATGAAGAACCCAAGTCACCTCCAGGGTATTCACCAGAAAGTGCAAAACAGTCAGACATGTGAGCAAATTATTTTTATGGGGTCCATTCTGATATGTGTTCACAACACCAAATTCAAGACGAGTGTAAGTCGATACTAAATCCAGTATCGATGACCACATGATTGCTGATCACCATGTTTCTGACTTGTGATAACGCTGGTGATGAAAGTTCATAACTATGACCAGCTTTAATTTCCAGTTCATTACAGGAAAATAAATATTGCTAGTGATTCTCCATTCTTGCTGGTAGAAGAGGGTCTTGAGCACAGCATCCCCTTCATGTTATTCAGATGTCCTAATGGGCTTTGCAGACAGGTGTTGTATCCGTATCTATTGTTTTCACTTGTAATTTATATGTTTTTCTTCTACCAAACAGACAGAAAGATTCTCCCCCCTCTAAGTCTGAAGACAACCAGACGCAGAAAGATTCTCCCCCTTCTAAATCTGATGACAACCAGACACAGAGAGATTCTCCCCCCTCTAAGTCTGATGACAACCAGACGCAGAAAGATTCTCCCCCTTCTAAATCTGAGGATGACAACCAGACACAGAGAGATTCTCCCCCCTCTAAGTCTGATGACAACCAGACGCAGAAAGATTCTCCCCCCTCTAAATCTGATGACAACCAGACGCAGAAAGATTCTCCCCCCTCTAAGTCTGATGACAACCAGACGCAGAAAGATTCTCCCCCCTCTAAATCTGATGACAACCAGACGCAGAAAGATTCTCCCCCCTCTAAATCTGATGACAACCAGACGCAGAAAGATTCTCCCCCCTCTAAATCTGATGACAACCAGATGCAGAAAGATTCTCCCCCCTCTAAATCTGATGATGATAAGCAGAGGCAGAAAGATTCTTCCCCCTCTAAATCTGATGACAACCAGACGCAGAAAGATTCTTCCCCCTCTAAGTCTGATGATGACAAGCAGTGTTTCACTGCTGAAGGCAGACAGTCATCCATATTGTCAGGTATGTATAGCTCTATAGGTCATTCTATTGCAGCCTGTGTCAAAAAGTGTAATGTGAAAACAGCCCAACATTTCATTTTATAAAAATCCTCACTCTTAGGCTGTGTGCCCACGATGCGTTTTTCAAGCGTTTACGCTGCGGAATTTCTACAGCGTAAACACTTGGGAAACGCTTGGTAAACCTTCCCCCATGGTCTCCAATGCAATTCCGCACTTTCAATGCCCATGCTGCGTATTTTTCCGCAGCGTTTATGCTGCGCTCAAAAATACGCAGCATGTCCATTAATTTTGCGGACGCGCAGCGTAATCGCCGCCATTGACTTGCATTAGAACGCGCTAATTCCGCAAGACTGCATCTGTACTTGCGTAATTGGCGCTTTCTAATGTGCGGATGGTACCCAAGTCTGGAGGAGAGGAGACTCTCATCCAGACCTGGGTACCATAGAATCTGTAAAGAAAAGAATTTAAAATAAAAAATAAAGCTTATAATCACCTTCCGATGTCCTCCCAGTGTTTTGTCCACGCCGTCCGGTCTCTTGAAATGCTCGCGCTGTTGTGAAGGACCTGTCATGACGTCACTGAGTCATGTGACCCATCACATGACTCAATGACGTCACCGCAGGTCCTTCACAGCACCGCGAGCATTGCAAGAGACCGGACGCAGCAGAGATGACACCGGGAAGACACCGGAAGGTGAGTATAATCTTTTTTTTTTCATTTTTTACCATTCTTATTCTTTTTTTTAACTATTACTCGGTCACACTATATAAATCCATGCCGGTTGCATGGATTTAAATAGTGTGACCAACTTGTCAAGCACTTTTCCAAGTGATGCTCAAAATCGTTTGGAAAACTTCTTGAAAAAACGCATGCGAAAGCGCATGTAAAAATGCTGAAAAAACGCTTCTCTCTGGCAGAAAAAACGCATGTAAATCTGCATGTAAATCTGCATACGTTTTTTTCTGCCAGAGAGAGGCAAAAACGCTCTGCATCAAATCTGCTACGTGGGCACATAGCCTCATAGGTTATAATTTTTAATGCATAAGAAGCCATTCAGTCTTCTGCCAAACTGATTCTGAATACTGCACCCATGGCTCCATCTAGGCCTATACTGATCCTTATCACCTTAAGAATGCACTGAGGTTTTAGCTAACTTATTTTAAGATATTACTTGCAGGATGCCGCAGTGTTATCATGTTAATAAGGGGACATAGTTCCCTGGCTAGACACCACATATCGGAAAACCTACAGGTTTCATATTAATCAGTTCACAAGGCAATCTAATTCTCAGACCCTCAGGTGGTTTTATGTATATATGACATATTCTCTCTATTATGGTGCAATAATCAATTACCGGGACTACAGGGTACAAGAATAACAGAATTCTATATAAAGATACAAAGCTAATCTTTTAGGAGTTTATAATATACATCTTTTTCTTGTTTTTTTTATCAGAATCACCAGTTCAGGGGAAAAGAAAATCTGCATCGAAAGATCGACAAAAAACAGAGAAGGTAGAAGAGAGAAGAAGTAGAAGAGGTAAGTGTAACAATAAGCTCCATGTTGCATGATGTCAGTCAGTGAGAAGGAGTCATGTGGAGCAGATATTATCTGTAGGATTACTGACAATGACCCCGTACATCTGTATGGATACGACTCCTCTATCATCCTGTCACAGTGACACTACAGTAGTATCCTCTAATACATACATGTCAAACTCTGGCCCGTGGACCAAACCTGGCCCGCAGGGTGGTTATATTTGACCCACGACAACAGAACCACCACCACTATTTGGGGCCATTATTCTGTATGGAGGACAATGTGGGGCCCATTATACTGTACGGAGGACTATGTGGGGCCATTATTCTGTATGTAGGATTATGTGGGGTCCAAGTTTTTCATTTTGGCCCTCTGTGTGTTTGAGTGTGACATCCCTGCTCTAATATGTAGTCCCATTACTTACATTAGTTATGTCTCTTTGTCTCCTCTCACAGGTTCCACCTTCCGCCGGCTGATATCATCTTGCCGGCGTGGATTATCCAGGGTTGCTCGCTCCATCAGACAAAGCTGCATATTTGCTCCCTGTCATCGGAGCAACACAAACATCTCAATGTGAAAAACCCTTCATGTCTAGTGCCTAGTACAGCATGTCCACCATTAAAGATGCACCTGTGTGGAAGGACTTGTACCATCTACCTGTGGCCTTCTGACCAGCAAGTAACATCTGCAGAAGAAGGCCCTCCAAGAACATCTCTTCATTCTTCCATGTAATTCTTAATAAAAAAAAAACTAAAAAGAATCATTTCAAATTGATTAATGTCCCTTTGCATTTAATGTAATACTACTGACATTTATGGCATATCAGTACTAAACATCATATATGTCTGATGAGAGAATATCGTTTCCATGTTTCATGTTAATCCTCTAATCCTCAGCCAAAAGTGGAAGAGAAGACCAGTGATTCTGTTACATCTACGAATGACAGTCAATCCAGGGAAAAACACCTTCTGATCCATACATTTTTCAGGCACTCTGATCCTTTTACCTTCATGTGGCTCTACTTAAGGTTTATGTATAAGAACCAGTTGGATTCAGTACTGGGCATCCTGGGGGTCCCAGCAGCCACATCCCAATTGTTCAACTAAAAAAGACATACTGTATTATAGTGTGATATATATATATATATAGAATTATTAGGCAAATGAGTATTTTGATCACATGATACTTTTTATACATGTTGTCCTACTTCAAGCTGCATAGGCTTGAGAGCCAACTACCAATTAAGTAAATCTGGTGATGTGCATCTCTGTAATGAGGAGGGGTGTTGGCTAATGACATCAACACCCTATATAAGGTGTGCTTAATTATTAGGCAACTTCCTTTCCTTTGGCAAAATGGGTCAGAAGAGAGATTTGACGGGCTCTGAAAAGTCCAAAATTGTGAGATGTCTTGCAGAGGGATGCAGCAGTCTTGAAATTTCCAAACTTTTGAAGCGTGATCACCGAACAATCAAGCGTTTCATGGCAAATAGTCAACAGGGTCGCAAGAAGCGTGTTGGCCAAAAAAGGCGCAAAATAACTGCCCATGAATTGAGGAAAATCAAGCGTGAAGCTGCCAAGATGCCATTCACCACCAGTTTTGCCATATTTCAGAGCTGCAATGCTACTGGAGTATCAAAAAGCACAAGGTGTGCGATACTCAGGGACATGGCCAAGGTAAGGAAGGCTGAAAAACGACCACCTTTGAACAAGAAGCATAAGATAAAACGTCAAGAATGGGCCAAGAAATATCTTAAGACTGATTTTTCAAAGGTTTTATGGACTGATGAAATGAGAGTGACTCTTGATGGGCCAGATGGATGGGCCAGAGGCTGGATCAGTAAACGGCAGAGAGCTCCACTCCGACTCAGATGCCAGCAAGGTGGAAGTGGGGTACTGGTATGGGCTGGTATCATCAAAGATGAACTTGTGGGACCTTTTCGGGTTGAGGATGAAGTGAAGCTCAACTCCCAGACCTACTGCCAGTTTCTGGAAGACAACTTCTTCAAGAAGTGGTACAGGAAGAAGTTGGTATCGTTCAAGAAAAACATGATTTTCATGCAGGACAACTCTCCATCACATGCATCCAACTACTCCACAGCGTGGCTGGCCAGTAAAGGTCTAAAAGAAGAAAAAATAATGACATGGGCCCCTTGATCACCTGATCTGAACCCCATAGAGAACCTGTGGTCCATCATAAAATGTGAGATCTACAGGGAGGGAAAACAGTACACCTCTCGGAACAGGGTCTGGGAGGCTGTGGTGGCTGCTGCACGCAATGTTGATCGAAAACAGATCAAGCAACTGACAGAATCTATGGATGGAAGGCTGTTGAGTGTCATCATAAAGAAAGGTGGCTATACTGATCACTAATTTTTTGGGTTTTTGTCTTTGCATGTCAGAAATGTTTATTTCTATATTTTGTGCACTGATATTGGTTTACCTGGTGAAAATAAACAAGTGAGATGGGATTATATTTGGTTTTTATTAAATTGTCTAATAATTCTGCACAGTAATAGTTACCTGCACAAACAAATATCCTCCTAAGATAGCCAAATCTTAAAAAAAACACTCCAACTTCCAAAAATATTAAGCTTGGATATTTATGAGTCTTGTGGGTTGATTGAGAACATAGTTGTTGATCAACAATAAAAATAATCCTCTAAAATACAATTTGCCTAATAATTCTGCACACCGCGTATATCTATATATATAATCGTCTTATCCCGTCTGTCTGTCTGTCTGTCTGTCAGGGAAATCCCGCGTCACTGATTGGTCCAGCAGCGGCCAATCAGCGACGCGGGATTTCAGAAAAAAGATGGCGGCCGTTAGAGGCTCATCTGCGGGACGGAGCTCAGCGGCGATGCAGCCGGGAGATGACTGGCGCGAGGCTCTCATCTCCCGGCCGCTAGCAGCAGAAGAACCCCGACCGGCGAGCAGCCGCTCATCTCCCGGCTTCTCGCAGCGGAAGTAGCCGCACAGGCAGTGGCGTTGACCTCCATGCGGCTAGGGTGTCAAGGGAGGACCGGGGAGCGGCGCTGCGGGTCGGGATACTTCTGCTGCGAGAAGCCGCTCATCTCCCGGCTTCTCGCAGCGGAAGTAGCCACACAGGCAGCGGCGCTCCCCGGTCCTCACCAATACGATTCTGCTCCCCGGTCCTCACCTATACGATTCGCTGATTGGTCGCGGTCTCTGGCCGCGACCAATCAGTGATCTTGGCGCAAAAGTTAAACACCGCTGTGCTGATTGGTCGCGGCCGCTGCCCGCGACCAATCACCGATTTGGACGCCACATTTAAATAGCGGCCACGACCAATCACCGATCTTGGCGCAACATTTAAACACTGCTGTGCTGATTGGTCGCGGGCAGCGTCTGTGACCAATCAGCACAGCAGTGTTTAAATGTTGCGCCAAGATCGGTGATTGGTCGTGGCCGCTATTTAAATGTGGCGTCCAAATCACTGATTGGTCGCGGGCAGCGTCTGTGACCAATCAGCGATTTTGGCGCCAAATTTAAACACTGCTGTGCTGATTGGTCGCGGACGCTGCCCGCGACCAATCAGCGATTTTGGCGCCAAATTTAAACAATGCTCTGCTGACTGGTCGCGGATGCCAGCCACGACCAATCAGCGAGATTGGCGCCAAATTTATACAACGCTCTGCTAATTGGTCGCGGACACCAGCCACGACCAATCAGCGAGATTGGCGCCAAATTTAAACAATGCTCTGGCGCCAAAATTAAACAACGCTCTGCTGATTGGTCGCGGCCGCCAGCCGACCGCGACCAATCAGCGAGATTGGCGCCAAATTTAAACACCACTCTGCTGATTGCGCCCAGTCGGCCGCATACATATTCTAGAATACCCGATGCGTTAGAATTGGGACACCATCTAGTATATATATAAATATATTCACTTGTGGAAAACCCTTTTAACTAGGGCTGTGGTGTCAGTAAGTCAAATTTCCAACTATAATAATTACTAATACCAAATATACTGCAACAAATAATAGTAAATATTCAGCAATTTATGCATGAAAATAATTTATAATATACAATATTAACACTATATAAGTATTTACATTTTTTTCTACCTGCAGTTGGAGTTGGTACGTTCTTCTGATACTAACTCCACAGCTCGGCTTTTCCTTCTTTCCTGCTCCTCTAACATAAAAGTACAGCAATTAATTACGACAAGTTAATCATTTAAATGCTGCTGTCAATCTCTGACAGCAGCACGTAAATGTAACCAGTGCCACTGCTTCCATTTACCAGCTCCCATCTGTGCCCTGTGACATGATCTCGGGGGCTGATGGGTCACTAGGACAGTGAGGGCCCTGTGCCCGCTGTCTTGGTGCTCCTCTGGAGCTCATCTATATGCTGAGCTTCAAAGGAGACCGAGATTTAGGCTACCGTCCCACTATCAGTATTTGGTCCAATTTCACCACAAATGGATTTTTTTCCCCATTTTTAGTACATTGAATAGTAAAATGAATCATTCAAAACTACAAGTAACCCCAAAGTCATGCCAGTTTCCATGGCCCAGAAGATTCTCTGAAGGAAGAGTGTCATTGGGTGACTGCTTCTTTGGTAAATACCATAAACATTAGCACTTAAAAAGGTCCATATGTCTGGAACCGTATAGATGATTTTGAAAGAAACAAAAAAAAGCTCAGTGATAAGAAACAGATGATGGTTATTAATGGAACACACTAACTGGGTCACATTTAAAAGTGGTGTACCCCAGGAGTCAGTATTGGGACTTCTATTTAATACAATTATTAATGACCTTTTGGGGGGTATACAGAGTAAAATTTCAATATTTTCAGATGATCGTAAACTCTGCAAGGTTATCAGTACATAGGAGGATAATGTAATATTACAGAGGGATTTATGTAAGCTTGAGGTTTGGGCTGAAAAATGGCAATTGAAGTTTAATGTAGATAAATGTTCTTGCTTGGGACAAATTACAATGTACAATTATGTACTAAACACTGGGAAAACCATCACTGGAAAAGACTTGGGTGTATGGGTGGACAGCAAACTCAACTTTAATAACCAGTGCTAGGCCGCTGCTGCCAAGGCAAATAGAACCATGGAAGCATTAAAAGAGGCATAGATGCTTATGATAAGAACATAGTTTTGTCTGTATACAAGTCACTAATTCAGCCACATTTAGAATACTGTGTATAATTTTGGTCTTTGGTGTATAAGACGGACATAGTTGAACTAGGACGTATGCAGACAAATGCAACCAAGGTTATTAAGGGAATTGGTGCACTGCAATTCCAAGACAGGTTATCAAAGTTAGGGTTATTCAGTTTGGAATAATGAAGGTTTAAGGGCGATCTTATTACAATGTACAAATATAAGAAGAAACAGTATAGAGATCTTATTAAGGAACTTTTTACATATAGACCTTCAACGATGACAAGGAGGCACCCTCTCCTACTAGAAGAAAGATGGTTTCTCAGTCATCATAGATGGCGATTCTTTACTCTAAGAATAGTGAAATTACGGGACTTTCGGGAACATAAACATCACAGTAAAAGATAATGCCTTACCAACACCAGGTCAGATTACCAGTGCACCGCAGGATGCAGCAAGCCTCCATGATAAAGGCGGGGGCAGCACATGTGCAAAATACTAATGCCGACAGCCACTCACTAACCTACCAATTCTTGGAGGGGGTGGCTGTGTAGTATTATGCATGCACACCGATGGAGTTGTGAGCTTGCGTATTTTGGCCAAAATATCGTCCAATACCTCATGTGGTGTACTTATCTTATATACTATTTTTCATCTTTTTTGCACATCTTTTTGCAGGATGCAGCCAGGCCTCTTTAGTGTTGGCTGGGTGAATTGGGGCGTCTGTCCTGTGGGGGTGCATGTATATAGTTCTGGGCAACCCGCCTGATCTAATACTATGGGCGTCATCAATACGCTGCAAGCAAGACATCAATAGGCTGCAAGCCAGACACTGTGTATCACACATATCTGTGTGACTGGCGCCCTATGCAGACTCCATCGGTGTGCATGTATAATACTACACAGCCACCCCCTCCATGAATTGGTAGGTTAGTGAGTGGCTGTCTGCATCAGTATTTTGCACATGTGCTGCCCCCGCCTTTATCATGGAGGCTTGCTGCATCCTGCAGTGCATTGGTAATCTGACCTGGTGTTGGTAAGGCATTATCTTTTACTGTGATGTTTTTTGAAATTATGTCCAATGTTCACCATTTTTAATATTCAGACTTTCGGGAACATCATATTGTAATTGTTGATTTACTAAACAAGTTCAAGTATGGCCCGGATGCTTTTGTTGAAAAATATATTACAGGTTATGGGAACTAGATTCTGTGATAGGACGTTCATCCAGGGAACTAGTCTAATTGCCATTAGTGGAGTTGGGAAGGATTTTTTCGTTAATAGGGGGCAATTAGCATCTGCCTCATGGGTCTTTTGCCTTCCTTTGTATCAACATGTTAGGTTATAGGTAGAACACAATGGATGTCTTCTTTCAATGTACTGTGTGGGGAAATGTATTGTCAGGGGGAATCATACTGTACATCATGCTGTGTGTAATAGGACCGTGGGGGCATCATATTGAGTGTGATAGCCACTGTGGGGCCATGAAAGTGGTATCATACTGTGTGTAGGCATATATGAGGAATTGGACTAGATTAGAATACTGGCATTCGAGAAAGAATGTCACACCGATTGTACTCCCGGGATTATGGTGTGCTGTGTAATAATATATGGTAGCAGGACCCCTCTAGTCTTCATTCCAGGTATACTAACTGCTCAGTGTTACATTGATTTGGTCGTGGAACCAGTGATATGGACATTTCTTAAACGTGCCTCAGTAACTATTTTTCAACATGGAAATGTTAAGCTACATGTTGCAGGTGCTACTGTGAGCAGCATGCTTGACTTAAACATGATACCATGGCCAGAAGCATCTCCGGATTTGACTCCCATCAAGCACTTCATTGGTCGAGCATTGCAAAAGGAGTTGCCGTCAGCAGATCTTGATGATTTGTGTGCCCAAGTGCATTCATTATTCCTCTCTGCTCTGCCTTGCTCACCGCTCCGGCGGTTCCTCTCTGCTCTGCCTTGTCCACCGCTCCGGCGGTTTCGCCCTGCTCTGCCTTGCTCACCGCTCTGGCGGTTCCTCCTGCTCTGCCTTGCCCACCGCTCCGGCGGTTTCGCCCTGCTCTGCCTTGCTCACCGCTCTGGCGGTATCTCTCTGCTCTGCCTTGCCTACCGTTCCAGCGGTTCCTCTCTGCTCTGCTTGTCTACCGCATCTGCGGTTCTGTTCCTGAATCCCAGTTTGTACTGGACCCTATCCAGCCTGCGCTCCAACCTGCTAGTGCCTCCCTGTCTGCACTCCAGCCGTGTTTGCCAGTACCCCCCTGTCTGCATACCAGCCGTGCCTTGCCAGTGCCCTCCTGTCTGCATACCAGCCGTGCTTGCCAGTATCCTCTTGTCTGCACTCCAGCCGTGCCTGCCAATACCCAACTGTCTGTGTGCCAGCCTAACCTGCCCATTCCTGCATTCCCCGGTGTGGGTCAACAGCTGTGACCGGGGTCTAACCTGGAGTAGCACCTGGTCCCTCTGCTCGGTTCCTCCTTGGTTCACGGAGTCGTTAGCCTCCGTGCGACCTTGGTCGGATCGGGTAGATACTTAGTTATGCCCCTCCAGGCACTCCTCGGTTCATGGTACAGTGGGATCACTAATCACGCTCACGCCAGTCAGTCCAGGCACGAGTGTAACAGTTTTATTTATGTTGTATCGTGTTTGAAGGTTGCCTTTTCCTGATGGCAGGTTTCAGCTCTTTCCAAAGATGCTCAATAGGATTTAGGTCAGGGCTCATAGAAGGCCACTTCAGAATAGTTGAAAGTTTTCCTCTTAGCCGTTCTTGGGTGTTATAAGCTGTGTGTTTTGGGTCATTATCCTGTTGCAAGACCCATGACTGAGACCAAGCTTTCTGACAATGGGTAGCACATTTCTCTCTAGAATCCCTTGATAGTCTTGAGATTACATTTTACCCTGCACAGATTCAAGACACCCTGTGCCAGATGCAGCAAAGCAGCCCGAGAACATAACAGAGCTCCTCCATGTTTCACAGTAGGGACAGTGTTCTTTTCTTGATATGCTTCACTTTTCCGTCTGTGAACATAGTGCTGATGTGCCTTGCCAAAAACTTCAATGTTTGTCTCATCTGTCCATAGGACATTCTCCCAGAAGCTTTGTGGCTTGTCAACATGTAGTTTGGCAAATTCCAGTTTGGCTTTTTTATGAAATTTTTTTCAACAATGGTGTTCTCCTTGGTCGTCTCCCATGAAGTCCACTTTGGATCAAACAACAACGGATGGTGCGATCTGACACTGATGTTCCTTGAGCATGAAGCTCACCTTTAATCTCTTTAGAAGTTATCCTGGGCTCTTTTGTTACCATTCGAATTATCCGTCTCTTTGATTTGTCATCAATTTTCCTCCTGCTGCCACGTCCAGGGAGGTTGGCTACAGTCCCATGGATCTTAAATTTCTAAATAATATGTGCAACTGTAGTCACAGGAACATCAAGCTACTTGGAGATGGTCTTATAACCTTTACCCTTAACTTGCTTGTCTATAATTTTCTTTCTAATCTCCTGAGACAACTCTTTCCTTTGCTTCCTCTGGTCCATGTTGAGTGTGGTACACACCATGTCACCAAACAGCACAGTGAGTATCTGTAGCCCTATATACAGGCCCACTGACTAATTACAAGATTGTAGACACTTGTGATGCTAATTAGTGGACACAACTTGATTTAACATGTATCTGTTGTCACATTATTTTCAGGGGTACCATCATTTTTGTCCAGGCCTATATCATGAGTTACATTTTTTAAAAACTTCTGTGGAAGCAGGGTTGAAAAGCAATGTCTGACTTCCATTTGTTCATTTTCATAGATTTTTAATTTATTATTACTTTTGTCAGATTCAAATTATTTCTGTGACCATTGTGGGTTTTTCCTTTCATTAAACGAGGAGTACCAACAATTTTGACCACGTATGTATGTATGTACAAACACACACACACACACATATGTATATATATATATATATATATATATATATACACACATACACACATACATACATATATATATATATACACACACATATATATACACACACACATATATATACACACATACATATACATACATACACATATATATACACACACATACATATATATATAGTGATGTAGCAGACATCCCTTTAATGGTTTGGTGTGTTTTTGAATGACCATGTACCTTCCTCTTTAACGGACTGGTCACATGACTGTGACATCACACAGGTCCTTATGCACACAGAGGGTGTGGACACATGACTCTGACATCAGTTAAGGTCCTATCTGTGTGTGTGCTGCAGTATATATAAACCCTGTGTGATTTGTGACAGGTGTGTTCCGGTGTGTAGGAGTTCCTGGGTGTTGGGAGCTCCTGTGTGGGCACCGTGTGAGCGGCACGAGGCTGTTCCCTGTGTGTGGGGAACACCGCTCGTGGGAAGCCTGGTGAGGCCTGGTGGACTCCGGTGGAGGTGAAGCCTGGATCCCTGTGAGAGTGTGGGGGATGCCAGTAAGCCTCGGAGTGCCACACAAGCACACAAATTTTGGGGTCCATTTTTTCTTGTTAGCCCTGTGAAAATAAAAAAAATTGGGTCTAAAGTAACATTTTTGTGAAAAAAGTTAAATGTTCATTTTTTTCTTCCACATTCAAAAAATTCCTGTGAAGCATCTGAAGGGTTAATAAAGTTCTTGAATGTGGTTTTGAGCACCTTGAGGGGTGCAGTTTTTAGAATGGTGTCACTTTTGGGTATTTTCTGTCATAAAGACCTCTCAAAGTGACTTCAAATGTGATGTGGTCCCTAAAAAAATGGTTTTATACATTTTGTTGGAAAAATGAGAAATCGCTGGTCAACTTTTAACCCTTATAGCTCCCTAACAAAAAAAAATTTTGGTTCCAAAATTGTGCTGATGTAAAGTAGACATGTGGGAAATGTTATTTATTAACTCTTTTGTGTGACATATCGCTCTGATTTCAGGGCTTAAAAATTCAAATTTTGAAAATCTCAAAATTTTCAAAATTTTCGCCAAATTTCCATTTTTTTCACAAATAAACGCAAGTGATATCGAAGAAATTTTTCCACAATCATGAAGTACAATATGTCATGAAAAAACAGTCTCAGAATCAGGGGGATCCGTTGAAGCGTTCCAGAGTAATTACCTCATAAAGTGACAGCGGTCAGAATTGTAAAAATTGGCCCGGTCATTAACGTGCAAACCACCCGCGGGGCTTAAGGGGTTAAAGAGAACCTGTCACGTCCTAGCTGCCCTCTACACTGCCCCCATAGCGTTGGTAGTGACGCAATGTGCATCACTAGCAAGCTGTTTTCATGAAAATCACTGCAGCTATAATGAATTTATAACGTTTAATATACTTATATCTAGGGCCGGCTCCAGGTTTTTCTGGGCCCCGGGCGAGTCTCAGTGGGCCCCTCTAACACATACCACGATTCATGATGCACAGATACCGCAGAGAAATCTATATATATAGTACAATGCAAAGATTTCACTTCTTACATTACATGAGTGATATCTACTGTAAATTCTACAATAGCTCAGAAGCCGGAGAATCCTCGCAGCACACAGTGCAGACCGGACAATATAGTCCTCCATACAGTATTATGGGCACCACTAAGTCCTCCATACAGTTTTATGGGCCCCATTATATATTGCTCCATACAGAATAATGACCCCACATAGTCCTCGTACAGTATAATGGGCACCACATATCTCCATACAGAATACTGGCCCCCATATAAGGCCGCATACGGAATACTGGCCCCCATATAAGGCTCCATAAAGGAATACTGGCCCCCATATAAGGCCCCATACGGAATACTGGCCCCCATATAAGGCCCCATATGGAATACTGGCCCCCATATAAGGCCCCATACGGAATACTGGCCCCCATACGAAATACTGGCCCCCATATAAGGCCCCATACGGAATACTTGCCCCCATATAAGGCCCCATAAAGGAATACTGGCCCCCATATAAGACCCCATGAAGGAATACTGGCCCCCATATAAGGCCCCATACGGAATACTGGCCCCCATATAAGGCCCCATACGGAATACTGGCCCCCATGTAAGGCCCCAAACGGAATACTGGCCCCCATATAAGGCTCCATACGGAATACTGGCCCCCATATAACGCTCCATACGGAATACTGGCCCCCATATAAGGCTCCATACGGAATACTGCCCCCCATATAAGGCTCCATACAGAATACTGGCCCCCATATAACGCTCCATACAGGATACTGGTCCTCTTATAAAGCTCCATGCAGGATACTGGCCCCCATATAACGCTCCATACAGGATACTGGTCCCCTTATAACGCTCCATACAGGATACTGGCCTCCATATAATGCTCCATGCAGGCTGTTACCCCCCACATAATGCCCCATACAGGCTGTCTCCCCCCTTATAATGCTCCATGCAAGCTGTTACCCCCCACATAATGCCCCATACAGGCTGTCCCCCCACCGTATAATGCTCCATGCAGGCTGTCCCCCCCCCTTATAATGCCCCATGCAGGCTGTTCCCCCCTTATATTGCCCCATGCAGGCTGTCACCCCTCCTCTTTATAATGCCCCAAGCAAGATGTCACCCCCTCTCTCTATAATGCCCCAAACAGGATGTCACCCCCCCTCTTTATAATGCCCCATGCAGGATGTCAGCCCCCCTCTCTTTATAATGCCCCATGCAGGATGTCACCCCCTCTCTTTATAATGCCCCATGCAGGATGTCACCCCCTCTCTTTACAATGTCCTATGCAGGATGTCACCCCCCTCTCTTTATAATGCCCCATGCAGCATGTCAGACCCCCTCTCTCTATAATGCCCCATGCAGGATGTCACCCCCCCTCTCTTTATAATGCCCCATGCAGGATGTCAACCCCCCTCTCTTTATAATGCCCCATGCAGGATGTCACCCCCCCATGTTATGCCCCATGCAGGATGTCACCCCCCCCCCCATATTAAGCCCCATGCCTCCATACATTAAAAAAAAAATCAAATACTCACCTCCCTCCTCACCTGCTGCAGCTGCTCGGGTCGGGACTCCAGCGTTGGCGGCGTCTTTCCGCTCTGTGCTCCCTGTGACAGCTCAGGGGGAGGGCGCGGTGGAAAGACTTCACCGCACCCTCTGACCTGAGACGTCACAGAGAGTGCAGAGCAGGAAGACGGCGGATCTGCAGAGGCACGGGGAGAGGTAAGTATCCGGCTGCCGGGGCCCTGAGCAAGCGGGGGAGAAGGGCGGGCGCTGACACCGCTCTCCTCCGCCCATAGCCCAACGGGGTGCGCGACCGCCAGTGGGCCCCCCTGCCTGCTCAGGGCCCCGGCACTTGACCGGGTGCGCCGGGTGCTGACGCCGGCCCTACTTATATCCTACCTGCCTTTTCAATCATAGGGGCGTGCTTGTCATATTCAGTCAAGGGCGAGCGCAGCATTCACTCACTGCTGGCGCCGTCCATGTATTTGAATCCTGTTCCTGACCAGCGCTGATATTGTGGGACGCAGGCGCACTTGTAGATGTCCGGCCGCCTGCGCAGTGAGGCTCTGTCATTACCAGATTCACTGCGCATGCTCTGGGAACATAGCGCGTTAAAGCGCATGCGCAGTGAGGCTGTGTGATTATGACTTTTTCTTCACTTTGAAAATTGTTTAAGTTGGCTGAGGGACTGGGTGGTTTACCTAGGACAAGGAATGGCCATGTGTAAGAAAAACCGCTACTGATTGTAAATTACAGATTCTGTTAACTTCAATAAATAAGTTGGTTAACAAGAAACACTTTGATATAGTGCACTACACAATACAGTTCTCTTTTACACACTGTATAGTTTGCTAAAAGGCACACGTTTTAGTGGGAGAGGCCGAAAAATGAACGAGTAATACAACCGTTTATGGATGCTGTAGTGTGGACCCCTAGAGTCAATTCTCCTGGTGGGCCCTAGGCACCCCAGTCCGACCCTGTATGAGGCCTTTACATGGTATCAACGCCTGCGATGAGAACGCCACATCATAGTAATAGCAGAATCACAAATATAAGATTATATGAACAGATTAAAGCAAGATTTCTATTGCTGGCTGCAGAATGAGTTAACTGGGATATCATCAGTGAGTTTGATCTGACTGGAGAAGTAACTACTCTTGTTTTTATTCTTTTGAGCTCCATTCAGCTAATTTATGATTTATCACCTTCCCTGAGCATACATGGAAATCATGGGGTCCCATAGCAGAAGTAATAATTAAGCCCCCACAAAAAAACATTAATATTCAGCGGGGTCACAGAAGAGCATACCTCACAAGTTTGCAACCCTTCCATAGTAATTTTGCCCCAATTGAAGCCCCCTAGTGTTCCCACGTACTAAGATACTCCTTTAATGGCCAAAAATGTGCCCCCAAACACAGTAAGATACCCCCACAGTGAATTTCTCCACTGTACCCTCCACACATACAGTATGATGACTCTACAGTACCCCCGCAAAGTATGATAAACCCCAGTGACCTCTACACAGTATGATGGCCCCCGCATAACCCTCCACACAGTATAATGGACCCCGCACAGCCCTCCACACTGTATAATGGTCCTCATACAGTGTAATGGCCCCCACTATCCACCCAAGCAGTATAATGACCCCCATCAGCCACTTATACAGTATAATGCCCCTCACCACACAGCCCTCCAAATAGTATAATGGCCCAAACACAACGCTCCAAATAAAATAATAGTCCTCACATAAGCCTCTAAACAATATAATAGTCCCCACCCAGCCCTCCAAATAATATAATGGACCCCACATAGGCCTCCAAATAGTATAATAGTCCCCATACAGCTCTTCAAATAATAGAACGGTCCCCACATAGCCCTCCAAATAGTATGATAGCCTGACACATAGCCATTCAAATAGTAGTATAATGGCCCCCACAGAGCACTACAAATAGTATGATGCTCCCCACATAATCCTCCAAATAGTAGAATGATGGCCCCCACATAGTTCTCCAAATAGTATGATGGTCCCCAAGACAGCCCTAAAATTAGTATTTTAGCACCCCAAATATGATGATGCCCCCCAAATAACCCTTCAAATAATATGATGGCCTCCAAGTAGCCCTACAAATAGTATCATGGCCTTCCAGTTTGCCCTCCAAATAATATGATGGCCCTCACAAACTACTTATTAATTAAAAAAAAAATACTCACCTCTCCCCATTCCCCTGCTGTTCTGGTCTTTGCAGCATGTGGTTTGAAACTATGCTCAGCTCGGCACAGTGGACGCGATTTTGGGACGTTATCACGTCCACTGAGCTGAGACATCAGAAGCACAGAGGAGAATGATGGAGGAGGGAGCAGACGGTTCCCTCCTCCATCATTCCTTTCAATTGTATCTGCATCCAGAATGTGGATACAGTTGAAAGTGTGATGCTGGATGCGGGGGGCCCGATGCCTGTGCTGACATCGCCACCTGTCTCACAGTTGCAAAGCAGCTGCGGGGTCTGCCGTTATTAGCGGTATGCCAGTGCCATTGTTATGTGACATGAGCCCCGGGAGAGCCAGTGCCGAGACAGCTGGTACAACACCAACACCGAAGGTGAATATAAGTGTTATTTTACTGGGGAGAAACATAGGGATTTAGAAGGGGTTGTCTGATTAGTGGACATCCCCTTTAAGTAATCAAGTTCATTAAAGGGGTTGTCCACTACTGCACATCCCCAGCTTATTACATTTAGGACTTCAGCACCGCTTTTTCCGGACATTGCTATGACTTGTTATGTCCTCTGCAGCCAATTAGCAGATGTTGGTCAATAGTCTGTCAGGACGGACATCTGCTCTGAAGAAATAGAGTTTTTGAGACTTGTAGACATTATGGAATAACGTCCATAAAAATATCCCAAGCCGGTATTGGTCCTCCAAGAAGCATGAAGCCCTCGCTGCTACTAACTTACTCCCATACCTGGATCTACCTAGATGATGAAAACACTTGGACTGTAAGGTACAAATCAGGTGAAATTATGAAACCTGGAGGGAATGTCACTTCAGGTTGTGCGTAGATATCCGTAGATAGAAGTCGTTATTTATCCGCCATTAATGAAATGTTTTGTCCATTTTTGCTCCACAAATCTGAGGCCGATGAATGGGGGAATGGCACCAATGCTATGGAGAATGCCTTGAAAATTGAAAAGGGCGTAAATAAGGCTCTGCTGGACCTCCACAAGATTGCTATGGACCATGCGGACCCTCATGTAAGTGACTCCCCCATAGCGTATAGATACCGCGTGTTCATTTTATAAAATATCCTCCATGAAGGAACAGTTCATGTATCTTCTGTGACCTCCATATTGTGCTGTTCCTGGAAATGTAATACCACCTGACTACTAGATGTCACGTTCCCCTTTATAATGGGGGGTGTTCCAACACAAGCTGCATATTATGGCACTGTTATAAAGCTATGGGACAATTCATTAGTGTATTTGCACCTTTTTTTTCTAGTTTTTAGTGTTTTTCATTTGCGCCTTGTTCTTCTTTTAATTTGCGCCTTTTTGAAGTCTGCAGCGTTCCCTTTTTTTTCATTGATCATTATGGGGTTTCCGGCTAATTATCTAATTGTGACTTTTTAAAAAGTTGTCACATTTTTACTCAAATATATTTCAAGTGATTTTGTGTTCTGTAGTCCGGGAGGTTTTTTTGCACAAACTTTGCAACATTTTAGCATGCCACTTTTTTGCGATACAAAGACACAAAAAGGTTTAAAGACAAAAAAAATACAGTTTTGATTTTGGGCAAAATCCATGAACCAGGTGCGCCACTTTCAGGAATTTGGCACAAAAAAATCAAATGATACAAAAGAGAAAAGGGACTTGAAAAAATACAATGTTGTATTGGGCCCTATGACGGCACAGCACAGATTTTAGTAAAGGTTTTGCAGGATTACTAAGAGGGGTTCACATGCTATCAATTGTTAAAAAAACAAGCAAAATGATGACTCGGACCCTCTGATTTTCGAGGTATAAGACTACGTCCCCACAATGAGCTTCTAGTGAGTTTTAGATATAGCAGATTTTCTGCCCCATTAAGTAAAATAGGTTACTTGAATTTTTTTCGAAAATATACAGCATAAAAAACTCACCCAAAACTCATTGTGAGAACGTAGCCTAAGGGTATGTGCACATCATTTAGACGCCGGTGAGTTGTCCTTGGTGAAGCTCTGCCACCGGTGGTTTTCACTCTATACTTTAAAGGGAACCTGTCATGTCCCTAAACGCTATTAACCTGCAGATATGGGGTTAATCTGCAGGTTTATAAAGCTGCCGGGCGTCTTACTGAAAGGCCGGCTACCGGGAGGAAATGCACTTTATTCCCCACGGCAGCCTCCAGCTTTCAGTCATAGAGGCGCGGCCGGCTGTCCTTCAGTCATTGTTCAGTACATAGTGAGCGGCGGCTATAACCGCACCCTGGCACTGACTGACAGCCGGCTAAGCGGCCCCTGTAACCGCTCCCTGTAAAGACTGACAGCCGGATCTGTACTGATGTACTGCTGAGCTGTCAGTCAGTGCCGGGGCGTTGTTACAGCTGCCGATCACTGTATATTGAGCGGTGTCTGAAGTTGTGCCGGAAGTGTGGCACCCCAGGGGTCTGGTTTCCACAGTAATAGCAATATTACGTCTGTGAGCAGGTGGGAGGTTTCCTGGTCAGACATCCTATGCATGCCACACCTCCTGCCCAGTCCTGGGAGGGGAAGAACTTCCCCTATATAAAGCTGGGGCTGAGGCAGGGTTAGAAGAGAGTGAGAGAACACAGACAGAGACACAGTCTGGTCTGTAGTGGAGCAGCTTTAGGAGCAAGAAAGATCAGGAGCTGTGTGGGAGCTGTGCTAAAAGAGATCAGGGGCTGGAAGCTGTAGAGCTCGCCCTGATTGAAGAGTTCTTACCGGACCCGGAGTCCGAGGCTGTGGGGACTAATCCTTACCCAGCAGCAGAAACCGCCCGGCAGGGGATTTCAGGTCCTCTGGCCAAGAAACCCGAAGGCACGGTCACACGCAAGGGACCAGCACCGCCGTCGTGGAGCGGAAGCTACCAGAAGGCCCCGAGTCACCGGCCATACGGGTGAGCACCACACGGTACACTCAGGGACGTGGGCTACTTTTACCCGCCTCTAGCAAGGTAGCCAGAAGAGTACGATTAGTTGGGGAGGCCTACAACTCCGCCTGGCCAGGGAAGATTCCATCTGCTCACGGACTGACCAGGTCCCGGGAGGGTCTAGCCAGTACTCCGGGAGGGTCTACCTTTGCCACCAGTAAAGACCCTGAACTACACCGCACCGTCTCTGAGTGTTTCATCATCCACGTCCGCTGCCCTGAGGCCATACCCCTCCCGTTGGGGGTTATACCATCCCCGCTGCACAACCGTACCACCGGCCTCAGCGGTCTGCCCTGCAGCGGCGGTCTCATGACCGCATTCAACGGGTGGCGTAGTCGAGCAATATAACATCTACTGCTAAATACTGCCGCTCAGTTTGACTCCCTGGGCACGGACCGGGTCACCGCCACGAGACTACTACCCCCATCTGATCCGGCTCCGGGTAAGCCCCCGTGCGCGCGATGCCGCACGACACAGCAGGCCCAGGGGCGCGTCAACTTTTGGCGTAGTCGGCAGGATTCCGTGCCCGCAACCACCGGGTACTGCGCGCCTGAAAAAGAGACTTTTAAACTTACCTGTGGTGAAGATTCCCGCCATCCGACGCCATCTTCCACCTCCTTCCCGCCATCCGTGGAGTTTTCCCGCCGTTGGACGCCATCTTCTGCCTTCTTCCCGCCATCCGTGGAGTTTTCCCGCCGTTGGACGCCATCTTGAAGACGCCGCGCAGGAAGAAGAGGGGCGTGGACTCCGAAAAGCCCGCGAGAACTGAAGCCCCGCCTCACGTCCGGACGTTGCGTAAGGTCCTGGAAGGAGCCCAGCAGACGCCGACGTCATAGGAGTGCGACGGAAGGTCCTCGACCCTGACGATCCACTGCGGAGCCGCGGCCTACGGAAGAGGATCATCGCAAGGTAGGCCACGGTCCACTAGGGGGGAGGAAGATGTCGGATACGGAGGAGAGCTTCACTGCCGCAGCCACCGCCAGCGCCACCGCTGCTGCGGTCATGCCTTTCACTATGCCCTATATCCCAGGGGCAGCCTGGCTACCCCAGTACTCAGGGGAGTCACATACCCTGAATGACTTTAGAGAAAAGCTGGATAGCCTCTTCCAGGTGTACCCCCTCACAGAAGAGCAAAAAGTGAGCATCCTGGTGGCCCAACTAACCGGGGCAGCCCAAAGGGAGGTAAAGTCCTGGTCGCCTGGGAGGAGGACTGTCGCAGGGATATTAACCCGGCTGAAGGACACCTTTGATACCCGCACCTCAGCTGAGATTAAGCTTAGATTCTACGGGTGCAAACAGCGAGCACATGAGAATATAAGGGACTATGCACTAAACCTACAAGAGGCCCTGAGAGCCATTAAGCAGACCGACCCTGACGGCGTGGGAAACGAGGACAGGCTGTTGACCGAACAATTTATAGAGGGACTATATTGCAATGCCCACCGAACCCAGTTGCGGGCAATGGCCTTACAGGATCCTCATCTGGACTTTGCACAGTTCAAGGACAGAGCCATTCGGGTGCTCCGAGAACCGGCACCGGGTGGCGTTGTGACCCACAGGCGCCCTACTACCGCTTACCACCAGGAGGCGGCGCCCTTGTCGGCAGGGCCTGTGGGGGCTGATGCGCAGGCTTTGAACAATGACCCGGCTCCAGACCTGCACCATCAGGTCCAAGAGCTAGCTAAAAGCGTAGCTGCGCTAACCCGAACTGTGCAGTCTTTACAGGTTGCTGCTCCAGGGAAGATCCAGCTGGCATCCGGACCGGAGGACATCCCGTGGCGTCGACCAAGGAGGACCCCACCGGCCAGAGGAAGACCCAGCGACCGATACAACGAGGACGGACAGCCCATCTGCCGCCGCTGCAATCAACCCTGACATATGGCAAGGTACTGTCCTTTAAACTGGCACAACCTCGGGTAGAGGGCCAACCCCTAGGAATAAGATCACCAGGCCCATCGAACTGGCGTGACAAATATGTGGGAGGACGTCCAGTCTTGCCTGTGGTACTGGATGGCATTCCTATGAGTGCCCTACTTGACACCGGGTCACAGGTCACCACCATCCCGTACGTGCTCTTCAAGCAGTACTGGAATGACTCGGATATAACCCGCTACCCTGACGACGACTTGAGTATCATCGCCAGCAATGGTCAACCCGTGCCACAGATCGGATTCAAAGAGATGACCATTAAAATCGGTAGAGTCGAACTGGCAGCACAGGGACTGATCATTGTAGACATTGACAAGCGCGAGAGTCACCCAAAGATAACGCTAGGAACTAATGTGATTGAAAATTGTCTTGCAGAGGTGATTTTCATTTTACAGCAGGTTGCCAAGAACGCCAGCTCCGGCCAGCAGCGAGTGCTCCAAAAAGAGATCCGGGCACTGATGCGGCGGCAACAGGTGGAACTCTCCGGTGGTGAGATTGGAAGCGTGAGAATGTGTGACCCTTTCCCTATTGCCATGCCCCCAAAAAGTGAAATGATGATTTGGTGCCGGGCAGCTATTGGTCTAAGAGGTAGAGACTACCAAGCAATGGTAGAACCCGTCTACTCAGACAGTAGGCCCACCATTTTGACAGCACGGGGGGTGGTTGATGTACGCCATGGGAGGGTGCCCGTTCGCATAATAAACATCGGGAAGAGAGAAGTACACCTGCCCCGGTATGCCACGCTAGCTAAATTGTTCACCATAAACCAGAATTCTGTACAGGCCGTGGAACCCTTGCCTCCATCTCAACCAGAGGAAGGTAACGGCTCTAAGAAAACAATAGAGGACTGGTGTCAGCAACTACATTTGGGTACTGACTCCACTCCCTCACACCAGAAACAGGGAGTCTATCGGGTGGTTCAAGAGTACGAGAGAGTGTTTAGTAAACACCCGTTAGACTTCGGGCGAGTAAAGGGGGTAGAACACCATATCCCCACGGGAGACCATCCTCCCATAAAGGAGAGATACCGACCCGTACCCCCTGCACACTACCAATACGCCAAGGGGATGCTTAGAGACATGAAGGAGGCTGGGGTAATTAGGGATAGCTGTAGCCCCTGGGCAGCTCCACTGGTTTTGGTTAAAAAGAAAGACAACACCATGAGAATGTGTGTAGATTACCGGAAAATCAACCGTATCACACACAAAGATGCGTACCCCTTACCAAGGATAGAGGAGTCTTTGGCTGCTTTAAGATCTGCTAACTTCTTCTCTACTTTGGATCTCACTAGCGGGTCCTGTCAGGTTCCTGTAGCAGAGGCGGACCGGCAGAAGACCGCATTCACCACCCCGATGGGACTTAGCGAGTTTACCTGCATGCAGTTTGGACTCTGCAACGCACCAGGAACCTTCCAACGGTTGATGGAATGCTGTCTGGGACACCGAAACTTTGAGACGGTCCTGTTATACCTGGACGATGTCATCGTCTACTCCAAGACCTACGAGGACCACCTGAAACACCTGGCAGAAGTGTTCGAAGCCCTGGCAAACTACGGCCTGAAGGTGAAACCCTCCAAGTGTCACCTCCTGAAACCAAAGGTGCAGTACCTGGGACACGTGGTGAGTGCTGACGGAGTGGCTCCCGACCCTGATAAGATCACCACAATTAAGGAATGGCCAAGCCCCTCCAGCGTAAAGGAAGTGCGGCAGTTCCTCGGGTTGGTAGGCTACTACCGAAGGTTCATTCCGGGTTTCACCAAAAAGGCAGCTCCTATGCAGGACCTCCTGATAGGCCAGTCCAGGAAGGCCAAGAACCAGAAGCCGCCCTTCAGATGGGAGAAGTTGGAAGAAGAGTCCTTCCGCCAGCTGAAGATGGCCCTCAAGGGGGATGAAATCCTGGCGTACCCTGATTACAGCCAGCCCTTTATCCTCTACACCGACGCAAGTAACATCGGGCTAGGAGCCGTACTGTCCCAGATCCAGCAGGGGAAAGAACGGGTAATTGCTTACGCCAGCCGAAAACTGCGACCCACCGAAAGAAACCCTGAGAATTACAGCTCATTCAAGCTAGAATTCCTGGCAGTGGTGTGGGCAGTCACCGAACGCTTTAAGCACTACCTCGCCTCTTCCCGGTTCACCGTGTACACGGATAACAACCCGTTGACACACCTGAATACGGCAAGACTCGGTGCCCTGGAGCAGAGATGGATGGCCCGCCTGTCCAACTTTGAGTTCACAATCAAATACCGGGCAGGACGCTCCAATACCAACGCGGATGCCTTGTCCAGAATGCCAAACCTACCGGACGTGGGGGAAGATCCAGAGGAACTGGAAGAAGTTGAACTTCCCGCGTTCCACCGGCATGGGACTATCCAGTATTCCCACCGTGTAAGGAGTAAGCAATCCGCTACGTTCAACCCCTTACCTCATTACAACTGGGCGGAAACGCAAGACAGTGACTCCGCCGTCCGACTGGTGAAGGAGATGCTGACTCAGCCAGATGCCCGCCTTGACCCAGACGCTCCGGAGGAGGCCAAGCAACTGTGGATTGAGAAGAGTCGACTGTTCCTTTACAAGGGGAAGTTGTGCCGCAGAATGGTTAACTCCCGGACGCATGAACTGATCTGGCAAGTAGTGGTGCCAAGAAGAGACGCGGCTATGGTGCTGGAGGCATACCACAACGGAGCTGGGCACTTCGGATGGAAGAAGCTGGAGTTCCTGCTGCGTGCGCGGTTCCACTGGGTAGGCATGAGAGGAATCATCGAGAGGTGGTGCAGAGACTGTGGCCCGTGCCACCTAAGAAGGAAGGACCGTGCCAGCCAGAAGACTCCCTTGCAGCCCATCATCACCCGACAGCCACTGGAACTGGTAGCCCTGGACCATGTGAAACTGGCTCCAAGCAGATCTGGGTATGTCTACGCCCTCACAATCGTAGATCATTACTCCCGGTTCCTGGTGGTGGTCCCGGTCAAGGACTTAACGGCTCAAACAGCAGCTAGAGCTTTCCAGCAGCACTTCTGCCGTCCACACGGATACCCAGAGCAGGTGCTGACGGACCAAGGACCAGCCTTTGAAGCGGAAGTCTTCCAGGAGTTCTGTACTCTGTATGGCTGCCGGAAGATAAGAACAACACCCTATCATCCGCAAACCAATGGGCTCTGCGAGAAAATGAACCAGGTGGTGATAGATCTTCTGAAAACATTGCCCCTGGAAGAACGCAGTCTGTGGCCTGAGAAACTGCCTGATCTGGTGGACCTATACAACCACATCCTGGTAGGTTCTACCAACTGTACCCCGGCTTACCTAATGAGAGCAAGACCTGGTAAGCTTCCTGTTGATCTGGAGATGGGAGTCCTGACACCCGAGGACACTTCACCAGAAGCAGACTGGGACACAGAAAGGCAGCAGCAGTACCGGAAAGTACAGGAGAGCGTGGAGCGAAGTCTCTGTCAAGCTAGAGAAAGACAGGAGAAGACTTACAACCAGTATGCTCCCGCTGTTCCCCTGGTACCTGGAGAGCAGGTCTTGAAGAGGAAGAGACGCCTCCACAAGTTGGACGACCAGTGGGAGAAGGACCCGTACACCGTACTGCCCTCAAGCCATGAGAACCCGAAAGTCTGCATAATCAGTAAGGACGGAGGAGAAACCACAGCCATTGTCTCCCGAGATCACCTGAAGAAGTGTCCCGAACAGCTACGAAGCCCTGAAGAAGAACAAGAAGACCCTCGACCCGCAGAGGAAAGGGAAGATATGGTCAGTACTGTGCTCGGAGACTTCCCTCGGTCTTGGACTCAAGTCAATGGCGCTGTTGTGGTACCCGTCCTCACCTTCCTCCAACCAGCATCTCAAGTACCTACAGAGAAACAGGTAGAGCTGGAAGAGCAGCCGGTCCAGGAGGCAGAAGACCCCACACAAGCAGACCAGGAGGATCAACCCTCTGCTTATAGTGAGCCTGCCGTGCCCCTAGTGAGCCAAAGAGCCCGTAGACAGCTGCCCAGTTTAACTTTGACAGCTCCTACACCCCGTAGCTCAGGACCAGTCAGTCAGCTCCGTAGGTCCACTAGAGCCACTAGAGGCCAGTTGCCCGTACGTTGGAGGATCTAAGTGTTTAGACTGTTTATTTGTATTTACCTGTTTTCTGTTACCTGTAAATAATTGTGTATTTTTAGTTATTTTATAGGTGTCATTTAGGGATTATCCGGAATCCTTTGTACATATGTTTGGAGCGTAACCCAGGAAAGGACAAAGACTGTTAAGGACTCGGGGCAGGACAGACCCCTACCTGGTTACGGCTCCCGGTCTCTTGGTGAAATGGACACCTTTGTTTTCTTCAAAGACTGCACCCGGTTGCGGACATGCCGTGACCATCCTAATGTGTTCTTCTTTATTGTACTGTTTCTGTTTTTACTTGTTATGTTTTACAAAAATATGTTTAGTCCCGGAGTACTAAATTTTACTAGGGGGGAATGTGGCACCCCAGGGGTCTGGTTTCCACAGTAATAGCAATATTACGTCTGTGAGCAGGTGGGAGGTTTCCTGGTCAGACATCCTATGCATGCCACACCTCCTGCCCAGTCCTGGGAGGGGAAGAACTTCCCCTATATAAAGCTGGGGCTGAGGCAGGGTTAGAAGAGAGTGAGAGAACACAGACAGAGACACAGTCTGGTCTGTAGTGGAGCAGCTTTAGGAGCAAGAAAGATCAGGAGCTCTGTGGGAGCTGTGCTAAAAGAGATCAGGGGCTGGAAGCTGTAGAGCTCGCCCTGATTGAAGAGTTCTTACCGGACCCGGAGTCCGAGGCTGTGGGGACTAATCCTTACCCAGCAGCAGAAACCGCCCGGCAGGGGATTTCAGGTCCTCTGGCCAAGAAACCCGAAGGCACGGTCACACGCAAGGGACCAGCACCGCCGTCGTGGAGCAGAAGCTACCAGAAGGCCCCGGGTGGATCAGGGAAATGCTGTAGATATAGTATATCTTGACTTCAGCAAAGCATTTGACAAAGTATCTCACACCATCCTTATTGAAAAAATGACCAAGTATGCAATGGACCAGGCAACTGTTAGGTGGATTCATAACTGGCTTAGTGATCGGACTCAAAGGGTGGTTGTAAATGGCTTCACATCCAGCTGGATGAATGTCTCAAGTGGGGTACCACAGGGCTCCGTCCTGGGACCTGTATTGTTCAACATCTTTATCAATGATTTAGATGAAGGAATTGAGGGTAAACTGATTAAATTTGCTGATGACACAAAGCTAGGAGGGATAGCTAATACTAGAGAAGAGAGAGAGAGGATTCAAAAAGACCTAAATAAACTGGAGCAGTGGGCAGCAACCAATAGAATGGTTTTTAACAGGGAAAAATGCAAAGTACTACATCTGGGCAATAAAAATGAAAAAAGCATATACAGAATGGGAGGAATAGAGCTAAGCAACAGTACATGTGAAAAAGACTTAGGTATACTAATAGATCATAGACTGAACATGAGTCAACAGTGTGATGCAGCAGCAAAAAAGGCAAATACAATTCTGGGATGTATTAACAGATGCATACAGTCTAGATCACGTGAAGTCATTATCGGTCTTTACTCCTCTTTGGTCAGACCTCATCTGGAATACTGTGTACAGTTTTGGGCACCACATTTTAAAAAAGACATAGACAAACTGGAGCAAGTTCAGAGAAGAGCGACCAGAATGGTGACTGGTCTGCAAACCATGTCCTATGAGGAACGGTTGCAGGATTTGGGAATGTTTAGCTTGCAAAAAAGAAGACTGAGAGGAGACTTAATAGCTGTCTACAAATATGTCAAGGGCTGTCACATTGTAGAAGGATCATCTTTATTCTCATTTGCACAAGGAAAGACTAGAAGCAATGGGATGAAACTAAATGGGAGGAGACACAGATTAGATATTAGAAAAAACTTTTTGACAGTTAGGGTGATTAATGAGTGGAACAGGCTGCCACGAGAGGTGGTGAGTTCCCCTTCAATGGACGTCTTCAAACAGAGGCTGGACAGACATCTGTCTGAGATGATTTAGTGAATCCTGCTTTGAGCAGGGGGTTGGACCAGATGACCCAGGAGGTCCCTTCCAACTCTACCATTCTATGATTCTATGATTCTATGAGTCACCGGCCATACGGGTGAGCACCACACGGTACACTCAGGGACGTGGGCTACTTTTACCAGCCTCTAG
Source organism: Phyllobates terribilis (assembly GCF_046119375.1). NCBI lineage: Eukaryota > Metazoa > Chordata > Amphibia > Anura > Dendrobatidae > Phyllobates > Phyllobates terribilis. The sequence goes on along the minus strand of NW_027362974.1, from coordinate 2,205,347 downwards.
CAAGGTAGCCAGAAGAGTACGATTAGTTGGGGAGGCCTACAACTCCGCCTGGCCAGGGAAGATTCCATCTGCTCACGGACTGACCAGGCCCCGATCGCTAGCCAGTACTCCGGGAGGGTCTACCTTTGCCACCAGTAAAGACCCTGAACTACACCGCACCGTCTCTGAGTGTTTCATCATCCACATCCGCTGCCCTGAGGCCATACCCCTCCCGTTGGGGGTTATACCATCCCCGCTGCACAACCGTACCACCGGCCTCAGCGGTCTGCCCTGCAGCGGCGGTCTCATGACTGCATTCAACGGGTGGCGTAGTCGAGCAATATAACATCTACTGCTAAATACTGCCGCTCAGTTTGACTCCCTGGGCACGGACCGGGTCACCGCCACGAGACTACTACCCCCATCTGATCTGGCTCCGGGTAAGCCCCCGTGCGCGCGATGCCGCACGACACAGCAGGCCCAGGGGCGCGTCAGAAGCTTTAACCCCTTTCTGACATTGTGCATAATAATACGTCCCTGTGCCCTGGGCCTTATGGACCAGGTACGTATTATTACGACACAGGCTGTGCGGGATCAATCGCCACCGGTTGTCAGCTGATTTTGACAGCTGACACCCGGCACTTTAACCCCCTAAATGCTGCGATCGCAGCATTTAGCAAGTGAGTGGAGGGACAGAAGCACCTCTGCTCTTGGATCGGAGACCCTGCGCTGTCCTCACGGGGTCCCGATCGTTGCCATGGTGACACGATGTCATCATGACGACACCTGTGTCACCAGGCACCAGCAAGTTAGTTTGACCATGCGCAGTGCATGATCAAACTAGCTTGTGTCTGCAGCACTGATAGTTTACAAGGTATAGCAGTGATCCTGCACTGCTATACCTTAGAACTGCGATCAGCCTGCTGAAAGTGAAAGTCCCATAGTGGGATAAAGTAAAAAAAGTGAAAAAAAAGTTGTAAAAATATTTTTTTAAAAATAAAAAAATAATAAAAAAATAAAATATTATTATGAAGAAAAACAATAAGAGTACACATATTTAGTATCGCCGCATCCGGAACGACCTGATCTATAAAACTGTCCCACTAGTTAACCCCTTTAGTGAACACAGTAAAAAAAAAAGAATCAAAAAACGGTGCTTTATCATCATACCAACGAACAAAAAGTGGAATAAAACGCGATCAAAGAGACGAATATAAATAAAAATTATACCACTGAAAACATCATCTTGTCCCGCAAAAAGCAAGCCACCATACAGCTCCATCAGCCAAAAAATAAAAAAGTTATAGCTCTTAGAATAAAGCGATTTTTTCTATGAAATAGTTTTTATTGTGTAAAAGCGCCAAAACATAAAAAAAGATATAAATGCAGTATGGCTGTAAATGTACTGACCCGAGGAATAAAGCTGCTTTATTAATTTTACCACACGCAGAGCTGCATAAAAAAAACTAAAAAAACAATTACTGAATTGTTGGTTTTTGTTTATTCTGCCTCCCAAAAATCAGAATAGAAAGCGATCAAAAAATGTCACATGCCCGAAAATGGTACCAATAAAAACATCAACTTGTCCCGCAAAATACAAGCTATCACATAACTCTGTCGACCGAAATATGGAAAAATTATAGCTCTGAAAATATGGCGATGCAAAAACTAGTCTTTGCAAAAAAAAAAGTTTAGTGTGTGACAGCTGCCAAATGTAAAAACCCGATATGAATCTGGTATCACTGTAATCGCACCGACCCGAAGAATAAAGTCATCTAATCACTTAAACCGCACGAGGAACGGTGTAAATAAATAAATAAAACCAATTCTTCACCTGCTGTTGGTTTGTTCATTCAGCCTCCCAGAGTTCGCAATATGACTCTGCCCACATTTATCCTGTGCTCTACGCTCAGCGCTTACACCGGGGTTTCCATGTAAATCTCTGAAATACGTGATCCAGACGGAGCCTCCGGCGGAAGATTCCCTGTAATGAGGCAGATGGAGGCACCGTCTGGCCTGTGATCCCACGGTGTCCGTCTTTTTATTAGGCGTGAATAAAAGTGCCGTCGGCCACAGTTTTGCGAGCCTCTGATAAAAAGAACACCGCTGAACAGAGGCCACACAGAGTCCAGAGTAATTAACAAATAAAGTAGCACACTGCAAGGCTAAGTATGTAAACATGAAATATGGAATATGAATAGCATTACTGCTGTAGAAAATAGAAATAAATGAGAAATCTTAGCACATAAATTGGCCAATTCATGTGTATCTGGCAGCCGCGGTAAGGCGTTTCTCAGTGCCAGGACCCTACCAATGTGAATACCTCTCTAAGGGACAGGTACACATGAATTGGCCAATTTATGCGCTAAGATTTCTCATTTATTTCTATTTTCTATAGCAGTAATGCTATTTATATTCCATATTTCATGCTTACATACTTAGCATTGCAGTTTGCTACTTTATTTGTTAATTGTATATGGAGGTAGCTTCTCCTAGTAAGCACCTGTTCACACCTATTTCTCGTATTAGAAGTGCCATCAGTTTTTTCTGTTTACAGAGTCCAGAGTTAGGCCGGTTTCACATGTCCTGATATTTCCAGTATCGGAAAAACCGGTACGGGAGATATACGTGTCCATGTGCACCTGTGTGGCAACCGTGTGCCGCATCAGGAGCGCACATTCCGCCACCTGGGAATCAGCAGTACAGTTACCGCTGTTCCCAATCACCGGGTGCTGAATGCTGCCCTCATCATTGTAACCTGCTGGCGCTGTGATCAGCACAACCAAGGGACAATGATGAGAGTAGTAGTCTGCTCCCGCTGTGTCCTAGTGTAAAAATAAGAATAAAATTAAAAAATCCTTATACTCACCTGCCTATCAAAGTAAAAGTGAAGTACCCATAGCTCTTTCTTACATTCAAGCATCTGATGCTGATGCTCAGTCTATGTAGATGGCATCTTAGCTGTTGCTAGGCAACTTCCTTATAAGGTGAGATGCACCTGTAAGATTCCATCACAAGATTCCATCATGACATCACTGCTATTATGACATCATAATTCACAACCACTACTTTTACAAGCGTTTACACTTCAGTGTCACTTTGATACCCCGGTGTCATTGTTGTCAGTGTTTAGCTACTTATCTAGTGATATACTGATTGCGCATTTCATTGAAATGTCTGGAATTTCTCCAGACAGACTTCAGGAGTTGGCACTACTCCAGGGGATTCTTACCACCTATACCCCTAACTGTGTGCTACCACTACCCGATGGCGTCCTCAGCTTCACTTACCGGCTGGTTATGGAGCTTGTACGGGACTGCTTGACCAAATACTACCAAGGTCGTATTACCTCAGAATATCTTCAGCATTTACAGCAGAACATCAGGACATTAGTACAACAGGTAAATAGCAGACAATCTGCACAAATTATTATTATTATGTCTAGTTGGTCTCCCTTACTGTATAGTGGTATTATTGGTAGTAATAAAATTTAGACTTTCTTCAGTGTCAGGCAGGGTCATATTTGTAATAGAGATCCCCATTTTGGGAAGAGGGTGTAAAAGTGCAGCATGAGCCTGTATGATTCAAATGTCAGGGCTAGATTTCATTCCTAGTCCAGTCCTTGTCCCTTAGTAAAGACACTTCATTTAGCACCTTAATCCGGATTTCTTATAAATATGTAATTATGATTTTTATTGTGTATAACAAATATTAATAATTTATCTCAGACCATAGAACTAGCCTCACTGATTAGAAATGTAAAGTACCCACAGTTCTTTCTTACATTCAAGCATCTGGTACTGATGCACAAACTATGGTTTTGCCACCTTAACTATTGCTAGGAAACTTCCTTTCACGGTGAGATGCCCCGTTAAGATTCCATCACAAGATTCCATCACGACATCACTGCTATTATGACATCATAATTCACCACCACTAATTATACAAGTGTTTTTATGCTGTATAAAAAATAATAATAATAATAATACAAATCAAATAATAATAATGGAATACAAGTTTATTTACAGAAAATTGTTCTTTAGATCGACACCAATATAATATATAAAATGTACCAAATGTGTAGTAATTGTAGCTGCAGATAGACAGGAGTAAAATGGTGACATAAATGGCCTCCTCCATTCTGCACTTTCTCTCATGATTTTCCTTTTGTATTTATTTCCATCTTTATAGGCTGAAGAAAAAGCCCAAAGTGGAAAATTGGCCTTTTTTAAACAACTGGCCCAAAATGTCCTGAATATACTGGAGAGTCCGGCCCGCTCACTGGAGCACCTGGTAAGGAGCCATCATCTTCTATATCACATGTCCTTGTCCCCTCCAGGCAGGCACAGGATATTTCATGACCGCCTGTCCCTGCGGCTCCATCATCTGTGATGGCAGTCTGTACTCAGCGGTGGGAGTTTGTATTTCTGCCTCTGTTTTGCTCGATCATCACAATCTTCCTTCTTGTAAATGCTGCAATTCTGATAACAGAGATCAGTTGTATATACAAGTACCTTATATATTATTGTTGATTTACTGGAGGGAGTGGCTGTGTATAGTCCGTCCAATACTGAAATTACCAGTAAATCCAATGTTTAGTCCTTCCTATCTATTGTATATGATAATTTAGTATTTGTGAAATGTTATACTAATTGTACATATTATAACCATCAGGAAACATCCGAAGGTGACTCCGAAGAGGGGCAAACCGTGAACATGCCTGACCCTAATATTAGTCAGTTAGAGCTAAAAACTGATCTGATTGAAGGTAAGCCGATCATCTAATATTTTACATTCAAATATCCAGATATTATAGAGAATGGCAGAGAATATGTAGATTTACTCTTCATTCCCTGTAATGGAGAGGGATCATGTAATTCTACTTCACGCCTGTGTGGTCTTCTCGGCTCCAAAATGAGGGTCATAGATCCCCAATCATGTAATTGTTCAAAAATACCATATTTTGAAGACTATAAGATGCACCGGACCATAAGAAGCAGGTGAAATTTTGGAGCGGAAAATAGGAAAAACATTTTTTTAATAAAATGGTGGAGCAACTTATAATCCAATTTTGTGGTAACTTTTCTAGGGGAAAGGCGGCGGAAAGATGGCAGCAGCAGGAGTGGGGCGATGCTGCACTGAAGTCCCTGCACTTCCATGGTTTTCAATCTGGTGGACCTTGGGAAAATCTCCACCGGAGGTGGCGCATGCACAGATTGAGATCTCGGGAGACAAGATCTCAATCTGCATGCGCCATCTCCAGAATCCATTTTTCCGAAGTCCACCACACTGAAAATCATGGAAGTGCGGAGTCTCCGGCGACATTTTCTGAAAGCCCAGGGGCCGCTGCATCCTTGCACCGCCGAACACCCCCTCCTCCCAGCCTGGGGCCCACAGCATCGCCCCACTCCTGCCGCCGCCAGCTTCCTGCAGCAGTGACCCTGCGTCCTGGGGCCTCGCTTCACCGCAACCCCCCCCCCCCTCAGTAAGCTACGTTGGGATAAGACGCACCCCCATTTTACAGAAAAAAGTGTGTCTTATAACTTGAAAAATACGGTAATCAGATCCTGAACAATCGCCCAGTGTATCTATCTCTGGATGTGCCATAAATACTGTATATTTAGTATGTGCAGAATACCAGATATCTAGTTTTTATATCATTTACAGAGATCTTGTCATGTCCTTCATTATATGGATGTGTTATATATTAAGTACTGATATAGACTGATAAATGACATCTTTTCATTATTTTATCATTATTTTAGAAATAACTGTGTCGACGGCCAGTACTGATGGTGGAATATGTGAGACACCAGAGATCCACGAATCTGCCAGTGTAAGTATCAGAGGAGACGTCTGTTTATCATCAGATAACGGGGTATGAATTACACATATAATATTATACCCCAGATGACAATGGGATATCTTTGCTTTTATGTAGATCAGATCTATTGTGAGTAATGATGGCATTGTTATTCTGCCTCTTCTGTATGATGCCCCTTATCATACCCTGCAGTACAGTGATATCTATGCATGGGGAATATCCCCTTAAAATATAATACTGTCTGTGGAGGGTCCGGCTTGCATCATGTCCTCTACATCTGCTGCAATGTAATCAGCGTGGACATAATATAGAGGAGAAGTTCCTGCATCTGGAGCTTTTATTTTCCTGCAGATTCTATGTCTTAATGTCATTTCTTATTATTTCTAGGCCTTGACCGGATCATTGAACTTGGAGACAAGTCCTAGTAAGACCGACTTTAAACCAATCAAACTGATCAGCAGTGGAGCTTATGGGTGAGCTTTATGTTTGCATAATATACATTTCCTAGTGTTCCTTATGACAATGCTTCTGTCTCTGTGCCCAGCCCGTACAACAGAGAAATGCTCTGAGTCCATACTGTCCACAAGAGATGAGCGAATCAGGCAAAATTCTAATTTGCTTGTTCACGTGGACTTGTGAAAATACGATTCAAGGAGAAATTAATGTCCCTTATTATGCTCTGGGGCCTCACCAGGCCCCAGAACATAATAAGCATAAGAAACATACTTATACTCCCCTTACTGCTCAATTCTCTAGCCCCTCCACTTCTCACCGTCACCCGTCCGGTCCTCACTGCCTCTTCAGTTTGCCACCGCTCACGCTATGCAAGGACTTCAGGCTTTGAGAAGGTCTGAGAGAGTTCTATGCAAGAGCATAAAAAGTCACAACATTGTGACACCGTGACTGTTCTTGCGCTTGTGCATAATCCTCCCAGATCTCATCAATGTTGGAAGTCCCGTCCCAGTATGAGAGGCATTTGGATTTCAGCATTAGCAGCAGAGATTTGAGGATGCGGCAAGGAACGGACGGTTGAGGCGGAGGGGCCGTAGAAGTGAGTATAAAATTTGTTTATTTTTAAACTTTTTTATGGCCTTTCAAGATTTTGAAAATGGTGGCCAACGCTTGACATTTTGCTAAATCCATGAGTAAGCAAATTACAAAAAACAAAACAAACAAAAAAACAAAACGCCATTTTGGTGAATGCAGAATTTTGCAAAATCTGAGTAGAATTTAATTCCACTCAAATGTGTTAGCTCATGTCTACTGGCCACATCTATATGTCATTATTTAGGTCAGTTAGGACGTGACATAGATGAGGACCTCGCATAGGTCATCATTTATGTTGTGTAACTTGATGGATTTCTACATGGATTTCTAGTGACATCTAGTAGTAACCAGACAATCATGTGATGAGGTTTATAGACAAAATGTTAGTAAGAATTCATTATAAATCATGGATTTTCCTTCTCTCCAGAGCCGTCCACTTAGTGCGACACAAATACACAAGCCAGCTATTCGCTATGAAGAAGCTGGACAAGGAGAACGTGAATATTCCAAGAAGACTTGAACGTGCCTTTCTAGAGAGGGACATCCTAACATTTGCTGATTGTCCATTTGTGGCCTCCATGTTGTGCTCCTTTCCAACTCCTCATCATCTGTGTATGGTCATGGAGTATGCAGCAGGTAAGTCATATCCATTGTGCCTATATCCAGCCTCAATCTGCTTATCTCTAGCATCTTCTCCATAATCTGAATGTGACCACATGGACGGTTACATGTCCATACTGCATTTACTATAAGTTATCTGTTACCAAGATGCCAGGAAAATCATTATCTCTGTGAAAGTCTCTGGTGAATGTCCTCACTGAGAATGGCAAAAATATCCACTGAGGATAAAAGGAGGATTTGACTCAATTCTAACAGTTTGTATAGATGAGCATTTCACAGAGTAATGAATAAGAGGCTTGCAGATGAGGCACGGCTCTGTCTTTTTATATTTGGTCACTCTGCTTTATACGCTCTACATTAGGCCTCTTTCACGCTTCAGTATTTCTGGTACGTGAGGTGACAGTTTACCACACGTACTGGAGACACTGACACATGTGCGCACATGTCAGTGTTTCCACGGACCGTGTGTCCATGTGATCCACACGTAGACATGTCTGTTTTTGGCCAGCAGGACGGATCACACAGACCCATTCAAGTCAATGGTTCAGTGTAAACACATACCGCACACGGATGCCATCCGTGTGACATGTGTCGGCGCCTGGGAATTAGCGATAAAGTTAGCGCCGGGTGCTAAACGCTGCCCTCATCATTGTCCCCTGCCGGCGCTGCGATCAGAACCAGCAGGGGTTAATGATGAGGGTTGTCTTCTCCCAGTGTATTTCTACCTGTAAAAATAAGAATAAAAAAAAAATCTATACCCTCACCTGTCCTAAATGTCCCCCACTGTAATCCATGAGACCGCTCAGCAGAGGAGCCGGGGAGAATGACTCCTGCAGCGAGCGGCCCCGAATCTGCGCTGAGCTCAGCGAGCGGTGTCCTGTCACTCACTGAGCTCAGCTGAGGTCTGGCGTCGCTCGCTGCAGGAGTCATTCTCCCCAGCTCCTCTGCTGAGTAGTCGCATGGATTACAGCAGGAGATACTTAGGACAGGTAGGTGAGTATAAGGGTTTTTTTTTATTTTATTCTTATTTTTACAGGTGGAGACACCGGGAGCAGACTACAACTCTCATTATTAACTCCTGCTGGTGCTGATCGCAGTGCCGGCAGGGGAAAATGATGAGCGCAGCGTTCAGTACCCGGCTTTTGGGAATAACGCTAACTGTACACTGATTCCCAAACGCCGGTACGTGTGCTCCTGATGCGGCACACGGACATCTCCGACACAGGTTTTTCCGGTACCAGAAATATCCGGACGTGTGAAACCGGCCTTATACAGTATATAAAGCAAAACCACAAATGAGACTGCTAACACCTTTAACTAATTATATATTTATTTATTGCAAGATACATAGTATATATAGCTCATACTTTTTTGGCCAGAATAGTGTCTCTTTTTTGTATGAGTTACCTTGTTATTTTTAAATATTTATTCCACGTGACTAATAAAGATTCATGCTTTTATATGGGATGTTGCTTCATTGCACTTATTTGTGCAGCTCTTGCACCTTTGTGGTTTTGCTTCATAGACATTTAGTGCAGTCCTAGTTACTATTCGGGTATGCTCCAATGGAGGGTTTTTTGCATTATTATACAGTATATCTCTGTGTATGACGTCCTGCCCCAATGTCTCCGCTCATTTCTCCTTCACACTCCTCATGTGTCATTTACATTGTAACAAACCCTCTCCTGTCATATTTGCTTTCTGCTGTAGGAGGAGACTGTGGCAGTTTTATGAAGAACTATGGGTGTTTACCTGTCCCCTTGGCTCGTCTGTACATTGCAGAAACGGTTCTAGCTGTGGAATATCTGCACAGCTATGGTGTAATGCACAGAGACCTGAAGCCTGAAAAGTAAGTGACACTTGTAGTATAAGAAAGGGGTAAAAAGATATCGTTTATTATACAATCTATTTGCAACTTGGGGCTGACATCCTCTTTTTTTCACAGCCTCCTGATAACGTCAACTGGTCATATTCAAGTTACAGATTTTGGGCTTTCCAAACTCTGCCTCATGAGACCAACATCAGAGATCTACAAGGCTCCAATTGAGGACATCACCAGAGAGTTCCATGATAAGGAGGTAGGCAGGAACTTGTTCTTTACTCATCTCCTCCATTTCTCCTTCTCTTATACTTTCTCATCTAGAAAACGTTTCCACTGATGTTATTTGTCACAATTATGTTCTCTGATCATTATCTCATTCCTCTGTTTTTTCCAGATTGCTGGCTCCCCTCATTACATAGCCCCAGAAGTTATCTTAAAGGAAGGCTATGGAAGGCCAGCTGACTGGTGGTCAATTGGGATCATCCTATATACATTTCTTGTAGGACGTGTACCATTTTATGGGCCTTCCAAATATGACATTTACAGCCATATTGTCAGGGGTAAGTAAAATAATCTGATTGCTGTGTAATGTCATTGTTATTTGAATAGATTAGTTGTGTGATTTAGTTACTTTTGTTAATATAAAAGATTTTTGTTTTGATAAAATAAATTAAGATGTTTCATTTTCTGTAATATTTGCTTTTTACATAACAGATGACATATATTGGAAACTTACTAATTCGGCTTTTCCAGCCACAGCTCGGGATATCATCATTGAGCTGCTCAGAAAAGATCCAGCACAAAGACTTGGGACAGGTAATGTATATAATACTATTATTAATGACTTATTACACCTCTGTGAACAGAAAATGAATAATGAGGATCAGCACTGAGGTTTTGTTCTCTACCAGCTTGGCCATTCCCCATTCTTCATGCTAAGACTTTCAGTACATCTACTTCACTTCGGCTCTGTTACGTCAACCGTTCAGATTAACGCCCCCTTCACACGTCCGTATAAAATCAGTACTGAAACCAGTACCGGAAAAAAACAGTACTAGTGTCATCAGTGTTTTGAATCAGTGTGCCATCAGTGTGCCATCAGTGTTTTTCCGGTACGGCAAAGAAAAAGAAATGATAAAGTATCTCTTATACTTTGTAATGTTAAACAGATACAGCGTAAGGAAGGCACACAAATGGCACACGGATGCCATCTGTGTGATGTACGTGTTTTTCAGGGTCCCATAGACTTGTATTGGCACTTGTCATCTGTGCTGCCACAAAAAAACAGCAGCATAGATGATAATGGGTACGGGTGGCATACGTGAAAGAAAAATGGATGCCACATGTAGTGCAAACACGGATATGTGTAGGAGGCCTAAGAAACTTGTCTCTTTGACAATAACTATATCACTATTCATTGTTTTCCTTTTCAAGGAGGAGCAAATGAGATCAAATTTCATCCATTCCTGCGTAACTTAGATTTTGACAACCTTCTAAGTCAGAAGTCGCTGTTCATTCCTGATCTTGAGTCAGAAGAGGATACCATCTACTTTGACAGTAAGTAGAATGAGACATCATCTGCAGAAAGCTGCTGTGTGTCTTGTATTTCATTTTAAGTGAGAATCAGTCCCCACCTTGATTCATGATCAAATGGTGACTGTTCAGGACAAAGTATTATGCTAATAATCTCGATTAACTCTTGTACTTTTCAGCTCGATGTAGCAGACATCAACATATTGATTCAGATGAGGGGGACACAAGTGAAGATAATGACTGGCCGGAAAGCCAAAACTTTCTATCATCTTCGCATAGGCTTTCTAAAGTAAGTATGTGACCAATAAGATCCATACAACCTGTAATTAAAATAAAATTGTAAAATATTAAAATATTTTTTTTTCCTCTTTGTATTAGCTCTGTTCCATCCATACCAAGATGATGAACAATGAAGAACCCAAGTCACCTCCAGGGTATTCACCAGAAAGTGCAAAACAGTCAGACATGTGAGCAAATTATTTTTATGGGGTCCATTCTGATATGTGTTCACAACACCAAATTCAAGACGAGTGTAAGTCGATACTAAATCCAGTATCGATGACCACATGATTGCTGATCACCATGTTTCTGACTTGTGATAACGCTGGTGATGAAAGTTGATAACTATGACCAGCTTTAATTTCCAGTTCATTACAGGAAAATAAATATTGCTAGTGATTCTCCATTCTTGCTGGTAGAAGAGGGTCTTGAGCACAGCATCCCCTTCATGTTATTCAGATGTCCTAATGGGCTTTGCAGACAGGTGTTGTATCCGTATCTATTGTTTTCACTTGTAATTTATATGTTTTTCTTCTACCAAACAGACAGAAAGATTCTCCCCCCTCTAAGTCTGAAGACAACCAGACGCAGAAAGATTCTCCCCCTTCTAAATCTGATGACAACCAGACACAGAGAGATTCTCCCCCCTCTAAGTCTGATGACAACCAGACGCAGAAAGATTCTCCCCCTTCTAAATCTGAGGATGACAACCAGACACAGAAAGATTCTCCCCCCTCTAAGTCTGATGACAACCAGACGCAGAAAGATTCTCCCCCCTCTAAATCTGATGACAACCAGACGCAGAAAGATTCTCCCCCCTCTAAGTCTGATGACAACCAGACGCAGAAAGATTCTCCCCCCTCTAAATCTGATGACAACCAGACGCAGAAAGATTCTCCCCCCTCTAAATCTGATGACAACCAGACGCAGAGAGATTCTCCCCCCTCTAAGTCTGATGACAACCAGACGCAGAAAGATTCTCCCCCTTCTAAATCTGAGGATGACAACCAGACACAGAGAGATTCTCCCCCCTCTAAGTCTGATGACAACCAGACGCAGAAAGATTCTCCCCCCTCTAAATCTGATGACAACCAGACGCAGAAAGATTCTCCCCCCTCTAAGTCTGATGACAACCAGACGCAGAAAGATTCTCCCCCCTCTAAGTCTGAAGACAACCAGACGCAGAAAGATTCTCCCCCTTCTAAATCTGATGACAACCAGACACAGAGAGATTCTCCCCCCTCTAAGTCTGATGACAACCAGACGCAGAAAGATTCTCCCCCTTCTAAATCTGAGGATGACAACCAGACACAGAGAGATTCTCCCCCCTCTAAGTCTGATGACAACCAGACGCAGAAAGATTCTCCCCCCTCTAAATCTGATGACAACCAGACGCAGAAAGATTCTCCCCCCTCTAAGTCTGATGACAACCAGACGCAGAAAGATTCTCCCCCCTCTAAATCTGATGACAACCAGACGCAGAAAGATTCTCCCCCCTCTAAATCTGATGACAACCAGACGCAGAAAGATTCTCCCCCCTCTAAATCTGATGACAACCAGATGCAGAAAGATTCTCCCCCCTCTAAATCTGATGATGATAAGCAGAGGCAGAAAGATTCTTCCCCCTCTAAATCTGATGACAACCAGACGCAGAAAGATTCTTCCCCCTCTAAGTCTGATGATGACAAGCAGTGTTTCACTGCTGAAGGCAGACAGTCATCCATATTGTCAGGTATGTATAGCTCTATAGGTCATTCTATTGCAGCCTGTGTCAAAAAGTGTAATGTGAAAACAGCCCAACATTTCATTTTATAAAAATCCTCACTCTTAGGCTGTGTGCCCACGATGCGTTTTTCAAGCGTTTACGCTGCGGAATTTCTACAGCGTAAACACTTGGGAAACGCTTGGTAAACCTTCCCCCATGGTCTCCAATGCAATTCCGCACTTTCAATGCCCATGCTGCGTATTTTTCCGCAGCGTTTATGCTGCGCTCAAAAATACGCAGCATGTCCATTAATTTTGCGGACGCGCAGCGTAATCGCCGCCATTGACTTGCATTAGAACGCGCTAATTCCGCAAGACTGCATCTGTACTTGCGTAATTGGCGCTTTCTAATGTGCGGATGGTACCCAAGTCTGGAGGAGAGGAGACTCTCATCCAGACCTGGGTACCATAGAATCTGTAAAGAAAAGAATTTAAAATAAAAAATAAAGCTTATAATCACCTTCCGATGTCCTCCCAGTGTTTTGTCCACGCCGTCCGGTCTCTTGCAATGCTCGCGCTGTTGTGAAGGACCTGTCATGACGTCACTGAGTCATGTGACCCATCACATGACTCAATGACGTCACCGCAGGTCCTTCACAGCACCGCGAGCATTGCAAGAGACCGGACGCAGCAGAGATGACACCGGGAAGACACCGGAAGGTGAGTATAATCTTTTTTTTTTCATTTTTTACCATTCTTATTCTTTTTTTTAACTATTACTCGGTCACACTATATAAATCCATGCCGGTTGCATGGATTTAAATAGTGTGACCAACTTGTCAAGCACTTTTCCAAGTGATGCTCAAAATCGTTTGGAAAACTTCTTGAAAAAACGCATGCGAAAGCGCATGTAAAAATGCTGAAAAAACGCTTCTCTCTGGCAGAAAAAACGCATGTAAATCTGCATGTAAATCTGCATACGTTTTTTTCTGCCAGAGAGAGGCAAAAACGCTCTGCATCAAATCTGCTACGTGGGCACATAGCCTCATAGGTTATAATTTTTAATGCATAAGAAGCCATTCAGTCTTCTGCCAAACTGATTCTGAATACTGCACCCATGGCTCCATCTAGGCCTATACTGATCCTTATCACCTTAAGAATGCACTGAGGTTTTAGCTAACTTATTTTAAGATATTACTTGCAGGATGCCGCAGTGTTATCATGTTAATAAGGGGACATAGTTCCCTGGCTAGACACCACATATCGGAAAACCTACAGGTTTCATATTAATCAGTTCACAAGGCAATCTAATTCTCAGACCCTCAGGTGGTTTTATGTATATATGACATATTCTCTCTATTATGGTGCAATAATCAATTACCGGGACTACAGGGTACAAGAATAACAGAATTCTATATAAAGATACAAAGCTAATCTTTTAGGAGTTTATAATATACATCTTTTTCTTGTTTTTTTTATCAGAATCACCAGTTCAGGGGAAAAGAAAATCTGCATCGAAAGATCGACAAAAAACAGAGAAGGTAGAAGAGAGAAGAAGTAGAAGAGGTAAGTGTAACAATAAGCTCCATGTTGCATGATGTCAGTCAGTGAGAAGGAGTCATGTGGAGCAGATATTATCTGTAGGATTACTGACAATGACCCCGTACATCTGTATGGATACGACTCCTCTATCATCCTGTCACAGTGACACTACAGTAGTATCCTCTAATACATACATGTCAAACTCTGGCCCGTGGACCAAACCTGGCCCGCAGGGTGGTTATATTTGACCCACGACAACAGAACCACCACCACTATTTGGGGCCATTATTCTGTATGGAGGACAATGTGGGGCCCATTATACTGTACGGAGGACTATGTGGGGCCATTATTCTGTATGTAGGATTATGTGGGGTCCAAGTTTTTCATTTTGGCCCTCTGTGTATTTGAGTGTGACATCCCTGCTCTAATATGTAGTCCCATTACTTACATTAGTTATGTCTCTTTGTCTCCTCTCACAGGTTCCACCTTCCGCCGGCTGATATCATCTTGCCGGCGTGGATTATCCAGGGTTGCTCGCTCCATCAGACAAAGCTGCATATTTGCTCCCTGTCATCGGAGCAACACAAACATCTCAATGTGAAAAACCCTTCATGTCTAGTGCCTAGTACAGCATGTCCACCATTAAAGATGCACCTGTGTGGAAGGACTTGTACCATCTACCTGTGGCCTTCTGACCAGCAAGTAACATCTGCAGAAGAAGGCCCTCCAAGAACATCTCTTCATTCTTCCATGTAATTCTTAATAAAAAAAAAACTAAAAAGAATAATTTCAAATTGATTAATGTCCCTTTGCATTTAATGTAATACTACTGACATTTATGGCATATCAGTACTAAACATCATATATGTCTGATGAGAGAATATCGTTTCCATGTTTCATGTTAATCCTCTAATCCTCAGCCAAAAGTGGAAGAGAAGACCAGTGATTCTGTTACATCTACGAATGACAGTCAATCCAGGGAAAAACACCTTCTGATCCATACATTTTTCAGGCACTCTGATCCTTTTACCTTCATGTGGCTCTACTTAAGGTTTATGTATAAGAACCAGTTGGATTCAGTACTGGGCATCCTGGGGGTCCCAGCAGCCACATCCCAATTGTTCAACTAAAAAAGACATACTGTATTATAGTGTGATATATATATACACACTGTGTGCAGAATTATTAGGCAAATGAGTATTTTGATCACATGATACTTTTTATACATGTTGTCCTACTCCAAGCTGCATAGGCTTGAGAGCCAACTACCAATTAAGTAAATCTGGTGATGTGCATCTCTGTAATGAGGAGGGGTGTTGGCTAATGACATCAACACCCTATATAAGGTGTGCTTAATTATTAGGCAACTTCCTTTCCTTTGGCAAAATGGGTCAGAAGAGAGATTTGACGGGCTCTGAAAAGTCCAAAATTGTGAGATGTCTTGCAGAGGGATGCAGCAGTCTTGAAATTTCCAAACTTTTGAAGCGTGATCACCGAACAATCAAGCGTTTCATGGCAAATAGTCAACAGGGTCGCAAGAAGCGTGTTGGCCAAAAAAGGCGCAAAATAACTGCCCATGAATTGAGGAAAATCAAGCGTGAAGCTGCCAAGATGCCATTCACCACCAGTTTTGCCATATTTCAGAGCTGCAATGCTACTGGAGTATCAAAAAGCACAAGGTGTGCGATACTCAGGGACATGGCCAAGGTAAGGAAGGCTGAAAAACGACCACCTTTGAACAAGAAGCATAAGATAAAACGTCAAGAATGGGCCAAGAAATATCTTAAGACTGATTTTTCAAAGGTTTTATGGACTGATGAAATGAGAGTGACTCTTGATGGGCCAGATGGATGGGCCAGAGGCTGGATCAGTAAACGGCAGAGAGCTCCACTCCGACTCAGATGCCAGCAAGGTGGAAGTGGGGTACTGGTATGGGCTGGTATCATCAAAGATGAACTTGTGGGACCTTTTCGGGTTGAGGATGAAGTGAAGCTCAACTCCCAGACCTACTGCCAGTTTCTGGAAGACAACTTCTTCAAGAAGTGGTACAGGAAGAAGTTGGTATCGTTCAAGAAAAACATGATTTTCATGCAGGACAACTCTCCATCACATGCATCCAACTACTCCACAGCGTGGCTGGCCAGTAAAGGTCTAAAAGAAGAAAAAATAATGACATGGGCCCCTTGATCACCTGATCTGAACCCCATAGAGAACCTGTGGTCCATCATAAAATGTGAGATCTACAGGGAGGGAAAACAGTACACCTCTCGGAACAGGGTCTGGGAGGCTGTGGTGGCTGCTGCACGCAATGTTGATCGAAAACAGATCAAGCAACTGACAGAAACTATGGATGGAAGGCTGTTGAGTGTCATCATAAAGAAAGGTGGCTATACTGATCACTAATTTTTTGGGTTTTTGTCTTTGCATGTCAGAAATGTTTATTTCTATATTTTGTGCACTGATATTGGTTTACCTGGTGAAAATAAACAAGTGAGATGGGATTATATTTGGTTTTTATGAAATTGTCTAATAATTCTGCACAGTAATAGTTACCTGCACAAACAAATATCCTCCTAAGATAGCCAAATCTTAAAAATACCACTCCAACTTCCAAAAATATTAAGCTTGGATATTTATGAGTCTTGTGGGTTGATTGAGAACATAGTTGTTGATCAACAATAAAAATAATCCTCTAAAATACAATTTGCCTAATAATTCTGCACACCGCGTATATCTATATATATAATCGTCTTATCCCGTCTGTCTGTCTGTCTGTCTGTCGGGGAAATCCCGCGTCACTGATTGGTCCAGCAGCGGCCAATCAGCGACACGGGATTTCAGAAAAAAGATGGCGGCCGTTAGAGGCTCATCTGCGGGACGGAGCTCAGCGGCGATGCAGCCGGGAGATGACTGGCGCGAGGCTCTCATCTCCCGGCCGCTAGCAGCAGAAGAACCCCGACCGGCGAGCAGCCGCTCATCTCCCGGCTTCTCGCAGCGGAAGTAGCCGCACAGGCAGTGGCGTTGACCTCCATGCGGCTAGGGTGTCAAGGGAGGACCGGGGAGCGGCGCTGCGGGTCGGGATACTTCTGCTGCGAGAAGCCGCTCATCTCCCGGCTTCTCGCAGCGGAAGTAGCCACACAGGCAGCGGCGCTCCCCGGTCCTCACCAATACGATTCTGCTCCCCGGTCCTCACCTATACGATTCGCTGATTGGTCGCGGTCTCTGGCCGCGACCAATCAGTGATCTTGGCGCAAAAGTTAAACACCGCTGTGCTGATTGGTCGCGGCCGCTGCCCGCGACCAATCACCGATTTGGACGCCACATTTAAATAGCGGCCACGACCAATCACCGATCTTGGCGCAACATTTAAACACTGCTGTGCTGATTGGTCACAGACGCTGCCCGCGACCAATCAGCGATTTTGGCGCCAAATTTAAACACTGCTGTGCTGATTGGTCGCGGACGCTGCCCGCGACCAATCAGCGATTTTGGCGCCAAATTTAAACAATGCTCTGCTGACTGGTCGCGGATGCCAGCCACGACCAATCAGCGAGATTGGCGTCAAATTTATACAACGCTCTGCTAATTGGTCGCGGACACCAGCCACGACCAATCAGCGAGATTGGCGCCAAATTTAAACAATGCTCTGGCGCCAAATTTAAACAACGCTCTGCTGATTGGTCGCGGCCGCCAGCCGACCGCGACCAATCAGCGAGATTGGCGCCAAATTTAAACACCACTCTGCTGATTGCGCCCAGTCGGCCGCATACATATTCTAGAATACCCGATGCGTTAGAATTGGGACACCATCTAGTATATATATAAATATATTCACTTGTGGAAAACCCTTTTAACTAGGGCTGTGGTGTCAGTAAGTCAAATTTCCAACTATAATAATTACTAATACCAAATATACTGCAACAAATAATAGTAAATATTCAGCAATTTATGCATGAAAATAATTTATAATATACAATATTAACACTATATAAGTATTTACATTTTTTTCTACCTGCAGTTGGAGTTGGTACGTTCTTCTGATACTAACTCCACAGCTCGGCTTTTCCTTCTTTCCTGCTCCTCTAACATAAAAGTACAGCAATTAATTACGACAAGTTAATCATTTAAATGCTGCTGTCAATCTCTGACAGCAGCACGTAAATGTAACCAGTGCCACTGCTTCCATTTACCAGCTCCCATCTGTGCCCTGTGACATGATCTCGGGGGCTGATGGGTCACTAGGACAGTGAGGGCCCTGTGCCCGCTGTCTTGGTGCTCCTCTGGAGCTCATCTATATGCTGAGCTTCAAAGGAGACCGAGATTTAGGCTACCGTCCCACTATCAGTATTTGGTCCAATTTCACCACAAATGGATTTTTTTCCCCATTTTTAGTACATTGAATAGTAAAATGAATCATTCAAAACTACAAGTAACCCCAAAGTCATGCCAGTTTCCATGGCCCAGAAGATTCTCTGAAGGAAGAGTGTCATTGGGTGACTGCTTCTTTGGTAAATACCATAAACATTAGCACTTAAAAAGGTCCATATGTCTGGAACCGTATAGATGATTTCGAAAGAAGCAAAAAAAAGCTCAGTGATAAGAAACAGATGATGGTTATTAATGAAACACACTAACTGGGTCACATTTAAAAGTGGTGTACCCCAGGAGTCAGTATTGGGACTTCTATTTAATACAATTATTAATGACCTTTTGGGGGGTATACAGAGTAAAATTTCAATATTTTCAGATGATCGTAAACTCTGCAAGGTTATCAGTACATAGGAGGATAATGTAATATTACAGAGGGATTTATGTAAGCTTGAGGTTTGGGCTGAAAAATGGCAATTGAAGTTTAATGTAGATAAATGTTCTTGCTTGGGACAAATTACAATGTACAATTATGTACTAAACACTGGGAAAACCATCACTGGAAAAGACTTGGGTGTATGGGTGGACAGCAAACTCAACTTTAATAACCAGTGCTAGGCCGCTGCTGCCAAGGCAAATAGAACCATGGAAGCATTAAAAGAGGCATAGATGCTTATGATAAGAACATAGTTTTGTCTGTATACAAGTCACTAATTCAGCCACATTTAGAATACTGTGTATAATTTTGGTCTTTGGTGTATAAGACGGATATAGTTGAACTAGGACGTATGCAGACAAATGCAACCAAGGTTATTAAGGGAATTGGTGCACTGCAATTCCAAGACAGGTTATCAAAGTTAGGGTTATTCAGTTTGGAATAATGAAGGTTTAAGGGCGATCTTATTACAATGTACAAATATAAGAAGAAACAGTATAGAGATCTTATTAAGGAACTTTTTACATATAGACCTTCAACGATGACAAGGAGGCACCCTCTCCTACTAGAAGAAAGATGGTTTCTCAGTCATCATAGATGGCGATTCTTTACTCTAAGAATAGTGAAATTACGGGACTTTCGGGAACATAAACATCACAGTAAAAGATAATGCCTTACCAACACCAGGTCAGATTACCAGTGCACCGCAGGATGCAGCAAGCCTCCATGATAAAGGCGGGGGCAGCACATGTGCAAAATACTAATGCCGACAGCCACTCACTAACCTACCAATTCTTGGAGGGGGTGGCTGTGTAGTATTATACATGCACACCGATGGAGTTGTGAGCTTGCGTATTTTGGCCAAAATATCGTCCAATACCTCATGTGGTGTACTTATCTTATATACTATTTTTCATCTTTTTTGCACATCTTTTTGCAGGATGCAGCCAGGCCTCTTTAGTGTTGGCTGGGTGAATTGGGGCATCTGTCCTGTGGGGGTGCATGTATATAGTTCTGGGCAACCCGCCTGATCTAATACTATGGGCGTCATCAATACGCTGCAAGCAAGACATCAATAGGCTGCAAGCCAGACACTGTGTATCACACATATCTGTGTGACTGGCGCCCTATGCAGACTCCATCGGTGTGCATGTATAATACTACACAGCCACCCCCTCCATGAATTGGTAGGTTAGTGAGTGGCTGTCTGCATCAGTATTTTGCACATGTGCTGCCCCCGCCTTTATCATGGAGGCTTGCTGCATCCTGCAGTGCATTGCTAATCTGACCTGGTGTTGGTAAGGCATTATCTTTTACTGTGATGTTTTTTGAAATTATGTCCAATGTTCACCATTTTTAATATTCAGACTTTCGAGAACATCATATTGTAATTGTTGATTTACTAGACAAGTTCAAGTATGGCCCGGATGCTTTTGTTGAAAAATATATTACAGGTTATGGGAACTAGATTCTGTGATAGGACGTTCATCCAGGGAACTAGTCTAATTGCCATTAGTGGAGTTGGGAAGGATTTTTTCGTTAATAGGGGGCAATTAGCATCTGCCTCATGGGTCTTTTGCCTTCCTTTGTATCAACATGTTAGGTTATAGGTAGAACACAATGGATGTCTTCTTTCAATGTACTGTGTGGGGAAATGTATTGTCAGGGGGAATCATACTGTACATCATGCTGTGTGTAATAGGACCGTGGGGGCATCATATTGAGTGTGATAGCCACTGTGGGGCCATGAAAGTGGTATCATACTGTGTGTAGGCATATATGAGGAATTGGACTAGATTAGAATACTGGCATTCGAGAAAGAATGTCACACCGATTGTACTCCCGGGATTATGGTGTGCTGTGTAATAATATATGGTAGCAGGACCCCTCTAGTCTTCATTCCAGGTATACTAACTGCTCAGTGTTACATTGATTTGGTCGTGGAACCAGTGATATGGACATTTCTTAAACGTGCCTCAGTAACTATTTTTCAACATGGAAATGTTAAGCTACATGTTGCAGGTGCTACTGTGAGCAGCATGCTTGACTTAAACATGATACCATGGCCAGAAGCATCTCCGGATTTGACTCCCATCAAGCACTTCATTGGTCGAGCATTGCAAAAGGAGTTGCCGTCAGCAGATCTTGATGATTTGTGTGCCCAAGTGCATTCATTATTCCTCTCTGCTCTGCCTTGCTCACCGCTCCGGCGGTTCCTCTCTGCTCTGCCTTGTCCACCGCTCCGGCGGTTTCGCCCTGCTCTGCCTTGCTCACCGCTCTGGCGGTTCCTCCTGCTCTGCCTTGCCCACCGCTCCGGCCGTTTCGCCCTGCTCTGCCTTGCTCACCGCTCCGGCGGTATCTCTCTGCTCTGCCTTGCCTACCGCTCCAGCGGTTCCTCTCTGCTCTGCTTGTCTACCGCATCTGCGGTTCTGTTCCTGAATCCCAGTTTGTACTGGACCCTATCCAGCCTGCGCTCCAACCTGCTAGTGCCTCCCTGTCTGCACTCCAGCCGTGTTTGCCAGTACCCCCCTGTCTGCATACCAGCCGTGCCTTGCCAGTGCCCTCCTGTCTGCATACCAGCCGTGCTTGCCAGTATCCTCTTGTCTGCACTCCAGCCATGCCTGCCAATACCCACCTGTCTGTGTGCCAGCCTAACCTGCCCATTCCTGCATTCCCCGGTGTGGGTCAACAGCTGTGACCGGGGTCTAACCTGGAGTAGCACCTGGTCCCTCTGCTCGGTTCCTCCTTGGTTCACGAAGTCGTTAGCCTCCGTGCGACCTTGGTCGGATCGGGTAGATACTTAGTTATGCCCCTCCAGGCACTCCTCGGTTCATGGTACAGTGGGATCACTAATCACGCTCACGCCAGTCAGTCCAGGCACGAGTGTAACAGTTTTATTTATGTTGTATCGTGTTTGAAGGTTGCCTTTTCCTGATGGCAGGTTTCAGCTCTTTCCAAAGATGCTCAATAGGATTTAGGTCAGGGCTCATAGAAGGCCACTTCAGAATAGTTGAAAGTTTTCCTCTTAGCCGTTCTTGGGTGTTATAAGCTGTGTGTTTTGGGTCATTATCCTGTTGCAAGACCCATGACTGAGACCAAGCTTTCTGACAATGGGTAGCACATTTCTCTCTAGAATCCCTTGATAGTCTTGAGATTACATTTTACCCTGCACAGATTCAAGACACCCTGTGCCAGATGCAGCAAAGCAGCCCGAGAACATAACAGAGCTCCTCCATGTTTCACAGTAGGGACAGTGTTCTTTTCTTGATATGCTTCACTTTTCCATCTGTGAACATAGTGCTGATGTGCCTTGCCAAAAACTTCAATGTTTGTCTCATCTGTCCATAGGACATTCTCCCAGAAGCTTTGTGGCTTGTCAACATGTAGTTTGGCAAATTCCAGTTTGGCTTTTTTATGAAATTTTTTTCAACAATGGTGTTCTCCTTGGTCGTCTCCCATGAAGTCCACTTTGGATCAAACAACAACGGATGGTGCGATCTGACACTGATGTTCCTTGAGCATGAAGCTCACCTTTAATCTCTTTAGAAGTTATCCTGGGCTCTTTTGTTACCATTCGAATTATCCGTCTCTTTGATTTGTCATCAATTTTCCTCCTGCTGCCACGTCCAGGGAGGTTGGCTACAGTCCCATGGATCTTAAATTTCTAAATAATATGTGCAACTGTAGTCACAGGAACATCAAGCTACTTGGAGATGGTCTTATAACCTTTACCCTTAACTTGCTTGTCTATAATTTTCTTTCTAATCTCCTGAGACAACTCTTTCCTTTGCTTCCTCTGGTCCATGTTGAGTGTGGTACACACCATGTCACCAAACAGCACAGTGAGTATCTGTAGCCCTATATACAGGCCCACTGACTGATTACAAGATTGTAGACACTTGTGATGCTAATTAGTGGACACAACTTGATTTAACATGTATCTGTTGTCACATTATTTTCAGGGGTACCATCATTTTTGTCCAGGCCTATATCATGAGTTACATTTTTTAAAAACTTCTGTGGAAGCAGGGTTGAAAAGCAATGTCTGACTTCCATTTGTTCATTTTCATAGATTTTTAATTTATTATTACTTTTGTCAGATTCAAATTATTTCTGTGACCATTGTGGGTTTTTCCTTTCATTAAACGAGGAGTACCAACAATTTTGACCACGTATGTATGTATGTACAAACACACACACACACACATATGTATATATATATATATATATATATATATATATACACATACACACATACATACATATATATATATATACACACACATATATATACACACACACATATATATACACACATACATATACATACATACACATATATATACACACACATACATATATATATAGTGATGTAGCAGACATCCCTTTAATGGTTTGGTGTGTTTTTGAATGACCATGTACCTTCCTCTTTAACGGACTGGTCACATGACTGTGACATCACACAGGTCCTTATGCACACAGAGGGTGTGGACACATGACTCTGACATCAGTTAAGGTCCTATCTGTGTGTGTGCTGCAGTATATATAAACCCTGTGTGATTTGTGACAGGTGTGTTCCGGTGTGTAGGAGTTCCTGGGTGTTGGGAGCTCCTGTGTGGGCACCGTGTGAGCGGCACGAGGCTGTTCCCTGTGTGTGGGGAACACCGCTCGTGTGAGGCCTGGTGAGGCCTGGTGGACTCCGGTGGAGGTGAAGCCTGGATCCCTGTGTGTGTGTGTGGGATGCCAGTAAGCCTCGGAGTGCCACACAAGCACCGCTCGTGTGAGGCCTGGTGAGGCCTGGTGGACTCCTGTGGAGGTGAAGCCTGGATCCCTGTGTGTGTGTGTGGGATGCCAGTAAGCCTCGGAGTGCCACACAAGCGTCCTGGAGGACAGAGCCTGGATCTGTGTGTGAGAGATGCCAGTGGTCTTGGACGGGTGGAGGTCTGGAGACCACGTGTGGTCAAGCCTTAGAGTCACAGTGGTGAAATGGACTAAAAGCAGCTGAAAGCCGATAAAGGTAATACTCTTTATGTTATGGACATTTTCATGGACATTGTTTTATTACCTTGCGGAAGGCTGTAATTAGAGCCAAGTGGGCCGGTGTGCCACTTGGGCTCGTGGACATTATGTATGTGAAATACGGTTTATGAAGTGTAATAAACTGTGGATTGTGAAACACGGCAAAGTAGTTGCTGGTGTGCAGTGATTGACGCAGCAAAGCGAGTATCCCCCAGGATAATAAGTAGTGCTGCCTTACAATATATATACACACACATATACATACATGTGTGTATATATATATATATATATATATATATATATATATATATATATATATATATATATATTTATATATATATGTGACACCCCAGGGGTCTGGTTGCCACAGTAATAGAGATATTATGTCTGAGAGCAAGTGGGAGGTTTCTCTGGTCAGGATCCCTAAACATGCAACACGGTCCGCCCAGACCTGGGAGGGGAGGAATCTGCCCTTTTAAACTGGGTCTGGGGCGGGATTAGAGTAGTCAGAGTGAAGCTGCAGACAGAGTCAGAGTCTGGAGAGGGAAAGTGAGATCAGGAGCTCTGGAGGAGCAGTAGCTGAAGTCCAGGGGCTGGAGCTGAGCAGAGCTCGCCCTGGACGAAGACACTAAAACCGGACACAGGAGTCCGAGGCTGTGGGGACTGATATACACCCAGCAGCAGAAACCAGCCGGCAGGGGATTCCAGGTCCTCTGGCCATAGAAGCCCGGAGGCTCAGTCACAAAGAAGGGACCAGCGCCGCCATCCAGGAGCGGAGGCTAACAGAAGGCCCCAAGTCACCAGCCATACGGGTGAGCACCACACGGTATACTCAGGGACGTGGGCTACTTGTAACCGCTGACAGCAAGGTAGCCAGGAAGAGTGCAGATAAACGGGGAGGCCTACAACTCCACCTGGCCAGGGGAACTCCTGCTTGCTCGCAGACTGACCAGGCCCCTTATACTAGCCAGTACTCCCGGGAGGGTCTGCCTTGTACCATCAGTAAAGACCCTAAACTGCACCTCCCGTCTCTGTGATTCCTTGCCGCTCCTGCACCATTAGCACTGGGACCCTCAGACCATCACTCCCATCATCTTCCACATTAGCTGCCCTGAGGCAATACTTCTCCCGTGGGGAGTCATCCCATACTCGGCTGCGCAAACAACATCAGCCTCAGCGGTCTGCAGCGCAGCGGCGGTCCCCAATGACCGCAATCCACGGGTGGCGTAGTCGGACACTTATTACAATACAAAAAGACTGCCACTGGTTTGACCACCCTGGGCACGGACCGGGTCACCGCCACACGGAGACTACAACCCCCAGCATTCTACAACAGGCCCGGTTCCGGGTTCCCCTGCACAACACAGGCCCAGGGGGTGCGTCAACTTTGGCGTAGTCGGCAGGATTTCGTGCCCGCAACCACCGGGTACTGCGTGCCTGAAAAAGAGACTTTTATACTTACCTGTGGTGAAGTTTCCCGCCGTCCGGAGTCGTTTCCCGCCATCCGGAGCCGATTCCCGCCATCGGACGCCATCTTGGACTGTTTCCCGCCGTCTTCTGCCTTCTTCCCGCCATCCGCAGCTGCTTCCCGCCTTCGGACGCCATCTTCGGGACGCCGCACGGGAAGAAGAGGGGCGTGGACGCCGAAAGCGCGCGAGATCCGAAGCTCCGCCCCACGCTCTGACGCTGCGCAAGGTCCTGGAAGGGAGGAAGAGCGACGCTGACGTCATCGGAGCGCGACGCCAGGTCCTCAACCCCGACGATCGACTGCGGAGCCGCGGCCTACGGAAGAAGAGCATTGCAAGGTAGGCCACGGTCCACTAGGGGGGAGGAGGATGCCGGACACCGAGGGGAGCTCCACTGCCACAGCCACCGCCAGCGCAACCGCTGCAGCAGTCATGCCATTCACCATGCCCTATATCCCGGGGGCAACCTGGCTACCCCAGTACTCAGGGGAGTCACATACTCTAAATGACTTTAGAGAAAGACTGGATAGCCTCTTCCAGGTGTACCCCCTCACAGAAGAGCAAAAAGTGAGCATCCTGGTGGCCCAATTAATCGGGGCAGCCCAAAGGGAGGTAAAGTCCTGGCCACCTGGGAGGAAGAGGACTGTCAGAGAAATACTAGCCCGGCTGAAAGACACATTTGACACCCGCACCTCAGCCGAAATAAAACTAAGATTTTATGGGTGCAAACAACGGGCACATGAGAGTATAAGAGACTATGCTCTAAACCTACAAGAGGCCCTGAGAGCCATTAAGCAGGCAGACCCTGACAGCGTGGGAAATGAAGATAAGCTGTTGACTGAACAATTTATTGAGGGTCTACTGTGCAATGCCCACCGAACCCAGTTGCGGGCAATGGCCTTACAGGACCCTGACCTGGACTTTGCACAGTTCAAGGACAGAGCCATCCGGGTGCTCCGAGAACCGGCACCAGGTGGCGCTGTGACCCACAGGCGCCCTGCTATCACTTACCACCAGGAGACGGCGCCCTTGTCTGCAGGGCCTGTGGGAGCTGATGCGCAGGCTTTAAACAGTGACCCGGCTACTGACCTGCACCATCAGGTCCAAGAGCTGACTAAAAGCGTTGCCGCGCTAACCAGAACTGTGCAGTCTTTACAGGTCTCTTCTCCAGGAAAGATCCAGCTGGCATCCGGACCGGAGGACGTAACGTGGCGCCGACTGAGGAGGACCCCACCGGCCAGAGGAAGACCCAGCGACAGATACAACGAGGAAGGACGACCCATCTGCCGCCGCTGCAATCAACCCGGACATGTGGCAAGGTACTGTCATTTAAACGGGCACAACCTGGGGTAGAGGGCCAACCCCCAGGCATAAGACCATCAGGCCCATCAAACTGGCGTGATAAATACGTAGGGGGACGTCCAATCTTGCCTGTTGTACTGGATGGCATTCCTATGAGTGCCCTACTAGACACTGGGTCACAGGTGACCACCATCCCGTACGTGCTCTTTAAACAGTACTGGAATGACTCGGACATAACCCGCTACCCAGATGACGACCTGAGTATCATCGCCAGCAATGGTCAGCCCGTGCCGCAGGTGGGATTCAAAGAGGTGACCATTAAGATCGGTAAAGTCGAACTGGCGGCACAAGGACTGATTATAGTGGACATAGACCGTCATGAGAGTCACCCTAGAATAACCTTGGGAACTAATGTGATTGAAAATTGTCTTGCAGAGGTGATTCTCATTTTACAGCAGGTTGCCAAGAACGCCAGTTCCGGCCAGCAGCGTGTGCTCCAAAAAGAGATCCGGGCACTGATGAAGCGGCAACAGGTGGAACTATCTGGTGGTGAGATAGGTAGCGTGAGAATGTGTGACCCGTTCCCTATTGCCATGCCCCCAAAAAGTGAGATGATGATTTGGTGCCGGGCAGCTATTGGTCTAAGAGGTAGAGACTACCAAGCAATGGTAGAACCCGTCTACTCAGACAGTAGGCCCACCATTTTGACAGCACGGGGGGTGGTCGATGTACGCCATGGGAGGGTGCCCGTTCGCATCATAAATATCGGGGAGAGAGAAGTACACCTGCCCCGGTATGCCACGCTAGCCAAATTGTTCACCATAAACCAGAATTCTGTACAGGCCGTGGAACCCTTGCCTCCATCTCAACCAGAGGAAGGTAACGGCTCTAAGAAACCAATGGAGGACTGGTGTCAGCAACTGCATTTGGGTACTGACTCCACTCCCTCACACCAGAAACAGGGAGTCTATTGGGTGGTTCGAGAGTACGAGAGAGTGTTTAGTAAACACCCGCTAGACTTCGGGCGAGTAAAGGGGGTAGAACACCACATCCCCACGGGAGACCATCCTCCCATAAAGGAGAGATACCAACCCGTACCCCCGGCACACTACCAACACGCCAAGGGGATGCTTAGAGACATGAAGGAGGCTGGGGTAATCAGGGACAGCTGTAGCCCCTGGGCAGCTCCACTAGTCTTAGTGAAAAAGAAAGACAACACCTTGAGAATGTGTGTAGACTACAGGAAGGTCAACCGTATCACACACAAAGATGCGTACCCGTTACCAAGGATAGAAGAGTCCTTAGCTGCATTAAAATCTGCTAACTTCTTCTCTACTTTGGATCTCACTAGCGGGTACTGGCAGGTTCCTGTAGCAGAGGCGGACCGGGAGAAGACCGCATTCACCACCCCGATGGGTCTCAGTGAATTTAACTGTATGCCGTTCGGGCTCTGCAACGCACCAGGAACCTTCCAACGGTTGATGGAATGCTGTCTAGGACACCGGAACTTCGAGACGGTCCTGTTATACCTGGACGATGTCATCGTCTATTCCAAGACCTACGAGGACCACCTGAAACACCTGGCAGAAGTGTTTGAAGCTCTGGCAATCTACGGCCTAAAGGTGAAACCCTCCAAGTGTCACCTCCTGAAACCAAAGGTGCAGTACCTGGGGCACGTGGTGAGTGCTGACGGAGTGGCTCCCGACCCTGATAAGATCACCGTAATTAAGGACTGGCCAAGACCCTCCAGCATAAAGGAAGTGCGGCAGTTCCTCGGGTTGGTAGGCTACTACCGAAGATTCATTCCCGGTTTCACCAAAATGGCAGCCCCTATGCAGGACCTCCTGATAGGTCAATCTCGGAAAGCCAAAAACCAGAAGCCGCCCTTCAGGTGGGAAAAGCTGGAAGAGGAGTCCTTTTGCCAGCTGAAGATGGCCCTCACGGGGGATGAAATCCTGGCATATCCAGACTACAGCCAGCCCTTTATCCTCCACACGGACGCAAGCAACATCGGGCTAGGAGCCGTACTGTCCCAGATCCAGCAAGGGAAAGAACGGGTAATCGCTTATGCCAGCCGAAAGCTTCGGCCCACGGAGCGGAACCCTGAGAATTATAGCTCATTCAAGCTGGAGTTCCTGGCAGTAGTGTGGGCAGTGACCGAACGCTTCAAGCATTACCTTGCCTCCTCCAAATTCACCGTGTACACGGATAACAACCCGTTGACACACCTGGACACTGCAAGGCTCGGTGCCCTGGAACAGAGATGGATGGCCCGCCTGTCCAACTTTGAATTCACCATCAAATACCGGGCAGGACGATCAAATGCCAACGCGGATGCCCTGTCTAGAATGCCGAACTTACCGGACGTAGGGGAAGATCCAGAAGATCTGGAAGAAGTTGAGCTCCCTGCGTTCCACCGTCATGGGATTACAATGTATTCCCACCGTGTGAAGGACAGGCGCTCCGTGACGTTCAATCCCTTGCCCCACTACAACTGGGCGGAGACGCAAGACAGTGATCCCGCAGTCCATTTGGTGAAGGAAATGCTGACCCAGGCCGATGCCCGTCTTGACCCAGATGCTCCGGAGGAGACCAAGCAACTGTGGAAGGAGAAAAGTAAGCTGTTCCTCTACAGGGAGAAGCTGTGCCGGAGAATGGTTAACTCTCGAACGCATGAGTTGACCTGGCAGGTAGTGGTCCCAAGACGAGACGCGGCTATGGTTCTGGAGGCATACCACAACGGAGCAGGGCATTTCGGATGGAAGAAGCTGGAGTTCTTGTTGCGTGAACGGTTCGACTGGGTAGGCATGAGAGGAGCCATCGAGAGGTGGTGCAGAGACTGTGGCCCGTGCCACCTGAGAAGAAAGGACCGTGCTAGCCAGAAGACTCCCTTGCAGCCCATCATCACCAGACAGCCACTGGAACTGGTAGCCCTGGACCATGTGAAACTGGCTCCAAGCAGATCTGGGTATGTCTACGCCCTCACAATCGTAGATCATTACTCCCGGTTCCTGATGGTAGTCCCGGTCAAGGACTTAACGGCTCAAACAGCAGCTAGAGCCTTCCAGCAGCACTTCTGCCGTCCACACGGGTACCCGGACCAAGTGTTGACAGACCAAGGACCAGCCTTCGAAGCGGAGGTCTTCCAGGAGTTCTGCAACCTGTATGGCTGCAAGAAGATAAGAACAACGCCCTATCACCCTCAAACCAATGGACTCTGCGAGAAGATGAACCAGGTGGTGATAGATCTGCTAAAAACATTGCCCCTGGAAGAACGCAGTCTGTGGCCTGAGAAACTGCCCGATCTGGTGGACCTGTATAACCACATCCCTGTAGGTTCCACCAACTGTACCCCGGCTTACTTAATGAGAGCAAGACCTGGTAAGCTGCCTATCGACCTGGATATGGGAGTCCTGACGCCTGAGGACACCTCGCCAGAGGCAGACTGGGATACAGAACGGCAGCAGCAGTATCGGAAAGTACAGGAGAGCGTCGAGCGAAGTCTGTCTCAAGCTAGAGAAAGGCAAGAGAAGGCTTATAACCAGTATGCTCCCGCTGTTCCCCTGGTACCTGGAGAGCAGGTCTTGAAGAGGAAGAGGCGGCTCCACAAGTTGGACGACCAGTGGGAGAAGGACCCGTACACCGTACTGCCATCAAGCCATGAGAACCCAAAAATCTGCGTAATCAGTAAGGATGGAGGAGAAACCACAGCCATTGTCTCCAGAGACCACCTGAAGAAGTGTCCCGAGCAGCTGCAAAGCCCTGAAGAAGATCAAGAAAACCCTCAACCCGCAGAGGAAAGGGAAGAAATGATCAGTACAGTACTCGGAGACTTCCCCCGGTCTTGGACACAAGTAAACGGCGCTGTCGTAGTACCCGTCCTCACCTTTCTCCAGCCAGCCCCGCAAGTGCCTACAGAGGAACCGGTGGAGCTGGAAGAGCAGCCGGCCCAAGGGGCAGAAGAGTCCACACCAGCAGTACAGGAGGATCAACCCTCTGCTAGTAGTGAGCCTGCTGTGTCCCTAGTGAGCCAAAGAGTGCGCAGAAAGCTGCCCAGCTTGCCCATAACACCTCCTACACCCTGTAGTGCAGAACCAGTTAGTGAGCTCCGTAGGTCCACTAGAGTCACTAGAGGTCAGATGCCCGCTCGCTGGAGAATCTAAACCAATGCACTGTAAAGTTGACTGTTTATTGAAAAATGTTTATGGTTTATGTTTGTTGCCTGTTACTAATTATGTTTCTCAGTTACCCTGCAGATTTATTTGGACTAACAGGTTATGGACACTGGATAACCGGAACAGTTTTGTAGATAGTTGCACGTTGGTGCCTCTTGCGAAAACGGTCGCAGAAGAGAAAACCTGTCTGGCGTGGCCTCCTTGCGGCCCAAAGTAGTTAGTATACCCTTGCAGCCACGCCCAAGGACAACGCAAGGGGTTTGCTTTGGACAGGTCCCCTATTCTGTGCCAAGACTTCGCCTTGTTGGGTGAAATGGACAGCCCCTTTGTTTCATAAATTTCACCTTTGGTGATATGGACACCCGGTCACGGAAACGCCGTGACCTCTACAGACTAAAGCTTCTTGTAAATATGTTGTCTTATTATTGTTATACCTTGTATTTATGTTTCTTTAAAAATGTGTTTAGTCCCGGAGTACTAAAATTTACTAGGGGGGAATGTGACACCCCAGGGGTCTGGTTGCCACAGTAATAGAGATATTATGTCTGAGAGCAAGTGGGAGGTTTCTCTGGTCAGGATCCCTAAACATGCAACACGGTCCGCCTAGACCTGGGAGGGGAGGAATCTGCCCTTTTAAACTGGGTCTGGGGCGGGATTAGAGTAGTCAGAGTGAAGCTGCAGACAGAGTCAGAGTCTGGAGAGGGAAAGTGAGATCAGGAGCTCTGGAGGAGCAGTAGCTGAAGTCCAGGGGCTGGAGCTGAGCAGAGCTCGCCCTGGACGAAGACACTAAAACCGGACACAGGAGTCCGAGGCTGTGGGGACTGATATACACCCAGCAGCAGAAACCAGCCGGCAGGGGATTCCAGGTCCTCTGGCCATAGAAGCCCGGAGGCTCAGTCACAAAGAAGGGACCAGCGCCGCCATCCAGGAGCGGAGGCTAACAGAAGGCCCCAAGTCACCAGCCATACGGGTGAGCACCACACGGTATACTCAGGGACGTGGGCTACTTGTAACCGCTGACAGCAAGGTAGCCAGGAAGAGTGCAGATAAACGGGGAGGCCTACAACTCCACCTGGCCAGGGGAACTCCTGCTTGCTCGCAGACTGACCAGGCCCCTTATACTAGCCAGTACTCCCGGGAGGGTCTGCCTTGTACCATCAGTAAAGACCCTAAACTGCACCTCCCGTCTCTGTGATTCCTTGCCGCTCCTGCACCATTAGCACTGGGACCCTCAGACCATCACTCCCATCATCTTCCACATTAGCTGCCCTGAGGCAATACTTCTCCCGTGGGGAGTCATCCCATACTCGGCTGCGCAAACAACATCAGCCTCAGCGGTCTGCAGCGCAGCGGCGGTCCCCACTGACCGCAATCCACGGGTGGCGTAGTCGGACACTTATTACAATGCAAATAGACTGCCACTGGTTTGACCACCCTGGGCACGGACCGGGTCACCGCCACACGGAGACTACAACCCCCAGCATTCTACAACAGGCCCGGTTCCGGGTTCCCCTGCACAACACAGGCCCAGGGGGTGCGTCATATATATATATATATATTACACTACCGCTCAAAAGTTTGGGGGTCACCCCCAAAATTTTGTGTTTTCTATAATAACTCATACGTTTATTTATCAAATGAGTTGCAAAATGAATAGAAAATATTGTCCAGACATTGACAAGGTTAGAAATAATAATTTTTATTTGAAAGAATAATTTTCTCCTTCAAACTTTGCTTTTGTCAAAGAATGCTCCCTTTGCAGCAATTACAGCATTGCAGACCTGGCATTCTAGCTGTTAATTTGCTGAGGTAATCTTGAGAAATTTCCCCCCATGCTTCCTGAAGCCCCTCCCACAAGTTGGATTGGCTTGATGGGCACTTTTTGCGCACCATACGGTTAAGCTGCTCTCACAACACCTCAATGGGGTTGAGATCTGGTGACTGCGCTGGCCACTCCATTACAGATAGAAGACCAGCTGCCTGCTTCTTCCCTAAATAGGTCATGCATAATTTGGAGGTGTGCTGTTATAGGAAGAAATTGGCTCCAATCAAGCGCTGTCCACAGGGTATGTCATGGCGTTGCAAAATGGAGTGATAGCCTTCCTTATTCAAAATCCCATTTACCTTGTACAAATCTCCCACTTTACCAGCACCAAAGCAGCCCCAGACAAACACATTACCTCCACCAGGCTTGACAGATGGCGTCAAGCACTCTTCCAGAATCTTTTCAGTTGTTCTGCATCTCACAAATGTTCTTTTGTGCGATCCAAACACCTCAAACTTTGATGCGTCTGTCCATAAAACTTTTTTCCAATCTTCCTCTGTCCAATGTCTGTGTTCTTTTGCCCATATTAATCTTTTCCTTTTATTAGTCAGTCTCAGATATGGCTTTTTCTTTGCCACTTTGCCCTGAAGGCCAGTATCCTCTTACATGCCAAGAGTGTGCAAAGCAGTCATCAAAGCAAAAGGTGGCTACTTTGAAGAACCTAGAATATAAGACATATTTTCAGTTGTTTCACACTTTTTTGTTAAGTATATAATTCCACATGTGTTAATTCATCGTTTTGATGCCTTCAGTGTGAATGTACAATTTTCAAAGTCATGAAAATACAGAAAAATCTTTAAATGAGAAGGTGTGTCCAAACTTTTGGTCTGTACTGTATATGTCCAGGAAGACATGCACATTTTCTCTTAATTTTTTCTTTTTCCTTTAAAAATGTATTCTTTTGATCTAAAGTAATGGACGGTATAGAGCCTGATGTTTTTTCATATACTGCTGAGGAAGAAGAACGGATCCTAGGTGCGCTGAAGGATGATGGGACTTTTTTAAGTACACCTTCCCTAGTGGATCTTAAACGTAAATATGAAAGTGATTCTAAAAGGATGATTATTCTACAACTGCATTTGGTTACTTTGGGACAGTATTATAAAGCTCGGAAAATACCACGGGGTTTACGTTCAAATATAAGACCAAATCTTTTTGGAAATAATGTGACTTTTTGCTCCCGTTTTTGTCAAATCTCCAATAGATATGCCTTGGATATAATTTTGTTGAATATTGACTTTTTACAACAGGAAATATTGAAAATGACAACTTACATTGTGAATACTGAGGAAAAATTGAAATCATTGCTCAAAATTGAGGAATGGGATTCCTTCAAGGATTTAATAATGACTAAGGTGCAGGGTTTGCGCATGGAATTTGAGGATGTAAAACGTCGTAAATGGAATCGAGATATGGAGGATTATCAAACTGGTCACATTTATAACTGGCAGAAGGGTGGATCTAATTCATCATGGAGTAAAAGAGGTTATTTAAGGACTGATAAAAGGCCTAACAAGCATGATATAAAAGGACATTTACAATTGTGTGATAATTTCTCCTTTAGACCTAGATCAGGAGCAACAGAGAGGATCCAACGGAAAAGAAGAGGGGGCAAACGGCACCGAAGACAACAGAAAAAAACAGGACAAAATCAAACCACGGCAGCAGAGACAAGTGATGACACGGAAAAAAGAAATGAACTCGTGGTAAATATCTCTAAAAAAAATTTGACCATATCACAGATGACTGTCTTGAATAAGGGTTTGTCATTTAGTATGAGCAAACATGTGGACTGGTTTCAGCTGGAGCTAGATCTCCAGAGATTTTTTTAGAAATGTCAAATTGAGAAATTGGTTTTCTGGTAGTGTGATTGTCCCTAAATGTATAACTAGTGAACTTAGTCTACAACAGGTTCAGGTGGCCAAAAGGGGTACCTTTACGCCACCTGTGAATCCTCCGGTAATTAATGCATTTATGGAAGCGGTACAGAGGGATGTGAAAGCATTGAGAGGGAACTCAAATAAAAGACTGAAATCTCCAAATTTGAGTACAGAGGAGATACGGGCTTTGCAGGACCATGTCCATGACAGCGACATCATTATAAAACCTGCCGATAAAGGTGGGGCTGTCGTCGTCATGGACAGGGTCATGTATATTGAAGAAATTAGAAGACAGTTGAGTGACAGTGAAGTTTATGTCAAGTTGGAAAAGGATCCAAAATTTCTATTTTTAAATTATTTGAAAGTTATTTTGGATGGGGATTTGGAAAATAATATAATTGATAAAGATCTTTATGATTATTTATACAGTATGTGGAGAATCCTACCACCCCTGTGATATATGTACTTCCTAAAATACATAAAAATCTTAATCATCCCCCGGGACGACCCATAGTCTCCGGGGTAAATTCATTAACGAGTAAAATTGGAATTTATCTTGATAGAATATTAAATCCATTGGCGAAAAATACTAAATCCTTTGTGAGAGATACCATGGATTTTTTATTAAAAATACAGGAAGTTGAATTAAAAAGTGAGGTCATTTTGGCCTCATTTGATGTGGTATCTCTATACACCTCCATTGATAATGGTAGGGGGGTGGAGGCGATTGAACGGAGACTGTTTTATACGGATCTTAGTGAAAATAATAGGAAATTTATTATTGAATTATTAGAGTCCATATTATATCATAATTATTTCCTATTTGGTGATGAATATTTCCTCCAGAAATGTGGAACCGCGATGGGGGCCAATATGGCCCCTGCTTCTGCAAATATTGTTATGGCTACATTGGAGGAGAACTTTGTCTATGTGTCCCACCACTTTAGACATGTCATGGCGTGGTGGCGATACATAGATGACGTCTTCCTCCTCTGGACAGGTACACAAGGGGAACTGGAGGATTTTTATGGATATTTGAATCAGGTCGATAGGACTGTCAAATTTACATTGGTGAGTTCATGTAAATCTATTCAGTTTTTGGATGTTTTTATCACACAGGAAAATGGAAAATTATTGACCTCCCTCTTCATTAAACCGACGGATCGAAATGATTTCCTGAGGTATAACAGTCACCACCCAAAACGCATGATAGAATCATTACCTTTTAGCCAATATTTAAGAATTAAAAGAATAAAGAGTAGTGAGGAGGGCCTGTATAAGAGTGCACAGAATCTTACGAAAAAACTTAGGTCAAGAGGTTACCCTCAGAGACTGTTAAATAAACAGGAAAAAAAAGTCAGTGGATTAAATAGGGATATTATTCTGAATAAAATGACCAAAAATAATAAGGATGATAGAATACCTATGGTATCGACATATGGTGAAGAGAGTGAACAGGTGGCAAATATAGACAGGAGTCATTGGAAAATGTTAAATAGATGTTTCCCGGATGTGCCAGAATTAAAAAATCCCCCTCTTTTTTCTTATAGAAGAAATAAAAATATTAAAGATGTACTAGTACATTCAGATATTGGCCCCTCTAAAACTGTGACTCAGACATTCATTAAGGGTAGAGGTAGAAAGGGTTGTTATCCATGTCTTTCATGTGTCAACTGCCCGTTTATGTTAAAAGGTGATCGGTTTCTTCATCCAAAAACTCAAAAAGTATACAACATAAAAATTTTTTTACATGTGATTCTGACTATATAATATATCTGTTAGAGTGCCCCTGCTCACTTTGGTATATAGGAGAAACTATGTGCGATTTTAAAACTCGCATGAATAATCATAGACATTCCATTAGAAAAAAGAGGATGGACTTACCTGTATCAAAGCATTTTGTGGAGGTGGGACATACTGTGATACAATTAAGATTTAGAATTATAGATGCGGTCCCTTTACAAAGACGGGGTGGAGATAGAATACGATTATTAAAAAGAAAGGAACTTGAGTGGATCCATAACTTGAATACGTTGAAGCCAAATGGACTGAATGCTGAATTTATTACAGCAGGTATCACCTGAGGAGTATGTTCAGACATCAGCAGTGTATGAAATTTGGGGTATTTTAAATATAATTGGATTTTTATATTTTAATATATTTATATATGGATATTTTTGGTTTCTTGCAGATCAATCACTCTCACTATGATATTTTGTGGAGTCGACGCGACCTGCTGCAACATGCGTATAAAGAAAGGGAGACTTCCTCTGGGAATGGATTTTTTCTTAAAAAAATGTTTTCTTTATATATATAGTAGTTGAAAATATTCAAGTTTCCACCTAATGAAGTTATAAAAATATATTTCTACATTATGAAATGGTATTCCTGTTTATGGAGAGAATTGAACTATAATGTATTCCCAATTATCGCCTGAGATTGGGAAAGGGGTGGGGACCTGAGGAAGGTTCCTCCTCTGACCTCTTAATTTCACTCCATGGATGAACCTAGGGATAGGGAATTCCATGGAAGGGTGTTTGGGTTATGTATTAATATATTATCTCTCCGTTCATTTATGGACATAGGAATTACCGTATGGATACTGTTATTATAATATAAATAAATTGAGAAATTATGAATAGGATGGTGTCCCTGATAATGAAAAGTGGGCGCATTCTTGCAGTTAATAGAGGATAGGATTAATTATTTGAGTGCACATTTTGTTCATATTTGAAAATAATCTTCTGGTGGAGTTTGCCAAATAAAAAGATAGCGACCGTAGTGTTAGAAGTGTAAAGCGCTTGCCCGGTGATGTCACGATATGGGCGGACTAGGTTTGCCCCGGTCATGTGACAAAACAATGTGGGTCCCATGGGAGACATGCGCAGATTGGATTCTGAGACGCCGAGAACAGCGTGGAGGAAGTAGGATGTGTGGTTATGCATGATTGCTGCGGGGTGAGTCGCACCCTCATATGTATTATTTACAATGTACACCTGGCACTAATAATTATCAATCAAAGCACTTGTCACTTTATGAGAGTTATGGATCATGATATTGATGATAATAATGTATCTGTTTAAAATGTATCACTATGTATGTAATTTTAATATTATTTTGAGATATGCACTTTTGCACTTTCTTTGTGAAATCATGGTTTTGTATAAATTAATTGTAATTATGGAA
Organism: Phyllobates terribilis; assembly: GCF_046119375.1. Lineage (NCBI taxonomy): Eukaryota > Metazoa > Chordata > Amphibia > Anura > Dendrobatidae > Phyllobates > Phyllobates terribilis. Next base: position 2,167,339 of record NW_027362974.1, on the reverse strand, counting down.
TCACTGTTTGTAACTATATATATTGCACCATATGCATTTGAACTCTGCTTGAAAAAGGTTCTATGAACCGAAACGTTGCTTCTTGGGCTCATTAAAGTCCATTTTTTCTAACGAATTTTTGGAGTGCTGCCTTTTGATATACTTTCCATTGATATGCAACAGTTTGGACAGACTGCTTGGAGGCCTGGCACCTGCTAGTGAGTAATGATTAAATAGTGCTGTCTTATATATATATATATATATACAGTACAGACCAAAAGTTTGGACGCACCTTCTCATTTAAAGATTTTTCTGTATTTTCATGACTTTGAAAACTGTACATTCACACTGAAGGCATCAAAACTATGAAATAACACATGTGGAATTATATACTTAACAAAAAAGTGTCAAACAACTGAAAATATGTCTTATATTCTAGGTTCTTCAAAGTAGCCACCTTTTGCTTTGATGACAGCTTTGCACACTCTTGGCATTCTCTTGATGAGCTTCAAGAGGTTGTCTAGATTTAAAAATCTTTAAATGAGAAGGTGTGTCCAAACTTTTGGTCTGCACTATATATATATATATATATATATATATATATATATATATATATATATATGTATATTATATACACACACATACACACTTGCATATTTTATTTATATAAGTAAATATAAAAATCTATATATATGTAACTATTTATATATTGTGACAGGATTAGAGAATAAGTTCAAGCGATCACCGTCCCCTGGACCAGACATGTGCTTCAGGTATTCCAAGGCACAATTCATACGAGGCAGGTTTGGTACTACTGGTTACAACCAATTTTACAAAGTCCTGACTCACCAGAGCTCGGCCTCGTTCACAGCTCTTAACCCAAACAATTGCTTTACTCACAGCAGTTTTCCCAGGAGCAGAGAGAGCCTCTTCTTGTGGACTCTCAGCCCTATTATACCAGACCTGAACATTGCAGGTGATTAGCCAGAAAATACACTGTTCTCATGAGCGGATCGAAGGTGACATGCACACACCACACGTTTCCTCCGCTCATGTTACATATCCTCCCATCTGTTTCTGTGGCACCCCAGGGGTCTGGTTTCCACAGTAACAGCAATGTTATGTCTGAGAGCAGGTGGGAGGTCTCTTGGTCAGGAATCCTATGCATGCCGCACCTCCTGCCCAGTCCTGGGAGGGGAAGAACTTCCCCTATATAAACCTGGGGCTGAGGCAGGGTTAGTGAGTAGAGAAGAAGTAGAGACAGAGAAGCAGATATAGGAAAAGAACATCAGGAGCTCTGTGGGAGCAGTGCTACAAGGAGTCAGGGGCTGGCAGCTGCAGAGCTCGCCCTGACTGAGAAGTTATCACCGGACCCGGAGTCCGAGGCTGTGGGGACTAACTCCTATCCAGCAGCAGAAACCGACCGGCAGGGGATTGCAGGTCCTCTGGCCCAGAAACCCGAAGGCACGGTCACACGCGTGGGACCAGCACCACCGTCGTGGAGCGGAAGCTACTAGAAGGCCCCGAGTCACCGGCCATACGGGTGAGCACCACACGGTACACTCAGGGACGTGGGCTACTTATACCCGCCTCTAGCAAGGTAGCCAGAAGAGTATCGTTAGTTTGGGAGGCCTACAACTCCGCCTGGCCAGGGGAGATCCCATCTGCTCAAGGACTGACCAGGCCCCAATCGCTAGCCAGTACTCCGGGAGGGTCTATCTTTGTCACCAGTAAAGACCCTGAACTACACCGTACCGTCTCCGAGTGGTTCCTGCTACCCCCATCATCCACGTCGGCTGCCCTGAGGCCATACCCCTCCCGTTGGGGGTTATACTATCACGCTGCACAATCCTACCACCGGCCTCAGCGGTCTGCCCTGCAGCAGCAGCTCCTTAGCTGTACTCAACGGGTGGCGTAGTCGTCCAACATCTACCGCTAATACAGCGCCACTTAGTCTGACTCCCTGGGCACGGACCGGATCACCGCCACGAGACTACAACCCTCAACAGATCCGGCTCCGGGTAAGCTCCCGCGTGCGCAACGCTGCGCGACACAGGCCCAGGGGCGCGTCAACTTTTGGCGTAGTCGGCAGGATTTCGTGCCCGCAACCACCGGGTACTGCGTGCCTGAAAAAGACTGTTCAAACTTACCTGTGGTGAAGATTCCCGCCATCCGGCGCCATCTTCCGCTTCCTTCCCGCCATCGGTGGAGTTTTCCCGCCATCCGGCGCCATCTTCAGCCTTCTTCCCGCCATACATGGAGTTTTCCCGCCATTGGACGCCATCTTGAGGACGCCGCGCGGGAAGAAGAGGGGCGTGGACTCCGAAATCGCGCGAGAACTGAGGCCCCGCCTCACGTCCGGACGTTGCGTAAGGTCCTGGAAGGAGCCCAGCAGACGCCGACGTCACAGGAGCGCGACGGAAGGTCCTCAACCCTGACGATCCACTGCGGAGCCGCGGCCTACGGAAGAGGATCATCGCAAGGTAGGCCACGGTCCACTAGGGGGGAGAAGGATGTCGGATACGGAGGAGAGCTTCACCGCTTCAACCCCCGCCAGCGCCACCGCTGTTGCGGTCATGCCTTTCACCATGCCCTATATCCCGGGGGCAGCCTGGCTACCCCGGTACTCAGGGGAGTCACATACCCTGCATGACTTTAGAGAAAAGCTGGATAGCCTCTTCCAGGTGTACCCCCTCACAGAGGAGCAAAAAGTGAGCATCCTGGTGTCCCAATTAACCGGGGCAGCCCAAAGGGAGGTAAAGTCCTGGCCACCTGGGGGGAGGACTGTCGCAGGGATACTAACCCGGCTGAGGGACACCTTTGATACCCGCACCTCAGCCGAGATCAAGCTTAGATTCTACGGGTGCAAACAGCGGACACATGAGAGTATAAGGGACTATGCCCTGAACCTACAAGAGGCCCTGAGAGCCATTAAGCAGACCGACCCTGACGGCGTGGGAGACGAGGACAGGCTGTTGACTGAACAATTTATAGAGGGTTTATATTGCAATGCCCACCGAACCCAGTTGCGGGCAATGGCCTTACAGGACCCTCATCTGGGATTTGCACAGTTCAAGGACAGAGCCATCCGGGTGCTTCGAGAACCGGCACCAGGTGGCGTTGTGACCCCCAGACGCCCCACTACCACTTACCACCAGGAGGCGGCGCCCTTGTCGGCAGGGCCTGTGGGAGCTGATGCGCAGGCTTTGAACAATGACCCGGCTCCAGACCTGCACCATCAGGTCCAAGAGCTAGCTAAAAGCGTTGCTGCGCTAACCCGAACTGTGCAGTCTTTACAGGTTTCCACTCCAGGGAAGATCCAGCTGGCATCCGGACCGGAGGACATCCCGTGGCGTCGACCAAGGAGGACCCCACCGGCCAGAGGAAGACCCAGCGACCGATACAACGAGGACGGACGACCCATCTGCCGCCGCTGCAATCAACCCGGACATATGGCAAGGTACTGTCCTTTAAACTGGCACAACCTGGGGTAGAGGGCCAACCCCCAGGAAAAAGATCACCAGGCCCATCGAACTGGCGCGACAAATATGTGGGAGGACGTCCAGTCTTACCCGTGGTACTGGATGGCATTCCTATGAGTGCCCTACTGGACACCGGGTCACAGGTCACCACCATCCCGTACGTGCTCTTCAAGCAGTACTGGAATGACTCGGATATCACCCGCTACCTTGACGACGACTTGAGTATCATCGCCAGCAATGGTCAGCCCGTGCCACAGATTGGATTTAAAGAGGTGACCATTAAAATCGGTAGAGTCGAACTGGCAGCACAGGGACTGATCATTGTAGACATTGACAAACACGAGAGTCACCCAAAGATAACTCTAGGAACTAATGTAATTGAAAATTGTCTTGCAGAGGTGATTTTCCTTTTACAGCAGGTTGCCAAGAACGCCAGCTCCGGCCAGCAGCGAGTGCTCCAGAAAGAGATCCGGGCACTGATGCGACGGCAACAGCTAGAACTCTCCGGTGGTGAGATTGGTAGCGTGCGAATGTGTGACCCTTTCCCTATTGCCATGCCCCCGAAAAGTGAAATGATGATTTGGTGCCGGGCAGCTATTGGTCTGAGAGGTAGAGATTACCAGGCAATGGTAGAACCAGTTTACTCAGACAGTAGGCCCACCATTTTGACAGCACGGGGGGTGGTCAATGTACGCCATGGGAGGGTGCCCGTTCGCTTAATAAATATCGGGAAGAGGGAAGTGTACCTGCCCCGGTATGCCACGCTAGCCAAATTGTATACCATCAATCAAGATTCCATACAGTCCGTAGAACCCTTGCCTCCATCTTCCCCGGAGGAAGGTAACGGCACTAAGAAAACAATGGAGGACTGGTGTCAGCAACTACATTTGGGTACTGACTCCACTCCCTCACACCAGAAACAGGGAGTCTATCGGGTGGTTCAAGAGTACGAGAGAGTGTTTAGTAAACACCCGTTAGACTTCGGGCGAGTCAAGGGGGTAGAACACCACATCCCCACGGGAGACCATCCTCCCATAAAAGAGAGGTATCGACCCGTACCCCCTGCACACTACCAACACGCCAAGGGGATGCTTAGAGACATGAAGGAGGCTGGGGTGATCAGGGATAGCTGTAGCCCCTGGGCAGCTCCACTAGTCTTAGTCAAAAAGAAAGACAACACCATGAGGATGTGTGTAGATTACCGGAAAATCAACCGTATCACACACAAGGATGCGTACCCCTTACCAAGGATAGAGGAGTCTTTGGCTGCTTTAAGATCTGCTAACTTCTTCTCTACCTTGGATCTCACTAGTGGGTACTGGCAGGTTCCTGTAGCAGAGGCGGACCGGGAGAAGACCGCATTCACCACCCCGATGGGACTTAGCGAGTTTACCTGCATGCCGTTCGGACTCTGCAACGCACCAGGAACCTTCCAACGATTAATGGAGTGCTGTCTGGGCCACAGAAACTTCGAGACGGTCCTGTTGTACCTGGACGATGTCATCGTATATTCCAAGACGTATGAGGACCACCTGAAACACCTGGCGGAAGTGTTCGAAGCTCTGGCAAGCTACGGCCTAAAGGTGAAACCCTCCAAGTGTCACCTCCTGAAACCAAAGGTGCAGTACCTGGGACACGTGGTGAGCGCTGATGGAGTGGCTCCCGACCCTGATAAGATCACCGCAATTAAGGAATGGCCAAGTCCCTCCAGTGTAAAGGAAGTGCGGCAGTTCCTCGGGTTGGTAGGCTATTACCGCAGATTCATCCCCGGTTTCACCAAAAAGGCAGCTCCTATGCAGGACCTCCTGATAGGCCAGTCCCGGAAGGCCAAGAACCAGAAGCCACCCTTCAGATGGGAGAAGTTAGAAGAAGAGTCCTTCCGCCAGCTGAAGATGGCCCTCACGGGGGATGAAATCCTGGCGTACCCTGATTACAGCCAGCCCTTTATCCTCTACACCGACGCAAGTAACATCGGGCTAGGAGCCGTGCTGTCCCAGATCCAGCAGGGGAAAGAACGAGTAATCGCTTACGCCAGCCGAAAACTGCGACCCACCGAGAGAAACCCTGAGAATTACAGCTCATTTAAGCTAGAGTTCCTGGCAGTGGTGTGGGCAGTCACCGAACGCTTTAAGCACTACCTCGCTTCCCCCCGGTTCACCGTGTACACGGATAACAACCCGTTGACACACCTGGACACAGCAAGACTCGGTGCCCTAGAGCAGAGATGGATGGCCCGTCTGTCCAACTACGAGTTCACAATCAAATACCGGGCAGGACGCTCCAATACCAACGCGGACGCCCTGTCCAGGATGCCAAACCTACCGGACGTAGGAGAAGATCCAGAGGGACTGGAAGAAGTCGAACTCCCCGCGTTCCACCGTCATGGGACTATCCAGTATTCCCACCGGGTAAGGAGTAAGCAAGCTGCTACGTTTAATCCCTTGCCTCACTACAACTGGGCGGAAACGCAAGACAGTGACCCTGCCGTCCGACTGGTGAAGGAGATGCTGACTCGGCCAGAGGCTCGCCTTGACCCAGACGCTCCGGAGGAAGCCAAGCAACTGTGGGCTGAGAAGAGTCGACTGTTCCTTTATAAGGGGAAGTTGTGCCGCCGAATGGTTAACTCCCGGACGCATGAACTAATTTGGCAAGTAGTGGTGCCACGAAGAGACGCAGCCATGGTGATGGAGGCATACCATGACGGGGCTGGACACTTCGGATGGAAGAAGCTGGAGTTCCTGCTGCTGCGCGGGCAGTTCCACTGGGTAGGCATGAGGGGAACCATCGAGAGGTGGTGCAGAGACTGTGGCCCGTGCAACCTAAGAAGGAAGGACCGTGCCAGCCAGAAGACTCCCCTGCAGTCCATCGTCACCCGGCAGCCGTTGGAACTGGTAGCCTTGGATCATGTAAAACTGACCCCAAGCAGAAGTGGCTATGTCTACGCACTAACCATCGTGGATCACTACTCCCGGTTCTTGGTTGTCATCCCCGTCAAGGACTTAACAGCTCGAACAGCAGCTAGAGCCTTCCAGCAGCATTTCTGCCGTCCACACGGGTACCCGGACCAAGTTTTGACAGACCAGGGACCTGCCTTTGAAGCGGAGGTCTTCCAAGAATTCTGCACTCTGTATGGCTGCCGGAAGATAAGGACGACACCCTATCATCCGCAAACTAATGGACTTTGTGAGAAAATGAACCAGGTGGTGATAGATCTTCTGAAAACATTGCCCCTGGAAGAACGCAGTCTGTGGCCCGAGAGGCTGCCCGACCTAGTGGACCTATACAACCACATCCCGGTAGGTTCCACCAACTGTACCCCGGCTTACCTGATGAGGGCAAGACCTGGTAAGCTACCTGTTGACCTGGAGATGGGAGTCCTGACACCCGAGGACACTTCACCAGAAGCTGACTGGGACACAGAGAGGCAGCAGCAGTACCGGAAAGTACAGGAGAGCGTGGAGCGAAGTCTCTGTCAAGCTAGGAAAAGACAAGAGAAAACTTACAACCAGTATGCTCCCGCTGTTCCCCTGGTACCCGGAGAGCAGGTCTTGAAGAGGAAAAGGCGGCTCCACAAGTTGGACGACCAGTGGGAGAAGGACCCGTACATCGTACTGCCCTCAAGCCACGACAACCCAAAGGTCTGTACCATCAGTAAAGACGGAGGGGAAACCATAACCATTGTATCCCGGGATCACCTGAAGAAGTGTCCCGAACAGCTACGGAACCCTGAAGAGGAACAAGAAGACCCTCGACCCGTAGAGGAAAGGGAAGACATGGTTAGTACTGTGTTCGGAGACTTCCCTCGGTCTTGGACTCAAGTCAATGGCGCAGTTGTGGTACCTGTTCTCACCTTCCTCCAACCAGCATCCCAAGCACCTACGGAGCAACAGGTAGAGCTGGAAGAACAGCCGGTCCAGGAGGCAGAAGACCCCACACAGGCAGACCAGGAGGATCAACCCTCTGCTTATAGTGAACCTGCCATACCTCTAGTGAGCCAAAGGGCCCGTGGACAGCTGCCCAGTTTACCCTTGACAGCTCCTACACCCTGTAGTTCAGGGCTAGACAGTCAGCTCCGTAGGTCCACTAGGGCCACTAGAGGCCAGTTACCCGCACGTTGGAGGATTTGAAGTGTTTAAATTGTTTTATTTGTGGTCACCTGTCTGTTACTTGTGTATAATTATGTGTTTCTAGTTATTTATAGGAGTCCTTGGTGGATTTACCGGGAATCCTTTATACATGGTTGGAGCGTAACCTAGGGATGGACTAAAGACTGTTAAGGACTCGGGGCAGGACAGACCCCTACCTGGTTACGTCTCCCTGTTTTGGTGAAATGGACACCTTGCTTTTCTTCAAAAACTGCACCCAGTTGCGGACACGCCGTGACCATTCTAATATGTTTTTTTTTATTGTACCGTTTCTGTTTGTATTGGTTATGTTTTTCTAAAATATGTTTAGTCCCGGAGTACTAAATTTCACTAGGGGGGAATGTGGCACCCCAGGGGTCTGGTTTCCACAGTAACAGCAATGTTATGTCTGAGAGCAGGTGGGAGGTCTCTTGGTCAGGAATCCTATGCATGCCGCACCTCCTGCCCAGTCCTGGGAGGGGAACAACTTCCCCTATATAAACCTGGGGCTGAGGCAGGGTTAGTGAGTAGAGAAGAAGTAGAGACAGAGAAGCAGATATAGGAAAAGAACATCAGGAGCTCTGTGGGAGCAGTGCTACAAGGAGTCAGGGGCTGGCAGCTGCAGAGCTCGCCCTGACTGAGAAGTTATCACCGGACCCGGAGTCCGAGGCTGTGGGGACTAACTCCTATCCAGCAGCAGAAACCGACCGGCAGGGGATTGCAGGTCCTCTGGCCCAGAAACCCGAAGGCACGGTCACACGTGTGGGACCAGCACCGCCGTCGTGGAGCGGAAGCTACTAGAAGGCCCCGAGTCACTGGCCATACGGGTGAGCACCACACGGTACACTCAGGGACGTGGGCTACTTATACCCGCCTCTAGCAAGGTAGCCAGAAGAGTATCGTTAGTTTGGGAGGCCTACAACTCCGCCTGGCCAGGGGAGATCCCATCTGCTCAAGGACTGACCAGGCCCCAATCGCTAGCCAGTACTCCGGGAGGGTCTATCTTTGTCACCAGTAAAGACCCTGAACTACACCGTACCGTCTCCGAGTGGTTCCTGCTACCCCCATCATCCACGTCGGCTGCCCTGAGGCCATACCCCTCCCGTTGGGGGTTATACTATCACGCTGCACAATCCTACCACCGGCCTCAGCGGTCTGCCCTGCAGCAGCAGCTCCTTAGCTGTACTCAACGGGTGGCGTAGTCGTTCAACATCTACCGCTAATACAGCGCCACTTAGTCTGACTCCCTGGGCACGGACCGGATCACCGCCACGAGACTACAACCCTCAACAGATCCGGCTCCGGGTAAGCTCCCGCGTGCGCAACGCTGCGCGACACAGGCCCAGGGGCGCGTCATTTCTACCTCAGCACCGGAATATTCTTAGCTCTTAAATCATTAAACCAAAACTAGGACCCTGGACAGGGCACCTGTATTGGCCAGCTGACGTCCGGGTCTATGCTCTACAGAAAAACTAAAATATTTTATTACGTTTCTATGATCTGGGATCTCAGAAAACATATCCCTATTGTCATGGCCAGCTCCAGGTTTTTCTGGGCCCTGGGCAAAAGAGTCTCAGTGGGCCCCCTTAACACATACCACGATTCATATATATATATATATATATATATATATATATATATATATATATATATAATACAATGCAAAGATTTCACTTCTTACAGTACATGAGATATATCTATTGTAAATTCTACAAAAGCTCAAAAAACGGCGAATTGCTCCACACAGGATACTGGCCCCCATAAAATGCTCCATACAGAATACTGGCCCCCATATAAAGCTGCATACGGAATACTGGCCCCCATATAACGCTCCATACGGAATACTGGCCCTCACATAACGATCCATACAGAATACTAGCCCCCATATAACGCTCCATACAGGATATTGGCCCCCATATAACGGTCCGTACAGGATACTGGTCCCCTTATAACGCTCTATACAGGATACTGGCCCCCTTATAACGCTCTATACAGGATACTGGCCCCCATATAATGCCCCATGCAGGATGTCCCTTTCCCACCCATATAATGCTCCATGCAGGATGTCCCTTTCCCCCCATATAATGCCCCATGCAGGATATCCCTCTTCCCCACCATATAATGCCCCATGCAGGATGTTATCCCCCCTCTTTATAATGCCCCATGCAGGATGTCTCCCCCCCCTATATAATGCCCCATGCAGGATGTCTCCCCCCCTCTTTATAATACCCCATGCAGGATGTCTCCCCCCTTATATAATGCCCCATGCAGGATGTCCCCCCCCTCTTTATAATGCCCCATGCAGGAAGTCTCCCCCCTATATAATGCCACATGCAGGATGTCACCCCCCCTCTTTATAATGCCCCATGCAGGATGTCACCCCCATATAATGCCCCATGCAGGATGTCACCCCCCCATATAATGCCCCATGCAGGATGTCACCCCCCCATATAATGCCCCATGCAGGATGTCACCCCCCCCCATATAATGCCCCATGCTTCTGTTATAGCAGAAGCTGGAGTCCCTCAAGTTTAAAGGCCCCATCTATGCTATATAAGTCTGACAGTTATTTTAGGTGAAAACAACAGCTATGAATGTTCCTTCTTGTATCAATAGCGTGTCCTTGGGAGAAGATAAAGTGATTCTCCCTGGCCAGATGTTTCTTCTAGTGTAGCAATAATGTGTTCTTGCAGAAAGATGAAATGACCTTGCTAACTAGATAAGTCTAATTAAATATTTTAAAGCATACAGAAACTAGCTTTTTTCGCTTGTTCAGCTAAACTGTATAATCGAACCATATGTGGCAAATCCGTTTCCTGCCTTTAGGGTGTATATTAGCCCTGTGTTTTGTAATAAAGTTTTTAGAGTATGTTTAGACACAAACATCCTGTCCTGTTTCTTCATTCTCTCCGAGCTCGTAATCCAAAGGATAGAAGACCCAAAATTCAGTGACGACAGCTGGCGCCTCGAACAGGGACCTTGAGTTAATCTACCCAAGGGTGCTCGACCGGTCCGAGACGTGGGACGAGTGAAGCTCTCTGTTGGTGATATATACAGTGCTGAGGTAAGAATAACTGTTATATTCTACCTAATTATATCACTGCATAGAAGAGACTCCCTCACCCCCGAGCGGTCGGCTCCCCAGGTAATTCAACAGATTGTTGTCTGGCTCAGGTCCCTTTGAACCAGTAGAATCCCTCAGATAAATTGACAGTCCTGCCTTCTATCCTTTGGAGAATTTAAGAATGAAAGTATGGATCCGATGATTGTGTTGTGGATGTGTCCCGGGATTGATGTTTTTGGTCTGTTTTTCTGGTTGGCGTATAAGTCCTAGAGAGGCTAGTAGTGGAATGGTTCAGAAACCTTTGTGGCCCATTGTCTAAGTGACCATTGTCTAAGTGACTGAGGAGTCTCTTCTAGGTGAGGAGAACCGAAAAAATGGGGAACCAAAATGCCAAGGAAGGCATTATAGCCAAAGACTTAGTGGTACGCAGAGAAGGGAAACAGGCACTGATTGGAATTGACAAAATATTGTGTAAAGCGGGAATGAATGAGAATGGAGAGATGAATGGAGAGAAATGGAAATCCTTCTTTAACTCCTATCATGGATGGCTGAAAGATAAGGGTCTGTTAGGGACAGTAGATGTATGGATGAATGCATGCGCTTATTTTGAAGGAGAGATTGAAGAATTAGGAGACGGACGTTACAGACTGACAAAAACTGGAATGACAGATTTTCCTCCCTGTCCGCTCCCGACGTCACCCCCACCCCAGTACCAGAATTCCCAGGAACCTAAATGTTGGGTTTGCCCCAGATGTGGACAGCAGAATCCCTTGACAGTAGACATCTGTGTGGCATGTGGAGGACCGAGACCCCACCCAGCTAGTCTATTCCCAATGAGGACGGTAGTTGTGCCAGGAGCACCAGCAGCAGCAGCAGCAGCAGGGGGGGATGCAGTGGTTCCAGGTCAGGAAGCTCGTACAATGTTAATGTATAGACCATGGAGCCCTTCAGAGCAGTTGGCACTGATCTCCCAGCTGCCAGATCCGTCCCAGTCCCCTATGGGTTTTGCTAGAATGATCACCACCATACAGGATACGTATCATGCCACTAGAATAGATCTGCAGGGGGTAATTAAGGGAAAATTGGCAGATGAAGCCCGCTATGATAGGTTGATAGATGAGACAAAAAAAACAGTATGCCAATAGGACCGGACCCGTAGATGCAGAATCTAATGATGCAGCAGCTGGAGTCCTATTCGCAGCAGCGTTGGTAAAAGCATGTCAAGACAGGCAAGCAGAAAAGCAAGTTACACTAGAAGATAGAGTGCAGGGAAAGGAGGAAGATCCTAAGGATTATTTCTATGCACTAAAGAAAACCTGGTCAGAAATGGGGTTCAACCCCGGGAATAAGACTAGTGAGAGGGTATTAGCAAGTGCTTTCATGAATGGACTAAAGAAAGAGATTGCAGAGAAGGTAAAAGCAAGTAGACCGGACTGGAGATCAGTGAAGGCAGAAGATTTAGCTAGAATAGCTCAGGGGGCACAGCATGACATAGCGCAGGCAAAAAGAGCTGCCAGAATACATATAGTAGAGACGACCCCCAGAAACAACAGAGGCAGAGGACGGACTGAAGGAGGAGGACAGAAACTGTGTTACGGATGTAAAAAGCCAGGACATTTTAGAAAGAACTGTAGGACCAACCCGTATCCAAATGCTCAGAGTACGGGTCCTCCAGCCGACCAAACAACGCCCCCATAGGATGAGGGTAGCTTGCACATGAACCCCCTCATCTCCTTACCCCCAACTCCCAGTTGTATAGTGCAGGTGAACCTACCAGGGGGACATGAAATCGATTTCCAAATAGATACGGGGGCCGACAATTCAGTAATTACGCAAGGTGATTGGCCATATGTAGCGCCCCAAGGACTTGGTCACTACAGAGGTATTGCACCTCATCCAGAGGTGTGATATCCCACTCCCGGGTAAGGATGGAGTATGGATCAAGGCTCAGTAGGCTGCATACAGCACACACACCCCATTTCCGAGGGACAGCTCAACGGTGCTCCCACTAGACAGAAGTGCAGGCACGACAGCATCTGTCCCTGGCTGGAGTGGGGAGGGGGGTGGAATACCCAGTGCTATAGGGGCAGATAGGGGTTGGGTCCGGAGCATAGGAAGGAGCCCATTGGTTGCTAGTCACCTGGGCTCATGGTCAGAGGGAGGTATATAAGGTGGGCACTATCTTAGAACAGTGTTCAGTCTGAGAGAGGAAGTGACAGAGCAGGGCCTCTGTGGAGCTCTGCTCCGGAGGCGGGCCTAGCCTGTGAGGCCCAGCCAGCACTGAAAGAGAAAGAAGAAGAAGTTCAGTCTGTGAGGAGAAGTGGAGAAGGCAGGGAGCAGGGCTGCTGCATGGGCTCTGCTCCCTGGGCAAGCCTAGCACAGAGGCCGGGGCCAGAGAGAGAGAGAGGAGAAGGAACAGTGGAAAGGAAAAGGAAACAAGACCAGAACAGAAGTAACAAGTGAAACAGAAAGGCTCAGGAACGAGAAGGAAGAGAGAACCCTAAGGACCCAGGATATTGCGGGTGACGGGTTGGCAGAACAGGGTACCGGATCCCAAATTGGTGGAAGCGAATCATCTTCAGCCAAGAACCGGAGGTCGTGACCAGCCCTTGGTGCGACCCCTCGTTACACCTTGCTAGGAAGGCATACCATATAGGGTCAGGGACATGGGCACGTAGCCCTCCCAAGAGAAGGCCCGCGGGAGCTGGACATAAGCTTGGTCACTGGTGGGGCACGAGCCAGAGAAAGGACGGAAGGGAGCTTTGAGACATACTCCAGAAAGACCTGGGAGTTGACCGAGTCCCTTGCCTGGTGGACGCAGCACGGCTTGGGTGGTCACTGCTTCGCGAGAGTGACCTGGAGAATACAAACTGTGAGTAAAGGACATTGGATTGCAACACGTTGTCTGTGACTTCTTGCTCCTCCGGCACTATTGGTACTGGTACTATCTCCACCATCACTCCCATCATCCACGCTAACTGCCCTGAGGCTGTACTCCTCCTGTGGGGAGTCATCCCATTCTTAGCTGCACATATAACACGGGCCTCAGCGGTCTGCCTTGCAGCGGCGGTCTCCATTGACCGCAATCCACGGGTGGCGTAGTCGGACACTTGTTATTACACTAAGACTGCCACTGAATTGACCACCCTGGGCACGGACCGGGTCACCGCCACGGAGACTACAACCCCCAGCGATCCGGCTCCGGGTATTCCCTGCACAACACAGGCCCAGGGGGCGCGTCAACTTTGGCGTAGTCGGCAGGATTCAAACCAACCCGCCACCAACGGGTATTGTGTGCCTGAAAATGACTTTTGCACTTACCTAAGAGAAGTTTCCCGCCATCAGACGCCATTTTCGGGACGCCGCTCGGGAAGAAGAGGGGCGTGGACGCCGAAAGCGCGTGAGATCCGAAGCTCCGCCCCACGCACTGACGCTGCGTAAGGTCCTGGAAGGGAGAGGGAGTGACGCTGACGTCACAGGAGCGCGACGCAAGGTCCTCAACCCCGACGATCGACTGCGGAGCCGCGGCCTACGGAGGAAGATCATCGCAAGGTAGGCCACGGTCCGCCGGGGGGGGGGGGGAAGACATCGGGAACGGAGAGCAAAATGGCGGACCGGCAGCAGACTAAGCTGCCCAGCATCGGCAGTGCCCCAGTCGTCACAGGCCCCGACCAGCACCAGGAGAAGACGGGTGACGCAGGAGCGGTCGCGGGAGCAGGTAAGAGGAGTCTCCCTGTCCCGGACGCTGCCAGCGTCAGCCTGCTCCCGGGCCCCCTGGTGGAGCCGCCGATCCCGGGCGCTGCAGACACCGACCTGCTCCAGACCCCGCAACAAGCCCTGCAGCCGAGCCCTCCAGCCCTGGGCACCGCCACCACCAGCCCGCGCCCAGGCCCAAAGTCGCACCCTCTGACCCCGGGCGTCATCAACAGCGGCCTTCTCCAGACCCCGCCGCAAGGCCTACTGCACAAGGGTGCCAAGGGACAGTACGCCCTCCACGTTCACCGGCTCACGGAGGAGAAGCTGCAGTACCACCAGTACGAGGAAAGCCAAGAGGACCCGGACGGGTCTGAAGACTGCCCTCAGGAGGGAGCTCAAGGAGGACATAACTATTAAAAGAAAGTAGCGTGAGTAAGGAACTGTACAAAGTTACCCGTCAGGGTACAAGGACTGTTTTTCTTTTGAACTGTTAATAAGTGTGGTCCCCGTTGGGACAGCTAAAAGACTGTTACCCGTTTCCAAGATACCCCCTTTCTTACCTGGCTGAGGACTGAGAGCAGCCATCCCCTTTCCAACCGGCCGAGGACTGGGAACGGCCAACCCCTGGTAAATAGTTGCGCTTCTTAAAGCGCCCCCTACTGGTTTTTTAAAAGAACTGCAACGTCTACCTCAGGACGAATTAAATGGACTGTTGCACCTTTGAGAGAGAAAGTGAACACCTGGTCGCAAGTTGTCCAGCGGCCAGAAGTCAAGAATGCGTTTTTGAAGAATGTTTTATTTGCAAAAGTTTTATAGTGTGTTTTATGGTAAAAGAGTTCCGGAAGTAATAACCAAAAGTGTTTCATCAGAGTGTTTCCCATGAAGGGAATTGTACAAGTGTGTCTGTTTCCTGATGTAAGCAGTTAATGAAAAAGTTTTTGCATACCCTGTGAATTGTTTTTGCTCTGTTCCAGCCCGAGGACGTGCTGTGCTTTGCCAGGGGGGAATGTAGCGCCCCGAGGACTTGGTCACTACAGAGGTATTGCACCTCATCCAGAGGTGTGATATCCCACTCCCGGGTAAGGATGGAGTATGGATCAAGGCTCAGTAGGCTGCATACAGCACACACACCCCATTTCCGAGGGACAGCTCAACGGTGCTCCCACTAGACAGAAGTGCAGGCACGACAGCATCTGTCCCTGGCTGGAGTGGGGAGGGGGGTGGAATACCCAGTGCTATAGGGGCAGATAGGGGTTGGGTCCTGAGCATAGGAAGGAGCCCATTGGTTGCTAGTCACCTGGGCTCATGGTCAGAGGGAGGTATATAAGGTGGGCACCATCTTAGAACAGTGTTCAGTCTGAGAGAGGAAGTGACAGAGCAGGGCCTCTGTGGAGCTCTGCTCCGGAGGCGGGCCTAGCCTGTGAGGCCCAGCCAGCACTGAAAGAGAAAGAAGAAGAAGTTCAGTCTGTGAGGAGAAGTGGAGAAGGCAGGGAGCAGGGCTGCTGCATGGGCTCTGCTCCCTGGGCAGGCCTAGCACAGAGGCCGGGGCCAGAGAGAGAGAGAGGAGAAGGAACAGTGGAAAAGAAAAGGGAACAAGACCAGAACAGAAGTAACAAGTGAAACAGAAAGGCTCAGGAACGAGAAGGAAGAGAGAACCCTAAGGACCCAGGATATTGCGGGTGACGGGTTGGCAGAACAGGGTACCGGATCCCAAATTGGTGGAAGCGAATCATCTTCAGCCAAGAACCGGAGGTCGTGACCAGCCCTTGGTGCGACCCCTCGTTACACCTTGCTAGGAAGGCATACCATATAGGGTCAGGGACGTGGGCACGTAGCCCTCCCAAGAGAAGGCCCGCGGGAGCTGGACATAAGCTTGGTCACTGGTGGGGCACGAGCCAGAGAAAGGACGGAAGGGAGCTTTGAGACATACTCCAGAAAGACCTGGGAGTTGACCGAGTCCCTTGCCTGGTGGACGCAGCACGGCTTGGGTGGTCACTGCTTCGCGAGAGTGACCTGGAGAAAACAAACTGTGAGTAAAGGACATTGGATTGCAACACGTTGTCTGTGACTTCTTGCTCCTCCGGCACTATTGGTACTGGGACTATCTCCACCATCACTCCCATCATCCACGCTAACTGCCCTGAGGCTGTACTCCTCCCGTGGGGAGTCATCCCATTCTTAGCTGCACACATAACACCGGCCTCAGCGGTCTGCCTTGCAGCGGCGGTCTCCATTGACCGCAATCCACGGGTGGCGTAGTCGGACACTTGTTATTACACTAAGACTGCCACTGAATTGACCACCCTGGGCACGGACCGGGTCACCGCCACGGAGACTACAACCCCCAGCGATCCGGCTCCGGGTATTCCCTGCACAACACAGGCCCAGGGGGCGCGTCACATACATTGACACTGATTTTTCACATCATGTCATTGCCACCCCCTTCAATTCCCCGTCTGTCCTGCTTCCTGTCACTAAAAGAATTCCCCTGCAAATTCAAGGAGCCACTGTACATAGCAAGCTCATGGTATCGCCCCGAGGCCAATGTAACCTTTTGGGAAATGATGTGTTTTCCCAATTACAAGCACATATTGAGTATCATCCCGATGGCACTGTCACCATGACCCCAGGTTTAAAACCAAGTACCCTTTGCAAAATTATGTCACTAGATATTGCCAGCATAGAAGAGACAAATGAGTTTCCCCCGATATTGGAGCAGGCTGTACCACATGATTTTTGGGCCTCAGACAAAACAGATGTTGGTAGGTTAAGAGTTCAACCAGTAATGGTGAAATTAAAACCAGGAGCCATCTTGCCTCAACAGAGGCAGTATCCCCTTAGCTCGGCTCAGGAGAATGCCATAGCCCAGCAGGTCCAAAAATTACTACAGAGAGGAGTCCTAGTCAAAACCCAGTCCCCTTGCAACACTCCCCTGTTCCCAGTAAAGAAAAAGAGTGTGCCAGGACAACCAGCCGCATATAGAATGGTCCATGACCTCCGGTTGGTTAACAAAGCCACAGAACTTCTAACACCAGTTGTGCCCAACCCGCATACTCTTCTGTCACAGATACCTTCTAACTCTCTTTGTTTTTCAGTGGTCGATTTGGCAAATGCATTTTTCAGTGTACCATTACATCCTGACTGCCAGTACCTGTTTGCTTTCACATTCCAGGGCAGTCAATATACATGGACAGTGTTGCCACAGGGTGCCCAGAATTCACCCACAATGTACACTGCAAGTCTGCAGGAAATACTGGAGGGATGGTCTGAACCACATATCGTTGTTTTGCAATATGTCGATGACCTGCTCATTTGTGCCCCCTCCAGGAAACAATGTCATAGTGCAACTATATCGCTTATGTTGTTTCTCTATCACGCTGGCTGCAAGGCATCGAAAGATAAGCTTCAGTTTTGTAAATCTTCAGTCACCTTTTTGGGACATTGCATTACACCAGGAGCTCGTCATTTAACAAATGCACGTAAACTAGCAGTACAGGCATTCACCGTCCCCATTAATGTTGCAGCCCTCAGAACTTTTCTTGGACTTGTTTCCTATTGCAGACAGTGGATTCATGCCGCCTCTGTTTTAATGCAGCCCCTCTATGACTGTCTTACCCCAACACCTTTTGTACTAACATCAGAGGCAATAGACTGTTTTTATTCTCTCAAGAACCGTATTTTGGCTGCTCCAGCTTTGGGTACACCTAATTATGAGCTCCCATTTACTCTGTACCTTCATGAACAAGCTGGACATGCAGCAGGAGTTTTAACTCAAACACACGGTGATAATCAGAGACCTGTTGCCTATTTTAGTGTCAGATTGGATGCGGTAGCCAGAGGTGCACCATCCTGCGTACGTGCTCTGCATGCTGTTGGACTATTACTCCATAAATCCGCAGACATTGTTCTTGACCACCCGCTCACCGTTCTAACACCTCATGATGTCTACACTATATTGAATCAAGTGCAACCCGCTCACCTCTCAGCAGCACGTCATCTCAGGTTACAATGTGCACTGTTAATGCCTCCCAATGTTTCTTTACAGAGGTGTACTACCCTGAATCCAGCAACTTTGTTACCTCTCTCGGATCTAAAGGAGGAGTCAGGTACTGTGCTTTTTAAGGAAGATCCAAGAGAGGAAGTTCCTCATGACTGTGTACAAATGATGGCACAAGAAACGGCAGGTTTACCTACTGTATTTGAACATGAATTACAAAATGCAGATTTTGAATTTTTTGTAGATGGATCCCGTCATCAGGACGATTCAGGTACCTTCCATACTGGATATGCAGTTGTCTCCCTCAATGCAGTAATCAAGGCAGAACCAATGCTCCCACACCAGTCGGCTCAAGAAGCTGAACTTAGGGCCCTAACCGAGGCCTGTAAACTAGCGGAAGGTAGTATTGTTAACATTTACACAGATTCTAGGTACGCATTCGGTATATCGCATGATTTTGGTCCAATATGGAAGTCAAGAGGTTTCCTGACGGCAGCAGGACACCCCATTAAGAATGCTGATGCGGTCCAGCAGTTAATTAATTGATGCGCTACAACTACCTAAACAAGTAGCTGTCATAAAGGTAAGAGCACATACCAGACGCACCGACTAGGTAAGCAGAGGAAACGCGATGGCAGATGCAGCGGCAAAAACAGCAGCCTGTAAGCCGCAACAAGGGTCAACAGTACGTCAGTTAAGTGCCCCTAAAAACCCCTTTGTGTCGGAGGACATCTTATCCCAAATGCAGGCGCAGGCTCAAAAGGAGGAGGTTGATAAGTGGTTAAAGGAAGGTGCATGCCTGAATGAAGCAAATGGGGTATGGGGGAAAGGGACACGACGATGCCTTCCAAGGGCACTGTACCCAGCAGCTGCCCAGATACTACATGGGCCGACACACCAATCTAAAACGGGTGTGATGAGTGTGATGCAGAAACATTGGGTGGCACCAGGATTCTCCACCTGTATTGAAAACCTGGTACAAGGGTGCATGATATGTGCTACACATAATCAGGGTAGAGTAGTTAAAACACCACCCAAACACACCCCCCGGCCCCTTTATCCATTCCAGAGACTGCAAATTGATTATATTCAGCTGCCAAAGTCAGGATCATGGGAATATGTGTTGGTCTGTATTGATTTGTTCTCAGGATGGCCAGAGGCTTTCCCGATTGCCAAAGCCACGGCTACGGCAACCGCAAAGAAACTGCTTGCGGAGGTGGTCTGCAGGTATGGGGTACCAGAGGTAATTGAGAGTGACAGAGGTACACACTTCACAGGTGAAATAATGAATGAAGTCATGTCAGCTCTAGGAATTCAACAAGCATTCCATACCCCATATCACCCACAAAGTAGTGGTACAGTGGAAAGACTGAATGGGACATTGAAATTAAAAATTCAGAAAGCCATGGCTGAGACAGGAAAACCATGGCCGGACTGTTTACCACTTGCTCTGTTTTCAGCAAGATACACGCCTAATAGAAAGACTGGACTCTCTCCATATGAGATATTGTTTGGCAACGTACCCGGCCTAGGGTGTTTCTATCCGCAAGCATTAGAAATGAACAACCATGTGCTAAGTTCCTATGTGAGGGCTTTACACAAAAAGATTAAGCAAGTACATGATAATGTCTTCAGTTCTCTTCCAGATCCAGATCAAGACTCTAGCAGCCATACGCTGCAACCTGGAGACTGGGTGGTTATAAAAAGACACGTGAGGAAAAGCCTAGATCCACGGTTTGACGGACCCTTTCAAGTTCTGCTGACCACAAGTACAGCCGTTAAGCTAGAGGGAAAAGAGACCTGGATCCACGCGTCCCATTGCAAAAAGATACTAGGAGAACCAGCGGACAAAGAATGATGACATTGTTTATACTTACCTGCATACTTGCGACCACAGGTGCATGGACTAGGTTAGGCACCATGGATGGAGACGACAATAGATTCATTAGACACCATCTTGCTCTAATCGATGGACTAAAGGAGCAAAACCAGACCATTGCTAATTGTTGGATATGTACACATGCCCCTGTGACGTCCACTAGCATACCCTTTCTCGCTGTCCCGGTCTCATGGGAAGAGATAAACTTTTGAGTGAACTGTTCAGATACTTTGGCCAATAATTCCACACAGATTTTCCTTTCTAAATCCCGCAAATTGGTTTAAAGGTATTGGTGGGTGGTTGGCTGGTATAGTACAAGCTATTTTACAGGTTTTGCTAATGTGTCTTGCGGTTTATTTGGTTTTTAAGTTTTTTTTAATGTGTATTCAGCGTTGCACTAAAAGAAAACATAGAAATTCGTATTGATAAATGAAGGAACAAAAGGATGGAATGTTATAGCAGAAGATGGAGTCCCTCAAGTTTAAAGGCCCCATCTATGCTATATAAGTCTGACAGTTATTTTAGGTGAAAACAACAGCTATGAATGTTCCTTCTTGTATCAATAGCGTGTCCTTTTGAGAAGATAAAGTGATTTCCCCTGGCCAGATGTTTCTTCTAGTGTAGCAATAATGTGTTCTTGCAGAAAGATGAAATGACCTTGCTAACTAGATAAGTCTAATTAAATATTTTAAAGCATACAGAAACTAGCTTTTTTCGCTTGTTCAGCTAAACTGTATAATCGAACCATATATGGCAAATCCGTTTCCTGCCTTTAGGGTGTATATTAGCCCTGTGTTTTGTAATAAAGTTTTTAGAGTATGTTTAGACACAAACATCCTGTCCTGTGTCTTCATTCTCTCCGAGCTCGTAATCCAAAGGATAGAAGACCCAAAATTCAGTGACGACACCTCCATACATTAAAAAAAAAAATCAAATACTCACCCTCACCTCACTCCTCCTCACCTGCTGCCGCTGCTCAGGTCCGGACTCCATTGCTGGCATCTTCCCGCTCTGCGCTGCCTGTGAGGGTGCGGTGGAAAGACATCACCGCGCCCTCTAACCTGAGACATCACAGGGAGCGCAAAGCGGGAAGACAGCGGAGCTGCGGAGGCATGGGGAGAGGTAAGTATCCGGCTGCCGGGGCCCTGAGCAAGTGGGGGAGAAGGGCGGGCGCTGGCACCGCTCTCCTTCGCCCATAGCCCGGCGTGGTGCCCGACCGCAAGTGGGCCCTCTCGCCTGCTCAGGGCCCTGGCACTTGCCCGGGTGCTGACGCCGGCCCTGCCTATTGTTCTGTACAGACTCCTGTACTTCTAGTACCTGAGCACCTGACACGTCTGACATTTTTACCTCAGATCAAGCTGCGTTTTACAGTATCAGCAAAAGATATGAGATTTTAGAAATTTCACTCATATGCTTGATTTTTTTTCCTGACTGAATTTGACAAATGCAGCGTTTTTAAAATCCACAGCGTGTCAATTCTCTCAGTGTTTTTGTAGCTTTTTTTTTACAAAGAAATGAAAGGGGGAAAAAATGCTGTAAAAAATGCAAGTTTTTTACAGCGTTTTGACAGCGGTTGTGGTGAATGAAACTAACTTTATTAAAAATGTACTGTAGACAAAGCTCATATGTAATCCACACCCAAAAAAAGGCTACAAAAAAGTGACAAAAATGCAGGGAACATGAGGAAAACCAGGGGTTTTGAACACAGTGTTTTTACTGCCAAGACAAGTTTTTATTGTTGCAGTAAAAAACACAGAAAAACGCTATGTATGAGGGTCACTAACATGGGCCCTTCAAAGTTAAGCTTAAATAATATTCTAGATATGACTCTATTATACCAACTGAGCTAAACTGCAAGGGTCCCCGCAGGGCCTGACTGTCCATCTGGAAGTTCCAACAAATACCAGATGGGCCGGTGTGGACACTTGTTGACAGTATCCACTTTCTGAGGATGTGGATATCATTAACCATTAACAACTAAGGTGGAGCAGAGAGCCATGGACTCCCTGCTCTGCCACTTGCTCAGAAAAGCCGTAGACTGCTTATGTCTTATGAACTCAAAGAGGTCAGCACCACATGAGGGACATCAGGCGATGCAATGACCTCACTTCAACATCTGCTGCACCTAGACTGTAGTGAGGAGGAGAATATCACCCCTCAGCGTGGGAGAGAGGGGGTGATAAGTATTAGCATATGTTTCTGGTTTCCCAGGACACAATTATTACATAAGAAGGCCCGGGGGGCATTATAAGGATACACAGGGCACCACTGTCATGAGACATTATTATTATTATTAGTCAGTATAGGGGGCATTATTATTATAACGTAGCCCAGTGAATATAAGTATTATTATAAGGAAAAAGAGGACACCATTATTGATAGCAATAAATTTAGATTTTCTTCAAGTATTTGCAATTTGAGGAGATCTGAGTTGCTGCAAATCTATTTTTTTTAATTTGTCAAACTAGGTGAAAACATTGTCTGCTCTCTGTTACTGATAGAGGAGACTAGATTACTCAACGTGCTCTCCTCACACACTGAGCAGCACTTATGTCCATAAAATGGCCGCTGGGGGAGGATCATGTGACCAGATCAGCCTATCGTATCAGCCTCCTCCAACAGACAAGCAGCTCTCCTATGTGAGGAGTTTTAGTATTGGAGGCTGAGGACAGGTCTGGTCACTGCTCCTCCACCAGCGGCCATTGTATGGACAGAATGCTGCTCAGTGTGTGAGGAAAGCTGCACTAATAAGTGTAAATGGCCGCCCCCTTTAATATACGTGCTTAAATATTTAAGGGGTGCAGTGAAAAATTTATATGCGAGCAAGTAAGGTTCAAATTTCGGTGTTAATTTCACTTAATATCATTGTGGCAGTGTAAAAAAAATGTTAATGCTCATTGATTAGTTGACGCCGACCCATGCACCAAAGAAGATGCCACATCTGTCGCTCACTAGATTGTTTTATGTTTAGGCTGCCCTCTACTGACAACTAGAGGAATCATTTGCAGGTCAAGTATGTAAATCTGCATGGTATAGCATTAGTACATGAAATTGGCCCACTAAGGGTCTTCTCTATGCAATTATAGCCTATTGTGAACTCCCATGCCCAATATATTTGAGTGTCGCTTGTACTATTTATTTGAGAAGCCTTATGAGTATAGTATGCCCTTATCAGAATGACAATGTTTGCAATAGGCATATAGATTGTATGATATGTCATGGAACGCACTCAGCTGTAAAGTTCCAGGATTGACTGTGCATTGAAATCTAGGTGACAGCGGCGAGGCGGCTTCACTGTGTCCATGATCACATGATCCCGGTGCTGGTCACATGCTCTGACTGGGAGAATGGCGGCCAGGTGGTTCCGGCGTGTGGAACGCATACTGACTCTCCGGTCACGTGCTTCCTGTCACGTGTTTCCGGTGACCACGGATATCCGGTTGTGCTTGGAGCACATGGGGCGTGCAAAAGAGACGGTTGCATCTAGTTTGGAGTTGATTATTTGTGGTCCTCAAACAATCAACTCCATTCTAGCTGATTCACCATTGAGCCGTCTAGTTTGGAGTTGATTTTTTGAGGGCTCATTTTATCAGCTCCACTCTAGACGGATCACTACTGAAGTGACTGGATCGGGGGGATATTTTGTGGATCTCATTCCAGCATCTCCACTCTAGCTGATTCACTGGTGAGGTGACTGGATCGGAGTGGATATTTTGAGGATCTCATTCCAGCATCTCCACTCTAGCTGATTCACTGGTGAAGTGACTGGATCGGAGTGGATATTTTGAGGATCTCATTCCAGCATCTCCACTCTAGCTGATTCACTGGTGAGGTGACTGGATCGGGGGGATATTTTGTGGTCCTCATTCCAGCATCTCCACTCTAGCTGATTCACTGGTGAGGTGACTGGATCGGAGTTGATCTTTTGATGATCTCTCTGCAGCTTCTCCATTCTAGACAGTTCAGTTTCTACACTGAAGTTCCTCAAAAAATCACCTCCAATGTCTAGAATGGAGCAGATTCCCGGATCCTCATAGCCTGCAATGTAGTGGAATTGGAATGTACACACATTGTAGATATAGATCAGCCTTATAATTCTAATGATTTCATGTTTTTATTTTTTAAGTACTTGCTCAAACTGTTATATTTATTACGTATTTCCAAAGGGCAAAATTTTATTTTTTTCATGATTAATCAAACTTGCATTTTATTATCGCTTTTTGTAATATAAATAATCACACACAGCGCTGATCGTTCAGTTTTACGTGGGGAAAAACGTAACAAAGCGCAGCGACAGAGTCCTCATAATTTACAACATTGTATTGGAGTGGATTTTTTGAGGACCTCATTTTAGTAACTCCATTCTAGCTGATTCACCAGTGAGCCGTCTAGATAGGAGTAGATTTTTTGAGGACCTCATTTTAGTAACTCCATTCTAGCTGATTCACTAGTGAGCCGTCTAGATCGGAGTGGATTTTTTGAGGACCTCATTTTAGGAACTCCATTCTAGCTGATTCACTACTGAGCCGTCTAGATCGGAGTAGATTTTTTGAGGACCTTCCTATAGCCTTCACTCTGTACAGTTTGGTGCTGAGGTGACTGGAATCGAGTTTTCTCAAAGAGTGAGCGGAGCCTCGTGGGGAGTAACGTAACAAAGCGCAGCAACACAGTCCTCATAATTTACAACATTGTATTGGTGTGGATTTTTTGAGGACCTCATTTGAGCAACTCCATTCTAGCTGATTCACTAGTGAGCCGTCTAGATCGGAGTGGGTATGTTGAGGATCTCCCTGTAGCCTCCAAACTGTACAGGTGCTGAGGTGACTGGAATCGAATTTTCTCAAAGAGTGAGCGGAGCCTCGTGGGGAGTAACGTAACAAAGCGCAGCAACACAGTCCTCATAATTTACAACATTGTATTGGTGTGGATTTTTTGAGGACCTCATTTGAGCAACTCCATTCTAGCTGATTCACTAGTGAGCCGTCTAGATCGGAGTGGGTATGTTGAGGATCTCCCCGTAGCCTCCAAACTGTACAGGTGCTGAGGTGACTGGAATTGAGTTTTTCAAAGAGAAGGTGTAGCCTCGCGGGGAAAAACATAGCA
Source organism: Phyllobates terribilis (assembly GCF_046119375.1). Lineage (NCBI taxonomy): Eukaryota > Metazoa > Chordata > Amphibia > Anura > Dendrobatidae > Phyllobates > Phyllobates terribilis. Next base: position 2,142,015 of record NW_027362974.1, on the reverse strand, counting down.
GAGTGCAGCCGACAGTCCTCATAATTTACAACATTGTATTGGAGTGGATTTTTTGAGGACCTCATTTGAGCAACTCCATTCTAGCTGATTCACTAGTGAGCCGTCTAGATCGGAGTGGGTATGTTGAGGATCTCCCTGTAGCCTCCAAACTGTACAGGTGCTGAAGTGACTGTGACTCGCCCCCTGGGCCGTGGGGCACTCGGATCCGGGCAATAGGGAACGATGGGGGTAGTAGTGGCAACCCGGTTCCGTGGCTCAGGGTGGTCAGGCCAGTGGTAGTCCGTTATGTGCTATTGATTATGTCCGACTACGCCACCCGTGGATTTGCGGTCATTAGGAACCGCCGCTGCAGGGCAGACCGCTGGGGCTGATGATATATGCAGCTGGGATGGTGTGACTCCCCACGGGAAGAGTGTGGCCCCAGGGCAGTGTGGTGGATGGTGGGAGTGATGGTAGTGAGAGTCCCGGTGCCGATAGTGCTGGAGGAGCAAGGAGCACACAGACAACAAGTTGCAGTCCAGGGTCTTTACTAAAACAGGTAAACTGACCCATAAACAGTCCCGGCTAGGAGGGGACCTGGATGTCTGAGAGCAACGGGGAAATTGGCCCTGGTCAGGGTGAGGGTGTAGGCCTACCGTGCTTTCTGCGCTCCTTCTGGCTATCTCCTCGTTATTGGGTAACAGCCCACGTTTCCGAGCTTTCCGTGTATTCTCGCCTGTATAGCCTGCGACGTGGGTTCCTTTCTGCTCCCAGCCTTGTACGGCTTTACTGGTCCCTTCGGTTGTGGCAGGGCCTCCAGGCTTCTTAGGCCAAGGAATATACAGTCCCTTGCGAACTTGTTATCTGCTGGAGAATGTGGAATCCTCCCAGCCTCAGACACCAAAGTCTGGTAAAGTAAGTATTTTATCTGCCAAGACAGGCTCTCTTCGCCTCTTGTCTCTGGCTTGTGGCTCTCCTCCTGCCACACTTCCTCTTAGGTGCAGTGCAACTGTCTGTCCCTGCTCTGCTCTGGGACAAGTCTCAGTGCTGAGACAGGCCATCAAGTTCTCTCTAACCCTGCCCCCAGTACCAGCTTTTATAGGGGCAGCCTGCTCCCCCTACTGGCCTGAGACAGGAGGCATTGCATGCTAATGTTCCCCTGACCAGAGAACCTCCCGCTTGCTTTCAGACACAACTTTAATTACACTTGTGGCATCCAGGCCAGGCTGACACATTCCCCCCTAGTAAAATTTAGTACTCCGGGACTAAACAGTAAACAAAGACAATATGCATAACTATAAAACATTATCAGGAAAGTGACGCACAGATTGAGTTCTTAAGGTCACAGTGTGGTCTTTGACCGGGTGTCCATATCACCAATACAACGGGGAGCCTTAACCAGGTGGGGGTCTGTCCTACCCCAAGTCCTTTACAGTCTTAGTTCATTCCTGGGTTAGGCTCCGAACGCAGTCCATACAAGGTCCTGGTTATAAAAAGTCCATAACCTGTGAGTCCTTACGGTAGCTGCAAGAAACTGAAACACAGAATTACCAGACATGCATGTAACTTGGCAAACAATTCAACATTTGGCAACAGGGTTATTTACAATCTTAGCGCGCTCTATATTTTCCAGCGAGCGGGTATCTGCCCCTTTGTGCTCCTGGTTGACCTCCTTAACCCACTGTCTGGTGGTGGACCAACCTGGCTTTCCCCACTAGCGTTAGGGGTACAGCTACCAGCTGGGTGTACAGGTAGGGCAGGCAGCTGTCTGCGGGTCCTTTGGCTTACCGCAGGCATGGCAGGCTCACTGTCAGCAGAGGGTTGACTCTCCTGGGCTGCTGGTACAGGCTCTTCTGCCTCTGGAACCGCTTGCTCCTCTTCACCTTCCGGCTCTGGTGTTGGTTGTTTCTGTGCTGGTTGCAGGAAATGCAGGACAGGTACCACTATGGCATCATTTATGCGAGTCCAGGACTGAGGGAACTCTCCGAGAACGGTGCTGATCATTTCTTCCTTGACCTCTGCGGGTTCAAGGTCACTCTGATCCTCTTCTGCACTACGGAGTTGCTCGGGGCACCTTTTGAGGTGGTCTCTGGAGACGACACTAGTGGTTTCTCCTCCGTCCTTGGTGATTATGCACACCTTTGGGTTGTCGTGGTCAGACTGCAGTACGGTGTAGGGTTCCCTTTCCCACTGGTCGTCCAACTTATGTAGCCTTCTCTTCCGCTTCAGGACTTGCTCACCAGGTTCTAGGGGACCAGCAGGGGCGTGTTGGTTGAAGAGTTTTTCTTGCCTCTCTCTCACCTGGGCCAGGCTCTTCTCCACACTCTCCTGTACCTTCTTGTACTGCAGTTGCCTTTCCGTATCCCAGTCCGCATCCGGGGAGGTGTCCTCAGGTATTAGGACTCCCATCTCCACGTCTACGGGCAGCTTACCTGGTCTAGCTCGCATCAGGTAAGCCGGGGTGCAGTTTGTAGCATTCACCGGGATATTGTTGTATAGGTCTATCAGGTCCGGCAGTTTTTCTGGCCACAGGCTGCGTTCCTCCAGGGGCAACGTCTTCAGGAGATCAATGACTATATTGTTCATCTTCTCACACATCCCGTTGGTTTGGGGGTGGTAAGGCGTTGTACGAATCTTCTTACAGCCATAGAGGTTGCAGAACTCCTGGAAGATTTCAGCCTCGAACGCAGGACCCTGGTCTGTCAGGACCTGTTCCGGATACCCGTGTGGATGGCAGAAATATTGCTGGAAGGCTCTGGCCGCTGTTTGGGCTGTCAAGTCTTTTACCGGGACCACCACGAGAAAACGGGAATAGTGGTCCACGATTGTCAGGGCGTAGATGTACCCTGACCGGCTTGGAGCCAACTTGACATGGTCTAGAGCTACCAGCTCAAGAGGCTGCGTGGTGACGATGGGCCTCAAGGGTGTCTTCTGGCTGGTGCGGTCCTTCCTCCTTAGGTGACAAGGGCCACAGTCTCTGCACCATTTTTCTACAGCACCTCTCATGCCGACCCAAAAGAATCTTCCTCTTAGCAGGAACTCCAGTTTCTTCCAACCGAAGAGCCCCGCTCTGTCATGGTAAGCCCCCAGGACCATAGCTGCATCTCGCCTTGGGACCACGACTTGCCAGGTCAGCTCGTGCGTCCGGTGGTTGACAATCCTTCTGCACAACTTGCCTTCGTAGAGGAACAGCTTGCTCTTCTCTTTCCATAGCTGCTTGGCTTCCTCTGGGGCATCTGGATCTAAGCGGGCGTCTTTCCGGGTCAGCAGATCTTTCACCAGGCGGATTGCAGGGTCACTATCTTGGGTCTCGGCCCAGCTGTGGTGAGGTAGGGGATTGATCATCACGGTTGTTAGATCTCCTCCTTCACGCGGTGAGAGTATTGAGCGGCTCCATACCGGTGAAACGCGGGGAGTTCTACCTCCTCCAGCTCTTCTGGGTCTTCGTCACCTTCAGGTAAGTGAGGCATCCTTGATAGGGCGTCCGCGTTGGCATTGGTTTTGCCTGCCCGGTACTTGATCACGAAGTCATAGTTGGAGAGACGGGCCATCCACCGCTGTTCCAGGGCACCCAGTCTTGCATTGTCCAGGTGTGTCAACGGGGTGTTGTCCGTGTACACGGTGAACTTTGCGGAGGCCAGGTAATGCTTGAAGCGTTCCGTCACGGCCCACACCACCACCAAGAATTCTATCTTGAAGGAGCTGTAATTCTCCGGGTTCCTCTCGGTGGGCCTCAGCTTCCGGCTGGCGTACGCGTTCACCCTTTCTCTGCCCTGTTGGTTTTGGGACAGTACGGCTCCCAGTCCCACATTACTGGCATCTGTGTGGAGAATGAAAGGCTGGCCGTAATCAGGGTAGGCCAGGATCTCATCCCCCGTGAGGGCCATCTTTAGCTGGCGGAAGGACTCCTCTTCCGGTTTATCCCTCTTGAAGGGTGGCTTTTGACTTCTGGACTTAGACTGTCCGATCAGGAGGTCGTGCATAGGAGCTGCCTTCTTAGTGAACCCAGGGATGAACCTTCGGTAGTAGCCTACCAACCCGAGAAACTGTCTCACGTCTTTGATGTTCGAGGGGCTTGGCCAGCTCTTGATTGCCGTGACCTTGTCAGGGTCGGGGGCCACTCCTTCCGCGCTTACCACGTGCCCGAGGTACTGGACCTTCGGTTTCAGCAGGTGACACTTCGATGGTTTCACCTTCAGGCCATAGCCTGCCAGGGCTTCGAACACCTCGGCCAGGTGCTTTAGGTGGTCCTCGTAGGTCTTCGAATAGACGATCACGTCGTCCAGGTAAAGGAGAACCGTCTCGAAGTTTCGGTGCCCTAGACAGCATTCCATCAGCCGCTGGAAGGTCCCTGGTGCATTGCAGAGCCCGAAAGGCATGCAGTTGAATTCGATCAGTCCCATCGGGGTGGTGAAGGCGGTCTTCTCCTTGTCAGCCTCTGCCACAGGAACCTGCCAGTACCCGCTAGTAAGGTCCAAAGTAGAAAAGAAGTTAGCTGATTTTAGTGCGGCTAAAGACTCCTCTATTCTAGGCAGCGGATATGCGTCTTTGTGGGTGATACGGTTGATTTGTCTATAGTCCACGCACATTCTCATGGTGCCGTCTTTCTTTTTCACCAGAACCAAGGGGGCTGCCCAGGGGCTACAGCTATCTCGAATGACCCCAGCTTCTTTCATTTCTCTTAGCATGCTCTTTGCGTTCTGATAATGTGCAGGGGGTACAGGTCTGTGTCTCTCTTTTATTGGTGGGTGGCTCCCTGTGGGGATGTGGTGTTCTATCCCTTTTACTCTGCCGAAGTCTAGCGGGTGCTTACTAAAGACTCTCTCGTACTCCTGTACCACCCGGTAGACTCCTTGTTCTTGGTGCAGGGGAGTGGAGTCAGCACCCACGTGGAGTTTCTGGCACCAGTCCTCCTTTTGTTTCTGGGAGCCATTACTCTCCGCCTGAGGAGATGGAGGCAAGGGTTCCACGGCCCTGATAGCTTTGTGTTCGACCACAAACAGCTTGGCGAGTGTAGCGTACCTGGGTAAGTGTACCTCCCTCTCCCCAATGTTGAGAATGAGGATGGGCACCCTCCCATGACGGACATCAACCACCCCCCGGGCTGTCAAAATGGTGGGCCTGCTGTCTGAGTACACGGGTTCTACCATGGCTTGGTAGTCTCTACCTCTCAACCCGATTGCAGTCCGACACCAGATCATCATTTCACTTTTGGGAGGCATGGAAATGGGGAATGGGTTACTCAGTCTTACGCTACCGATCTCACCACCAGACAGTTCTACCTGCTGCCGTCTCATCAGGGCTTTTATCTCCTTGTTGAGGACTCTCTGTTGGCTGGAACTAGCATTCACCGCCACCAGTTGTAAGATTACAATTACCTCTGAAAGACAATTTTCAATCACGTTAGTACCCACAGTTATTTTAGGGTGACTTTCACGACGGTCAATGTCCACAATAATCACTCCCTGTGTCGGTAGTTCAACTTTACCAATTTTAATGGTCATCTCCTTGAACCCCATCTGCGGCACGGGTAAGCCGTTACTGGCGATGATGCTCAAGTTACTGTCTGGATACCGTGTGATATCAGCATCAGTCCAATACTGCTTAAAAAGTACATAAGGGATAGTGGTTACTTGTGACCCAGTATCCAGCAAGGCGCTCATGGGGATACCGTCCAGCACCACGGGTAAAACCGGGCGCCCCCCAACGTACTTATTACGCCAATTGTAAGGGCCTGGTGATCTTATGCCTGGGGGTTGGCCCTCTGCCCCAGGTTGGACCCGTTTAAATTACAGTACCTGGAAATGTGTCCGGGCTGGTTGCATCGACGGCAAATGGGCTGTCCACCCTCTGCGTAGCGGTCTGTGGGCCTCCCTCGGAACGACGGGATCCTCCTCTGTCGACGCCACGGGACATCCTCCAGACTTGAAGCCAGCTCGATGGGTCTTGACGGGTCCACTTGCAACGCCTGGACGGTCCTGGTCAACGCCGCGACGCTCCTGGTCAGCTCCTGGACTTGGTGGTGCAGGTCTTTCGACGGGGCTTGGTTCAGGGCCTGTGCATCAGCCCCCACGGGATCCATAGAGGAGGGCGCCGCCTCCTGGTGGTTGGTGAGAGCAGGGCGCCGGGGGTTTATAGCGCCACTGGTTGCAGATTCACGGAGCACCCTTATGGCCCTGTCCTTAAATTGGGCAAAGGTCAGGTCGGGGTTCTGAAAGAACATGAGGCGCAGTTGGGCCCTGTGGGCGCTAGACAGCTGACCTTCTATGAATTGTTCTGTTAGCAGCTTATCCGTTTCCTGCACACTGCCAGGGTCAGTTTGTTGAATAGCCCTCAGGGCTTCCTGCAGATTTAGGGCATAGTCTCTGATGCTGTCCTGTGCCCGCTGCTTACACCCATAGAACCTCATTTTAATTTCAGCGGAGGTACGTGTGTCAAAGGTACCCCGCAGCCGGGCCAGAATACCCTTCACAGTTCTTTTCTCCTCAGTGGGCCATGATTTTACCTCCCTCTGGGCTGCGCCAGTTAACTGCCCTGTTAATATGCTGACCTTCTGTTCCTCTGTCAGGGGGTAAACTTGGAACAAACTGTATAGCCTTTCCTTGAAGTCAGTTAGGGCATGGGGCTCCCCTGAGTATTTGGGCAGCCAGGCCGCTCCAGGGATGTAGGGCAGGGAAAAGGGCATCACCGCTGCTGCAGCTGCGTTGGTGGTAGTGGGCACCTCTGTATACGACATCTTTCTCCCCCCTAGTTAAGCGTGGCCTACCTTCCGACGATCCTCTTCTGTAGGCCGCGGCTCCACTGCTGCTGCTATGGACGAGGACCTGGCGTCGCGCTCCGATGACGTCAGCGTCGCTCTCTCTCCCTTCCAGGACCTTGCGCAGCGTCGGTGCGTGGGGCGGAGCTTCGGATCTCGCGCGGTTTTGACGTCCACGCCACTCTTCTTCCCGCGCGGCGTCCTGAAGATGGCGTCTGATGGCGGGAAGCAGCTGCGGATGGCGGGAAGACGGCAGAAAACGGCGAGAAACGGTCCAAGATGGCGTCTGATGGCGGGAATCGGCTCCGGATGGCGGGAAACTTCGCCACAGGTAAGTTACAAAAGTCTTTTTCAGGCACACAGTACCCGGTGGTTGCGGGCACGAAATCCTGCCGACTACGCCAAAGCTGACTCGCCCCCTGGGCCGTGCGGCACTCGGATCCGGGCAATAGGGAGCGATGGGGGTAGTAGTGGCAACCCGGTTCCGTGGCTCAGGGTGGTCAGGCCAGTGGTAGTCCGTTATGTGCTATTGATTATGTCCGACTACGCCACCCGTGGATTTGCGGTCATTAGGAACCGCCGCTGCAGGGCAGACCGCTGGGGCTGATGATATATGCAGCTGGGATGGTGTGACTCCCCACGGGAAGGGTGCGGTCCCAGGGCAGTGTGGTGGATGGTGGGAGTGATGGTAGTGAGAGTCCCGGTGCCGATAGTGCTGGAGGAGCAAGGAGCACACAGACAACAAGTTGCAGTCCAGGGTCTTTACTAAAACAGGTAAACTGACCCATAAACAGTCCCGGCTAGGAGGGGACCTGGATGTCTGAGAGCAACGGGGAAATTGGCCCTGGTCAGGGTGAGGGTGTAGGCCTACTGTGCTTTCTGCGCTCCTTCTGGCTATCTCCTCGTTATAGGGTAACAGCCCATGTTTCCGAGCTTACCGTGTATTCTCGCCTGTATGGCCTGCGACGTGGGTTCCTTTCTGCTCCCAGCCTTGTACGGCTTTACTGGTCCCTTCGGTTGTGGCAGGGCCTCCAGGCTTCTTAGGCCAAGGAATATACAGTCCCTTGCGAACTGGTTATCTGCTGGAGAATGTGGAATCCTCCCAGCCTCAGACACCAAAGTCTGGTAAAGTAAGTCTTTTATCTGCCAAGACAGGCTCTCTTCGCCTCTTGTCTCTGGCTTGTGGCTCTCCTCCTGCCACACTTCCTCTTAGGTGCAGTGCAACTGTCTGTCCCTGCTCTGCTCTGGGACAAGTCTCAGTGCTGAGACAGGCCATCAAGTTCTCTCAAACCCTGCCCCCAGTACCCGCTTTTATAGGGGCAGCCTGCTCCCCCTACTGGCCTGAGACAGGAGGCATTGCATGCTAATGTTCCCCTGACCAGAGAACCTCCCCCTTGCTCTCAGACACAGCTTTAATTACACTTGTGGCATCCAGGCCAGGGTGACACAACTGGAATTGAGTTTTTCAAAGAGTGAGCGGAGCTTCGCAGGGAGAAACATAACAAAGCGCAGCAACACAGTCCTCATAATTTACAACATTGTATCGGAGTGGATTTTTTGAGGACCTCATTTGAGCAACTCCATTCTAGCTGTTTCACTAGTGAGCCGTGTAGATCGGAGTGGATTTTTTGTGGACCTCATTTTAGTAACTCCATTCTAGCTGATTCACTAGTGAGCCTTCTAGATCGGAGTGGATTTTTTGAGGACCTCATTTTAGTAACTCCATTCTAGCTGATTCACTAGTGAACCATCTAGATCGGAGTGGGTATTTTGAGGATCTCCCTGTAGCCTCCAAACTGTACTGTTTGGTGCTGAGGTGACTGGAATCGAGTTTTTCAAAGAGTGAGCGGAGCTTCGCAGGGAGAAACATAACAGAGCGCAGCAACAGATTCCTCATAATTTAGAACATTGTATTGGAGTGGATTTTTTGAGGACCTCATTTTAGCAACTCCATTCTAGCTGATTCACTAGTGAGCTGACGCGCCCCCTGGGCCAGTGCTGTTTGGGGATACCCGGAGCCGGATCAGATGGGGGTTGTAGTCTCCGAGTGGCGGTGACCCGGTCCGTGCCCAGGGTGTCAAACTCAGTGTGTGGCAGTCCTTACAGATGTTGTTGGATGTTCTTTGTGTCGACTACGCCACCCGTTGATTTGCGGTTAAAAGGCCGCCGCTGCAGAAGGGTCCGCTGAGGCTGGTGGTGTGTGTGCAGCTGTGGTAGTATAACCCCCAACGGGAGGGGTATGGCCTCAGCGGGTCAGATGTAGAGGATGGTGGTTGTGGAGGTGCAGTGTGGATGGTAAGAAGACTCAGAGTCGGGCTGTGCAGTTCAGGGTTTTTACTTACTGCTGTTCTTTTGGTCACTCTGGCCTTGAGTGACCACCCGAGCCGTGCTGCGTCCACCAGGTCCTGGACTCGTCCAACCCCCAAGCAATTCTGGAGCGTGATCCTGAGCTCCCTTTCTGACTTTCCTTTCTACGGCCGTTCCCACCAGGGATCCACTTATGTCCGGCTTCCTCGGGTCTCTTGTTGGTTAAACCCTTTTCTCTGGGTTCCCTGACCCTATACTCGGTGTGCCTTCTCAGTGGATTTAGTGAGGGTCGTGGCATATCCTGCCCACGACCTCCGGTTCCTGGCTAAGGTGTGCTTTGCCTCTGCCAGCTTGGGATCCGGTACCCTTGTGCCAACCCTTCACCCTTCTGGTCTGATTTTAGGTTCTTGGGGTTCCTTCTTCTTTTCCCCTCTGGGTCTTTCTTTTCTCCTCTCTCTCTCTTGGCCTTGGAGCTGGCTGAGCCTCTCTGCTCTACTCCTCTACAAAGACTGACTGTCTGACCCTGTTCTAAGATGGTTCCCACCTTATATACTCCCTCTATGTGTGAGCTCAGGTGACCAGCACCCAATGAGCTCCTATGTTTACCCAGACTGCTCCCTCTATCTGCCCCTACACTACTGGGATGTTCCACCCCCCTCCCACTCCAGCCAGGGACAGACGCTGTCGTACCTGCACATGTATCTGGTGGGAGTACAGTAGTTCTGTCCCTCGGTAATGGGATGTATGTAGTGTATGCAGCTAGCTGAGCTCAGTCCCACACTCCATCCTTACCCGGGAGTGGAATACCACACCTCTGGGTTGAGGTGCAATACCCCTGTAGCAGCCGAGTCCTCAGGGTGCTACATTCCCCCCTGGTAAATCACAGCACGTCCTCGGGCTGTAAGAGAATAAAAACATCCACAAACATACAATTTTTTCATAAAACATAAACATATAAAACATCATATATATTAGCAGCAATAAACTTTTTTTTTTTTTTTTCTTGTTCCTCCGGCCACGGTGCGACTTGTGACCGGGTAAAGTGCAACAGTCTATTCTTGAAAAACAGTTTTCCTATAAAACCAGTAGGGGGCGCCTTATAAAGCGCAACTATATACAAGGGGAAATGGCCGCTCTCAGTCCTCGGTCAGTGGGAATAGGGACACACGGGTTGCAGTTCACACTTGTCCCAACGGGGAACATCTTTAAATCAGCAACAGTTCACTGTACCCCGACGGGTAACTATATACAGTCTCTCTTTACCGTACTTTAATGACGGCGTCCTCCTGCTCCTTCTTTGTATTCTTCAGACCCGTCCGGGTCCTCTTGCTCCTCCCCACACCGCAGCTCCTCCTCCGTCAGCCGGTGTACATGGAGGGCGTAGGGTCCTTTGGCACACTTGTGCCGGGTAAAGGTGACCTCATCCCCTACATATAGGTCACGACCTCTGTGTCCCTCCGGCAGATGGCTTTCTACGTCTCTGCGGGTGACAAAGACGTTGCCGGGGGTATGATGGTCTCTTATGAAACCCCAACCGTGCTGCATATGAAATTTAATCGCAGTCCCGGTGGTACGGGGACCATGAACTGCACGGGGGTCTCTCCTGGTCCGGCTCTTCTGCTCCGCGCTCCGCACCTGCATCTGTTTCTCACGGACCCGCCTCTCTCTTCGTTCTCGTTCGAAGACTGCCAACTGCTGGCGGCAGCACTCCACACGCTCCGCTGCGGCTGCCCGTGTTTCTTGAGTGAACCCCATGAGGTCTTCTCCGGTGGGGTCCCACTCGAACTGTGCTTCTTCCAGCGGGAGCGGGGTTCTCCTGACGGGCTTCGGAGCCGGAATCAGGGGCTCGCACAGGGGCCTTGCTTTTTGGAGTTCCAGTTGATAGTACTCCTGTGGCCATATAAAAGGCTGCCCATCCGGGCACGTGTGCTGGGCAAATAGATCTTCACCCAGGTGCGGCACTCGAGATGTTGAGGGCGCGGTGATGGTAGCAGCGCCCGGGTTGACCAGGCCTTGCGACCAGGCTTGGGGCACCCTAAAGGTAAAGGGCACCGTAAGGACGGCGGCGCCCGGGGTTACTCGGCCCTGCGACCAGGCCGGTGGCTCCGCGGAGGTAGGGGGCGCTGTTGGAATTGCGGCGCCCGGGGGTACTAGACCTTGCGACCAGGCCGGTGGTGTTTCCTGCTTTGCCGCGCTCAGGGTTGAGGCGCGTGACGTCACAGGGGTCGCTGCCGCGGCTTCTGCTTGAGGCCTAGTCTGGAGCGGTGACGGTGCAGCGACGGGCACGGCAGGGGGAATTTCGGGCTCTGCGACGGGGAGCTGGGGCAGGCTCACGGTTTCTCGGGTCGGGGTAGTGACGTCCCCTTTACCTGCCTCCGTCTGTTCAGCTCCCTCCTCGGCGCCGTCTCCGGCCTTCACTCCTCCTGCACCATCCTCAGAGGCGGTCTGTCTCCTCGTCTCGGGTGGCGTGCTCCGCTGACGGGTTCCGGTCTGCTGGGCCATCTCTCGGCTCCACTCCGCCAGCGTGTCTCGCTGCACCTGGGCCATCCTCCGTGCGAGGCCCTCCAGCGCGGTTTGTGCACACTCCCGGTCTCGGGGGAGCTGTGCCAGGATCTCCACCAGACCTAGTGGGGTGGTTGCTTGCAGCAGGCTCCTGACCACTGGGTCGGTGCTGCCTGACTCTCCCTCCATCTCCGGGTGTGCTTTCTCCATACTCCTCTCCAGACTTCTTGTCTCCGGGTGCGCTCTCTCCAGACTCCTCCAGGCTGCACCCATCTTCGCTCTTTTGTTCTGTCTCCGCCCACATTGAGGGTGGTCCCGGGGCAACTTGGTGATTGTCAGTTCCAGGGGCAGTTCCCTCACGCTGATGGACATCTCTAGCATCACAGTGTCTGTTGGTGGGGGCGGTTTCCGCTTTTGGCGCCATTCTTCGGCCTGGCCCACGATGGGAGGTGGCCTCCTGCCACCCTCTGGCACGCCCATAATGGCGTCCGCTCTTCCAAGGCGGGAAATCTTCTGAAATGGCGGGAATCGTCTCCCAGTGGCGGGAAACTCCGTGGATGGCGGGAAAAAGCTGCAGATGGCGGGCAACCGGCGGGAAACGATCCGTGATGGCGTCCGATGGCGGGGACCCTCCGGAACCGGCGGGAGACTTCTTTTTGAGGTAAAGGTGAACTTTTCTTCAGGCACGCAGTACCCGGTTGTTGCGGGCACGTTATCCTGCCGACTACGCCAAAGTTGACGCGCCCCCTGGGCCAGTGCTGTTTGGGGATACCCGGAGCCGGATCAGATGGGGGTTGTAGTCTCCGAGTGGCGGTGACCCGGTCCGTGCCCAGGGTGTCAAACTCAGTGTGTGGCAGTCCTTACAGATGTTGTTGGATGTTCTTTGTGTCGACTACGCCACCCGTTGATTTGCGGTTAAAAGGCCGCCGCTGCAGAAGGGTCCGCTGAGGCTGGTGGTGTGTGTGCAGCTGTGGTAGTATAACCCCCAACGGGAGGGGTATGGCCTCAGGGGGTCAGATGTAGAGGATGGTGGTTGTGGAGGTGAAGACTCAGAGTCGGGCTGTGCAGTTCAGGGTTTTTACTTACTGCTGTTCTTTTGGTCACTCTGGCCTTGAGTGACCACCCGAGCCGTGCTGCGTCCACCAGGTCCTGGACTCGGCCAACCCCCAAGCAATTCTGGAGCGTGATCCTGAGCTCCCTTTCTGACTTTCCTTTCTACGGCCGTTCCCACCAGGGATCCACTTATGTCCGGCTTCCTCGGGTCTCTTGTTGGTTAAACCCTTTTCTCTGGGTTCCCTGACCCTATACTCGGTGTGCCTTCTCAGTGGATTTAGTGAGGGTCGTGGCATATCCTGCCCACGACCTCCGGTCCTGGCTAAGGTGTGCTTTGCCTCTGCCAGCTTGGGATCCGGTACCCTTGTGCCAATCCTTCACCCTTCTGGTCTGATTTTAGGTTCTTGGGGTTCCTTCTTCTTTTCCCCTCTGGGTCTTTCTTTTCTCCTCTCTCTCTCTTGGCCTTGGAGCTGGCTGAGCCTCTCTGCTCTACTCCTCTACAAAGACTGACTGTCTGACCCTGTTCTAAGATGGTTCCCACCTTATATACTCCCTCTATGTGTGAGCTCAGGTGACCAGCACCCAATGAGCTCCTATCTTTACCCAGACTGCTCCCCCTATCTGCCCCTACACTACTGGGATGTTCCACCCCCCTCCCACTCCAGCCAGGGACAGACGCTGTCGTACCTGCACATGTATCTGGTGGGAGTACAGTAGTTCTGTCCCTCGGAAATGGGATGTATGTAGTGTATGCAGCTAGCTGAGCTCAGTCCCACACTCCATCCTTACCCGGGAGTGGAATACCACACCTCTGGGTTGAGGTGCAATACCCCTGTAGCAGTCGAGTCCTCAGGGTGCTACAGAACCGTATAGATCGGAGTGGATTTCTTGAGGATCTCCCTGTAGCCTCCAAACTGTACTGTTTGGTGCTGAGGTGACTGGAATCGAGTTTTTCAAAGAGTGAGCGGAGCTTCGCAGGGAGAAACATAACAGAGCGCAGCAACAGAGTCCTCATAATTTACAACATTGTATTGGAGTGGATTTGTTGAGGACCTCATTTGAGCAACTCCATTCTAGCTGATTCACTAGTGAGCCGTATAGATCGGAGTGGATTTTTTGAGGACCTCATTTGAGCAACTCCATTGTAGCTGATTCACTAGTGAGCCGTATAGATTGGAGTGGATTTTTGAGGACCTCATTTGAGCAACTCCATTCTATCTGATTCACTAGTGAGCCGTCTAGATCGGTGTGGATTTTTAGATGATCTCCCTGTAGCCTCTATTCTGTACAGTTCATTGGTGACCTGAGTAGAATGGAGTTGCTGGAGCGATGTCCTCATAAGATCAAATCCAATCTAGACGCCTCATGACTGAAACCTCCAGAATGGAGTTAATTCCAGGAGCTCCTCATAGATTCCAATCTCATGGCATAGGAATTATAAATGTATGTATGCATTGTCACTTTTTGTGACATACATAATTACACACAGCACTGATTGTTCAGTTTTGCTCAAATTTGACTTTTACTGTATTTCCACCAGTCCCAGCCACAGCAGCGACATTTCTGAAGAGTGGGCGGAGCTAGACAACATTTATGTGATCATTTCTGCCACATTTGTGATATAAATTATGATAATGTCCAGCCGCTCTTCATAATGCTGGTGCTGACCAGGACTGGTGGACAAACAAGAAAAGTAAAATTTTATCAAACATGAACAATCAGAGCTTTGTGTAAGTTTTTAAACTATGAAAAGTGATAATATAAAAAACAAACAAATTTTTTAATTTAACAAAAAAAAAGCTTTCTACCTCTCACATTTTATTAAATACTGGCATGCAAAATTTGTTTCTTCATGAATTGTGGTTGTAATCTTGTATAATGTCTGCCAAGAAATAATAAAACACCCTGCAGCAACTCCAATCTATATTTTTTTTGTTTTCTTTTACATTTTAGCCCCTTTTTGTAATACAATCTTACTATTAGCGCCATATAGTAGTTTTGGCCAACATCTTGTAGTAATGTCCACATCATGGTTCCTATCTTGTGCTTATGTCCCCCATCATGGTACTCATCTTGTTTTATTGTCTCCCATCATGGCCATCTTGTAGAAATATCCTCCTACCTGGTCCCCTTTTTGTAGCAATCTCACCATTCGGCTCCCTATCTCACAGTAACGTGTCCCTTCCTGGTCCCCTTTTTGTAGTAATGTCTCTTTGCAGTAATGTCAAGATCCTGATCCTCATCTTCTAGTACTGTTCCCATCCTGGTCCCCTGCAGACATTAGCTGCTGGCCTGTGATTGACCCACAGTTGGCATTGGTATAGCTGAGCAAAGAGCTTGTCTGTGCACGGCGCCTGCAATATGTTCCACTGAAAAAGTGCTGACGTGCCACAATCCTCAAGGTGTATGGTGCCTGCGGCCTGCATGAAGCAGCCTCTGTGGCCAAATGTTTGAGACCCCCACTCGAGTCTATAAAGCTACAGCTGCCAATCAAGATACAGGGTGCCATGATATACTGAGGGGCTGCGATTGGCTTGATTAGTTATTCTGTGATGACAGATTCTCTTTACACCCCGAGTGATTTCAGACCAATCACCTATTCTGTGTAGAAGTGATACAGATTTACAAGACAGTGACTTGAAGGGTCAACGTGATATTTGAAATTTTTTCTCAACATTTTATTTCAGTTATATTTTCAAGCAGATCAGGGGGTGTTCATATCCTGAGCCGACCATAAGCTGCCCCCAAAAAACTCACTGTCTTCACCGAGGGGTGCGCAGTTCAGGCAAAAGAAACGTATACACAGTCCATAATATGGATATCCATGGAAAATGGAGGGCTTGTAGTGATCGATGGGTTATTGCATTGTGTGGTGGCTAGGTTCTGCTTGAAAGTATAAGGACATTCACAAATGAAAAAGATATCATACAAGGTTTACTTAAGTCTTGCAAATAAGAAAACAGGTGTACTGGTGTGATAATTCTAAAAATACAGGTGCATCTCACTAAATTAGAATATCATCAAAAAGTTAATTTATTTCAGTTCTTCAATACAAAAAGTGAAACTCATATAGAGTCATTACAGACAGAGTCATCTATTTCAAGTGTTTATTTCTGTTAATGTTGATGATTATGGCTTACAGCCAATGAAAACACAAAAGTCATTATCTCAGTAAATTAGAATAATTAACAAAAAACACCTGCAAAGGCTTCCTAAGCATTTAACAAGGTCCCTTAGTCTGTTTCAGTAGGCTCCACAATCATGGGAAAAACTGCTGGCTTGACAGATGTCCAGAAGGCAGTCACTGACACACTCCACAAGGTATCAGAGTCTGTAGGAAGAGTGGAGAGGCCACAATCCAAGCTGCTGGAGGTCTAGTGTGAAGTTTCCACAATCAGTGATGGTTTGAGGAGCCATGACATCTTCTGGTGTAGGTCCACTCTGTTTTATCAAGACCAAAGTCAGCGCAGCCGTCTACCAGGACATTTTACAGCACTTCATGCTTCCCTCTGCCGACAAGCTTTTTGGAGATGGAAATGTCATTCTCAAGCAGGACTTGGCCCCTGTCCACACGGCCAAAAGTACCAGTACCTGGTTTACACACAACAGTATCACTGTGCTTGATTGGCAGAAAACTCACCTGACCATAACCCCATAGAGAATCTATTATAGAGAATCTATGGGGTATTGTCGAGAGGAAGACTAGAGACACCAGACCCAACAATGCAGACGAGCTGAAGGCTGCTATCAAAGCCATCTGGGCTTCCATAACACCTCAGCAGTGCCACAGGCTGATCGCCTCCATGCCACATTGCCGCATTGATGCAGTAATTGATGCAAAAGGATCCCAGACCAACTATTGAGGGCATTTACTGACCATACATTTCAGTAGGATAACATTTCAGATTTTAAAATAATTTTTCAAGCTGTTATAAAGTATTCTAATTTACTGAGATAATGACTTTTGTGTTTTCATTGGCTGTAAGCCATAATCATCAACATTAACAGAAATAAACACTTGAAATAGATCACTCTGTGTGTAATGACTCTATTAGACAACCAACAGAAGATTAGACCCCTAAAATATAACTTTTATTCGAATATGCTAAAAAGGACTCAGTAGTCACCATAACAACAAACACAAAAACAAGACAAAATGCCAGGGAACAGGGATAAGTCACACATCAGTCAGGAAGGATTACGGGCTCTATCTGTCCCTATTTTGTCCCTAAATTCTCTCTCTTCCTGACAGCGGAGGTTGGCACCCTAATTTTTGCTCCGTGGCGCCCCCGCTCAACGTTGGTGTCCCTAATATCCCTGGTAAATATCTATCTTTATATTTAAAAAACCACAATCGTGAATAAAAGATAGAGAAAAGTGAACGTACAGATTAAGAAGCCGACAATTCATCATAGATATGCATTTAAGGAGACCCAAGGGAGAGAATTTAGGGACAAAATAGGGACAGATAGAGCCCGTAATCCTTCCTGACTGATGTGTGACTTATCCCTGTTCCCTGGCATTTTGTCTTGTTTTTGTGTTTGTTGTTATGGTGACTACTGAGTCCTTTTTAGCATATTCGAATAAAAGTTATATTTTAGGGGTCTAATCGTCTGTTGGTTGTCTAGTCTTGCAATTGGGCCCCGCTTATACATCCCTTGTTCAGGTGTGTAATGACTCTATATAATATGACTTTCACTTTTTGTATTGAAGAACTGAAATAAATTAACTTTTTGATGATATTCTAATTTAGTGAGATGCACCTGTAGATAAAAGGGTTTAACTTGAATTGACGTCATAGCACAGACCTGCATCAACTCAGCTTAAACAGAACAAAACCCATAGGACCCTATTCATCATAGTTTTTACTCCAGAATTCTGTTATAAAATGCTCAATCGTATAATTTGGATGCAACTGAAGACTATGTAAAAATGTTGCAACTTTTTCCTTTCTAATGGCATTTTTATCGGTAAGTAGGCAGGGTTGTGATGACTGCTGTTTGGCAACTTCATCATGAGCAGCGGTGGTCGCTACAAATCTTCCTCCAGTAAGTGGCATAGCGCATGGAGGCGCTGTCCAGCCATCAGACGCTTCTGATGAATATGTCTCTTAATGAATCAGGAGCTGCGTCCTTCACCTCCGCCCTCTCATCAAGACATTAATCAGGTGCATAGTTCTTTAAGGTGACAATGCAGCAATTTAGCTCGAGTAGTTCATATTTTGTATGCATTTATGTACATAAATGACATAGCCGAGTGCTGGGATAGCCTATTTTTATTAGTCCTATACAGAATCCATAAATGGACGGACCGACCTGTGCTAAGCATACGTGAAAATTATTTTATCAAACATGGACATAGTCTTTCCTAAGTAACATTGGGGTCCCTGGTGGTCCTAACCTCAGCAACTTATATTTTATCCAATATGACAGTAACAGTGTGTCCCTCCCCAGCCTGTGTTCACGTACTCTATGTAATGTAACCTGCTTTAGTGTAAGGGGTGTAAGGCTATGTGCCCACGATGCAGAAATGCTCAGTTTCCGCATCTCCCTGTCAGAAAAAACGCATGCGGATTGCACATGCGGATTGCACATGCGGATGTGAAGCGTTCTTCACTTGCATTTCCGCATGCGGGTTGACAAGCGCTTTCCAAGCGATTTTAACATAACTTGGAAAGTGCTTGACAACTTGGTCACACTATATAAATCCATGCAACCGGCATGGATTTTTATAGTGTGACCGAAAGAATGGTAAAAAATAAATCTATACTTACCTTCTGATGGCCCCCGCTGTCTTGCTTCGCTCCGTCCTGGCTGCCGGCAGCGCGCGGTACACTGAAGGACCTGCCGTCATATGACTGACGTCAGCGCAGGTCCTTCAGTCCACAGCACGCTGCCGGCAAGTGAAGAAAGGGGCACCGCGAGCCATCAGAAGGCAAGAATAATATTTATTTTTTATTTTATTCTTTTTTTCACAGGTTCTATGGTACCCAGGTCCGGAAGAGAGTCTCCTGTCCTCCACACCCGGGTGCCATCCGCACATAGAAACGCATATTATCCATGTGTGCAAATGTGCGGACACAGATGATATGCGTTTCAATGCAAGTCAATGGCGGCAATTACGCTGCGTGTCCGCAAAATTAATGGACATGCTGCGGATTATCATTCCGGAAAAATACGCAGCATGTGCACAGCACGGATTATCATTGGGGAACATGGCAGGCCTTCTACCATGCATTTAAGCGTTTCTGCAGCGTTTTTGCCGGTGCTTAAATGCATCGTGGGCACACAGCCTAACAGCGTGTCCCTCCCCTGTGTTCATGGACTGTAATGTTATCAGGCCTAGGTCAACATCTCTTGCTGCATCTAGAGGGTGTGAACCCTTCCCCCATCCAGGGGCTGATCCCAGTAGACAAAACAATAGACTCATGTTTGGCCCAGTCAGTTGCGTGGGGCCTCCCGATGCTGGAGGGTCTCAGGCTGCGGCCAGATCCTCCTGGCGTGTGTGGATTGATAGAAGCCGCCACGTGGGACTGTGTTGTGTCCCTCATCTGCTGGATCCATTGAACTTATCCAAGGACTATTTCTATATTTTCCCTGGCCGGAGGCGCCCCTGGACTTGTTTCTGCTGTTATATAGCAAAAAGGAACCAAATACAGAGTATATGGCAAAGAATCAAAAAACTTTATTGTAAACAATATACAGAAAAGACATACATGATTAAAAAGGACGACACACAGACAACCAAACTGGGTGACACATATACAACATAATAATAGATGTTAAATATCTATTGGGATAAAGTACAAGAAGTGCTAGTATTCAAGTCATTTATGCACTGGTACAAAATTATGGCACATTTCATCACTATGGATATGTACCACGTGCCATATGGCCTATAGTGCCCTATGAAAGAAAGCTAAAGAAATATATTGCACTCTTACCCACATTAGATCAGCACCCAGAATAAACAAGGACCTCAATGCGTGTTTCGCGTGGTATATCCTATGGATTCCTCGGGGGGGATTGTTTAATAGGACATTCCATGTCTTTTTAAATATACTTTTGGTCCGTTCCAGTCACGTGACCGCAGGCCCTAATCATCTCCTGGACCATCAGCGCATGCACGCTGAACCGCCCGAGCCAGATACGTCACGCACGGCCATCAAGGTGAACCACGCATGACAGGGAACCAGGACTCGTTGCCATGGCCACCCTCACACCGGCCACGCAGCCCCCCTGGATGCCCCTCTACCCAGCCCATGCCCCCCTCACACCAGCCACGCAGCACCCCTGGATGCCCCTCTACCTAGCCCATGCCCCCCTCACACCAGCCACGCTGCCCCCTGGAGGCCTCTACAACATTTATTCACATGGTCAGCTCTCCCCACCTCAGTCCACTCCGGATCAGCATCAGTCCTCACAGCAGAACGCTGAACACGAGCTCCTCAGCAGAGCCATAGCCAGGGCACAGGTTGTTACACAGCTCAGTACAGGAACCTCAGCCGAGTCCTGGAACTCTTTTTATTAGAAAAGTATAAAACAAACCATAAAACACACTGCACAAAGAACAAATTGCAAAACACAAACAAGTCCAAATTATAATGTCCAGTATGAATTAAAAGGCAAAAATGTCCTGCAATGTTCATGGAACATAAAACGTCATTTCCAAAAGTCCCCCCCAGCAAGGGAAGACCTTAACCCTTTTTTTTCCAAAAATATCCCCTTCCAACATTCACTCCACATTCATACCTAAACCTCCAAAACAAAACAACAAACTGGCCCAGTTTTTTTTTTTTGTTCCCACTCCCAACACCCAAGGTCCCACGATAGTCTGTGGCCTCATCACACCAGGGTCCCACTAAAGTTTGTGGCCCACAAAGATACCAGGTCCTTTTGCCTTTTTTCCCATCCATTTTAGGATGTCCAAACCACCAACCCATCCACCAAAACCCCTCCCCCCCTCCCCCCTGAAACCCCCCACCCAACCTACACTAAACCCCCCCCAAACACACATCATAATACACAGACATATAAAAAATAATATACGCAACTTTATAACACTACAATAAACCTAAAAAACTTAATCACATTACCATATACAACATCCATGAACCAAAATCAGACCCAAGTTCGGTGCTTGCAAGCCCTATATACGGGTTCCAATACCATAAAACAAAAAACTACACGTGAGGGTAACAGCCCACCACCGGGAACTGGAGACTACAGAGGCTCTCACCCTAATCTATCACACAGAATCCTATCCCTCTCTAATAAAGAAAAAGAAAAATCTGTCCCTACCACCCTACCAATCTTTCCCTACCTGTCCCTACCTGTCCCTCACTACCAACCTAATACTAACTACCTGTCCCTAAAGACTGTCCCTACGTGTCCCTCCCTGACCCTACACATCTATCTGACCCTACAAATAAATATAAAATATAGAAAGGGACTAAACTAACCCTATCACAGACACACATTCCCTAACTCTCCCTAGGGCACATTAAATGAGAACCCCCTCCATAGAAGGGAAGCCCTCCCTGCACCCAGCCTCTCATACTCCAGCGAGCGCACTTTTGCCAGGTCACCCAGGATGTTCCTAATCACCTCTTCCCATGGGAGGACTTTCTGCTGGGTGGACACTAAACACCGTGCGTTCCACGTGTAAAACCTAGTCACTAAGCTAACTAAGAAAACAGTGCCCCGATCTCGGCCACCAAGGGATCTGAATGCCCCATAGGCCCACTCCGCATAGGAAAGGCCTGCCAGCCTGGGCCAGCCAATGGAAGCACCCACCCTCTTGTAGACCTCTGTATTAAAAGGACACCGAAGCAGGAAGTGCTCCATGCTTTCAAGCATGCCGCCACACTCCTCGCGGGGACAATCCCGGTCATCAGAGTTCCTGTACTTCAGGTTGTCCCTCACATACAGTCTCCCATGGAAGCAGCGCCAAGCCAAGTCCCAAAACTTCAAGGGGATCCGCTTAGAGTTTAATAACCCGAGCCCCACCTCCAGATCCCGGCTTGGGCAATCCTTGAGGGCCAGGGGCTTCTGGAAGTGGGTCAACAGAACCCTATTGTCAAGTAACCTCTTTGACAAGGTCCTGATCTCCCACACTCCCAGACCCCACCGGCGGATCACCTTCACAACCAGGGTAGCATAAGCCGGAAGATGCCCATGAGGCGTGCGAAGGTCCTTCACCCGCCCTCCTGTCTCCCATTGCTGGAAGAAAGGCCGAAACCACCCCCTACAGGAGAATACCCACGGAGGAGCCCTCTCTAACCAGAGGTTGGCGATGTTTGCCTTAAGAAAGGTGTTTACTAGAAACACCACTGGGTTGACCATACCCAACCCTCCTAGTCTCCTCGTGCGGTACGTGACCTCCCTCTTTATTAGGTTTAGCCTATTCCCCCATAATAGTTGGAAGAACAGGCTGTAGACCCGTGTCCAAAGAGGTTCTGGCAAGATGCAGACGCTGCCCAGGTATATTAATAAAGGGAGCAAATACCCCTTGGCCAGGTTAACCCTTTCCCTCAGGGTCAAAGACCAACCCTTCCACTGATCCACCTTCTGGGCGGCAATCTTAAGTCTGCCCTCCCAGTTTTGCTGGGGATAGTCCCCCGGACCGAAACTGATGCCTAAAATTTTTGCTGTGGCCTGAGGCCCTGGAAGGGTGTCCGGGAGATCAAAACTAGGATCTCCCCCTCCCAGCCAGAGACTCTCACACTTATCCCGGTTGATCAAGGACCCAGATGCCACAGAGTAGCGCTCAACCTCAGACATGACCCAGTCTGCCTCCTCTCTCGAGGATACAAAAAGGGAAACGTCGTCGGCGTACGCCACTACCCTCAAGGTGGTCTCTGGCTCCGCCCGGTCCATCCCGACTCCCACCAACGGTCCGCGTTCCACTCTCCTTAAAAAGGGGTCGATCGCGAACACGTATAACAGTGGGCTCAGAGGACAGCCCTGGAGGACACCAGACTTCACCTCAAAAGGGGGTCCGAACGAACCGTTCACAAGCGGAAAAGTCTCTGCCCCATTGTATAATACTCTCAACCAATCAACAAACCTCCCAGGCAGACCGTACCTCAAAAGGACGGACCAGAGGTACTCATGGTTAACCCGGTCAAAGGCCTTCGCCTGGTCTAAGGACAGCAAGTACCCCTTCCAGTGACCTGCCCTGCTCTGCTCCACTGCTTCCCGGACACCGAGCACAGCACTAAAAGTACTGCGGCCTCGAACAGAGCAGTGCTGGGCCCCTGAAAGGAGCCGGGGTGCAAACTTCACCAACCGATTGAAAAGCACCTTTGCCAGAACCTTTCGGTCCGTATTGAGAAGTGCTATGGGACGCCAATTCTCAATACGGGACGAGTCTTTACCCTTTGACAGAATAATCAGGGCGGACTTCCTCATTGAACCGGGCAGAAAGTCCGAGGAGAGACATTCATTAAAAACCTCAGTCATGAGGGGGACCAAAGAGTCCCTAAAAGTCCTCTAAAACTCGGATGTTAAGCCATCCGGACCGGGCGATTTTTTGGGCCGGAGCCCATCAA
This sequence comes from Phyllobates terribilis, assembly GCF_046119375.1. Lineage (NCBI taxonomy): Eukaryota > Metazoa > Chordata > Amphibia > Anura > Dendrobatidae > Phyllobates > Phyllobates terribilis. The sequence continues at coordinate 2,118,865 of NW_027362974.1, read as the reverse complement.
TGGCCCGTCTCACTTCCTCTTCCCTGATTGCTTCTGCCAAAACATGAAGAGAGGGGTCATCCCCTGGCTCAGGGATGGTTTCAGCCAGGAAAGCCGACATCTCATCCCGATCTGGATTCCTCCTTCCCAAGAGGTGCGAGTAGAAGGATCTGACCACCTCCAGGATCCCTGATTTGGATCTGTTCAGGGAACCCGTACTGTCAATCAGTCCTGTTACCATCTTGCAACTCACTGACATCCTGCAGTTCCTGTAGGGGTCGGGCGAGCGGTACCTCCCGAAATCCCTCTCAAAAACTAAGGATGTGTGCCTATCATACTGGCACCCCTTCAGCAAGGCCTTCACCCTGGAGATTTCCTCACGGTCCCCTCTAGTCGAGACGAGCTGCTCGAGTTTCCTCCCCAGCTCCCGATACAGGCGGTACCTGTTCAGGCCTCTGAGGCTCGAGAGCTGACGGAAGAACCCCGCAACCCTTCTTTTGAAGATCTCCCACCACTCAGACTTACTGCTACAGAGACCCAAGAGAGGTAACTGGCTCTGAAGAAATTCCTCAAAGGATTGTCTTACATCCGCTTCTTCCAACAGGGACGAATTCAGCTTCCATAGGCCTCTCCCTATCCGGGGAGTCTCTGTAACATTCAAGGAAAATAAAATAAAACAGTGATCGGAGAATTCCACCTCAACAGCGGACACTGCAGAAGAGACGGCTTCCTCCTTTAAAAGAAACCTATCTATCCTAGACCTACAACTACCCCTATGAAAGGTGAAACTTCCGTGACCTGGGGTGTGCCGGATGTGGACATCCAGCAGGCGAGCTTCGCTTGCTATACTATTAAGAGTATTACTATCAAAATCCAGCCTTCGGTCTCCGGGGCCTCCCCTATCACGGGATCTAGTTATAGTATTAAAGTCCCCACCGAAGACCACCTGCCGGCTGGTAAAAAGATAGGGCTTGATCTTCAGGAAGAGACATTTACGGTCCCACCTTGACTGTGGACCATAGATGTTAATGAGCCGGAGCTCCTGTCCCCCCATGAAGACGTCAAGGACCAAGCACCTCCCCATTTCTACCTCGATCACCCGTCTGCATTCCACCGAAGCGGCCTTAAAAAGGACCGCTACCCCGCTATACGGCTCGGCCGCAAGAGATCAGTATGAGGGCCCGCATCTCCACTCCCTCCTTGCTTTGTAAATGGCCCCCATGTCCGTTAGTCTGGTCTCCTGCAAAAATAAAATGTCAGCCTCAACTCGGTTGAAAAAATCAAAGGCCATAAATCTGGCCGTATCTGACTTTATACTGGCGACATTAATCGACGCCAGAGTCAACGGGGTAGGTTCCGCCATCATGGGTGATTGAGTTAGACGGCCTTCTTTTTGACCGTACCCCCCGATTTTTTCCGCTCACCTTCAGAGGAGGAGCCAGACTCTCCCCTCCTCTTCAGTGACACCGAGGTGTCCATGGTACCCGCCACCTCCTTCCCAGTACTGGGTTCCTCACCCCTGGACCCCAGGGCAGTCCCCCCCCCCAGAGGAAAGTGAGCCCCCGGAGGATGGACCCCGCCGCTCCCTGAAGGCACCTCAGATGTTACCGCCGGTCCCCCGCCCCCGACCTCCGACACAGCAGAGTCATTGAGGGCATGGAACCGGTTGGAGAGGGGGATCAGAGGGGAGCCGGTGAGCCCTTCCGTAGGCACCTTAGCGGCCAGGGGGGGGGCTTTAGATGTTTTTGCCCCTTTTTTGTTCCTCCTCCTCCGACTCTTAATGGTCTTACCGTCACCTGATTTTTTAGGCTGCTCCACCACCTCCTCGTCCAGACTTTCATACTGGGAGGAATCTTCAGAAGCAGCCACCTCCTCCCTCTCCATCCTCCTGATCTCCTCGTTCACCGCCTCCTCCCCCAGGGCCTCAGGGGCTCCGGCTGCCGCTTCTGGGGTGGGGACAGACATCACCCCAGTCGTCTGAGGCTTATCCTGCCCCCTACCCCCACGGCGCCTCACCTGTTGCCACTGGTGGGCAGATGAACTGGCCTCGCCTTCCCTCACTGGCCCCTCAGCTCCTCTCCCGCCCCCACCTCCAGCTCCAGCAGAGGATGCACCGCTGGGGACCCCCCCACGGCTCTCCCCCGCCTGACCAGAGATGGTGTTAGAAACGGAGCGGGGGCAGCGGCTATACGGGTGACCTAGGTCACCACACAGATGACACCTAATGTCACCACAGGCCGCGGCAAGATGACCTACCCCACCACACAAGGCACATTTCTGCACCTTGCAGCCCGCGCTGAAGTGACGGGGATCACCGCACCTGTGGCAGGCCTTCGGTTGCCCCTGGTAGAAGATCAGGATCCTGTCTCTCCCCAGAAATGCTGAGGAAGGGATGTGGGTGACAGTACCGCCTGAGACCTTCAACCTCATCATGAAGGTCCAGCCCCCTGACCAAATGCCAAACTCGTCCCTGTTCTTTTTTGGGACGTCCATGACCTCCCCATAGCGAGAAAGCTACGTCAAGATATCGACCCCAGAGAGTGACTCGTTATTGGTTAGAACGGTCACCCTCTTTACGCCATTTTGGCGGGACACCGCCTGCACGGCAAAGTCTCGCCAGCCGGGCTCCCCCTTCACCAGTTCAAAATTCGACCAGAAAAGCTCTAGGCCCTCCGGTCGAACAAAACTGATGTCGAAGACGGGGGTACCAAAAGGATGGATCAGGGCAAAGATGTCAGTCGCCCTGAAGTCCATCTTCAGGAGGAGCTCCACGACCCTCGCTCTTGGCGGGCACGCTTCACTGCCCCTCCACCGAAGACGGACTACAATCCTCCTGGCCACCCCCTGCCCGGCTGTCGGGAGGGACCACACTGTCTCCCCCTCCCTTTTATCTTGGAAGGCGGCCAGGCCGTGTCTATCCAGCGAAAAGGCCAGGTCCACCTCTCTTCCCTCTACCTGGATCGTCCGTTCTCCCTTCTTGAGGGCCTCCAGGAAACGGCATCACAAGTCACCATCCCTGAGGTCCAGAGGTGAGGAAGCCCCCCGAGAAGACCCCGAGGCCCCGGCCACAGACACGCCAACATTCGTATCCTCAACCACAGCCACATTCATACCCACGCCATCCCCATCCATGTCAACAGTCACCCCACTTGGGCCACTCTCACTCACATGCACACTGGGGTCACAGTTTTTCATTTTTTGCAAGCATTTTTTGCCAGCAGTTTTTCCACTGCTGCCACCTGCTGGCAGCACCTTCCCTGCCGGGGGGATTTGGGAGCCAGGTGCTGAGACTTTTGCCGGTGCCCCTGCCCCAGATAAGCCCACGAGCACAGGGGACACCGACAGGCAGGCACCACCTCTGCTGTCTGTTACAGCTGTGGCACCACTGCTCCCATCAGCTGCCAACGCTAAGCCCCGCCCCTTTCCGGGCGGAGCCACGCCCGCTTGGGCGGGTTTTGTCTGCGAGGCCACGCCCCCCGCACCAGGCAGCACGGTGGGGGCCCCAGAGGCCACTCCCACCGGTGCCGTGGGTGACAGGGAGGCCACGCCCCCCGCACCAGGCAGCACAGTGGGGGCCCCAGAGGCCACTCCCACCGGTGCCGTGGATGACAGGGAGGCCACGCCCCCCAAAGCCGGCCGCGCCGGGACCCCCGAAGCCGACCGAGAACCGGGTCTACTCACAGGGGCCCCTGGACCAGCGGCACCAGCTCTCAGGGGCATAGCACCCCCTACCGTCACACCCTTTGCCACAAAATGCCTGGCCACCCCAGCTCCGGCGGCCGGCACCAGGCTAGGCCACTCCCCCTCGGCACCCAGCGGCGGTGGAGCCCCCCGCGCTGACCCATTACCGGGCCCCTGCGCAGGGGGCCCTGACCTCACCACGGATTTTGCCAGAGGAGCAAGCCCCACCTTACTCTTATGAGCCGGCTCTGCCGGAGCCGCAGGCCCCGCGCCCTTTACCTTACCAGGTTTCTGGGTCCCTAAAAGTGATCCAGATTTTTTAGTGGATCCGTGTGTGAGGGACCCAGACACCCCAGCACACGTCGCCGGAGACGCGGCCCCGGCTGTCGGTGCGCCGCCGACAGCGCAGGAGGCAGCGGCAGATGTACACGCCGCCTCCTGCACGCCAGCAGGAGCACCAGGTGCCAGGCCAGACCCTCTTTTTACAGGGGCTCCAGCACGAGCACCACCACCAATGACACCCACCGTCGGGCCGCCCTCCGCGCCATGCTCCATATCAAACACCTCGGACCCACTGCCTCCATTACCACAAACAGAGGCAGCGCTCTGCGTGCCATGGCCTATGTTCTCCCCGCTCCCTCGCTGTGGACCCACAACAGAGTCCAAGCCGGGGTGGGTGGCGGGTGCCGCACAACGGGACAGGGGGGCCCCAGAGAGGGGGACATACACAAATTTATGTGCAATAGATGTTTTCTTTTTTTTTTTTGCATTTCTCTTCGTCCCCCTCCCGGGTGCCTCATCCTCGCAGATCTCATCCCCGAACGTAAGCTGACCAAAACGTACCGGGGACTCGATCTGCTGGATCTGCTGCATGATAAGGCAGCCCCCCTCACTGCTGCTACTCCCATCCTCCTCATCCTCCCCCTCGCTCCCGCTGCCCTCTGAAGGGCTAGAATCAGACGGGAGAGCCATCTGCTCAGGGGCTATCCCGCTATGCGATGCCTGGAGATCACTTACCAGGCCACCAGGCGGTGGGTAGGGTGCGACCTCCTCCACGCATACCTCTTCCTCCTCCTCCACTGCCTGGCCGGGGCCCTGCGACCCCTCCAGAGCCACACCGGTCACGGCTCTGAACTGGTCATCATTCCGCAGCTTCTCCATGAAGGGTCCACTGCCTGCCAATATGGTGCTCCTGCGGTCCTGCAGCTCTTGGATGGCTTGCTTGATTTTCCGGACCGCGGCGGATAGCTCAGGCTTCTTGGTGCCAGAGGCCCTCTCGGACCTCTCCTGAGCTACCCTCAACTCCCCCCAGAGGGAACTTAGCTTTTTTGCGGTGTCCTCATACTCACAGAGGTGCGCATGGACACGGGAGGCATAGGTGACGGTTGCCTCCCTCGCCACCTTGGTACCCCAATCAGGGGGCACCGCTGCAGCACCTCTGCTGGCACTCGACCTACCTCCAGAGGGAGGAGCTGCCGCGGTCGTAGCCTCGGGGGTCCTCCGGGTCTTCATGCTGGAACCCCTGCTGCCTCGGCCTGATGTTGCAGCCATAGCCTGATTGGTGTTCCTCCCACCCCCCGCCGGCTTAGACCGGGAGGTGGGAGCCGGGGGCCCAGCCCCGGAGGCCAGTCCCACTCTGAGCCTTCTTTCCTGGGAAGGGGGCAGACAAAAAGTCCCAGATGGAAAAACAAACCTCCCTTCCCAGGAGCTCTCTCCGCACATAGCTCAGTACAGGAACCTCAGCCGAGTCCTGGAGTCCTCTCCACAGTACAACTCAGGAGTAACTACAGGAGCAACTACAGGAGCTCCTCATCATCAGTCCTCCCGTCCAGCACAACGTACACACTGCTGCGGCTGCATGGCTAATATCCACTGGACTGAGAAGGCCCCGCCCCCTCCGGTGACATCATGATTCCATGAAATCACTCCTCCCCCTCAAGAAATCTACTCCAATCTAGACGCTCCCCTGTTGCTGAGGCGTGGTGACGCTGTAGCTGGGTGATTGCAGTCAGAGTAGTGGTGTTTGGCGTCTGTACTACAGGTAAGAAGATGGGACTGTACCAAGGTGATTACTACATTCAGGACAATAAGTAGCTAGATGTAGGTGTGCAGAATCCCACTCCCAATATTGTCAGGGTCTCTCACCCCCTCGTGTTGCCGGCTGTCAGGCTCCCGCACCCCCTCGTGTCATCGGCTGTCAGGCTGACGCGCCCCTGGGCCTGTGTCGCGCTGCGTGAGCTTACCCGGAGCCGGATCTGTTGAGGGTTGTAGTCTCGTGGCGGTGACCCAGTCCGTGCCCAGGGAGTCAAACTGGACGGCAGTCTGTTAGCGGTAAATGGTTGATGACTACGCCACCCGTTGAGTGCAGCCAGGGAGCTGCTGCTGCAGGGCAGACCGCTGAGGCCGATTGTGGGTTTGTGCAGCGTGATAGTATAACCCCCAACGGGAGGGGTATGGCCTCAGGGCAGCCGACGTGGATGATGGGGGTAGCAGGAACCACTCAGAGACGGTACGGTGTAGTTCAGGGTCTTTACTGGTAACAACAAAAGACCCTCCCGGAGTACTTGCTAGCGGATGGGGCCTGGTCAGTCCTTGAGCAGATGGGATCTCCCCTGGCCAGGCGTAGTTGTAGGCCTCCCAAACTGACTGTACTCTTCTGGCTACCTTGCTAGGAGCTGATGTAAGTAGCCCACGTCCCTGAGTGTACCGTGTGGTGCTCACCCGTATGGCCGGTGACTCGGGGCCTTCTAATGGCTTCCGCTCCACGATGGCGGTGCTGGTCCCACGCGTGTGACCGTGCCTTCGGGCTTCTGGGCCAGAGGACCTGAAATCCCCTGCCTGACGGATTCTGCTGCTGGGTAGGAATTAGTCCCACAGCCTCGGACTCCGGGTCCGGTAAAAAGTCTTCTTAGTCAGGGCGAACTCTGCAGCTGCCAGCCCCTGACTCCTTGTAACTGCTGTTTCTTCCTATGCTGTCTCTACTTCTTCTCTTCTTCTACTCACTCACCCTGCCTCAGCCCCAGGTTTTTATAGGGGAAGTCCTTCCCCTCCCAAGACTGGGCAGGAGGTGTGGCATGCACAGGATCCCTGACCAAAGGACCTCCAACCTGCTCTCAGACATAACATTACGTTACTGTGGCAACCAGACCCCTGGGGTGTCACATTCCCCCCTAGTAAAATTTAGTACTCCGGGACTAAACACATTATAGAAAAACATAACAAGGTGAAAACAACAACACTAAAATACAATAAGGAAACACAATAAGATGGTCACGGCGTATCCGCAACCGGGTGCAGTCTTTGAAGAAAAGCAAAGGTGTCCATTTCACCGAAACAGGGAGACGTAACCAGGTAGGGGTCTGTTCTACCCCGAGTCCTTGACAGTCTTTAGTCCATCCTGGGTTACGCTCCAACTATATACAAGGATTCCCGGTAAATCCACCAAGGTTTCCTAAAAACAACTAGAAACACAAAATTACACACAAGCAACTATAGACAGGTAAACATGCAAAATAGCTTAAACATTTAGATCCTCCAACGTGCGGGTAACTGGCCTCTAGTGGCCCTACGGAGCTGACTGTCTGGCCCTGAACTACAGGGTGTAGGAGCTGTCAAGGGTAAACTGGGCAGCTGTCTACCGGCTCTTTGTCTCACTAGGGGTACGGCAGGCTCACTATAAGCAGAGGGTTGATTCTCCTGTTCTGCTTGTGTGGAGTCTTCTGCCTCCTGGACCGGCTGTTCTTCCAGCTCTACCCGTTGCTCCGTAGGTTCTTGGGATGATGGTTGGAGGAAGGTGAGTACGGGTACCACAACTGCACCATTGACTTGAGTCCAAGACCGAGGGAAATCCCCGAGCATGGTACTAACCATATCTTCCCTTTCCTCTACGGGTCGATGGTCTTCTTGTTCCTCTTCAGGGTTCCTCAGTTGTTCGGGACACTTCTTCAGGTGGTCCCGGGATACAATGGCTGTGGTTTCCCCTCCGTCTTTACTGATGGTACAGACCTTCGGGTTTTCGTGGCTTGAGGGCAGTACGGTGTACGGGTCCTTCTCCCACTGGTCGTCCAACTTGTGGAGCCGTCTCTTCCTCTTCAAGACCTGCTCTCCGGGTACCAGGGGAACAGCGGGAGCATACTGGTTGTATGTCTTCTCTTGTCTTTCCCTAGCCTGACAGAGACTTCGCTCCACGCTCTCCTGTACTCTCCGGTACTGCTGCTGCCTCTCTGTGTCCCAGTCTGTTTCTGGTGAAGTGTCCTCGGGTGTCAGGACTCCCATTTCCAGGTCAACAGGTAACTTACCAGGTCTTGCCCTCATTAGGTAAGCCGGGGTACAGTTGGTGGAACCTACCGGGATGTGGTTGTATAGGTCCACCAGATCGGGCAACTTCTCAGGCCACAGACTGCGTTCTTCCAGGGGCAATGTTTTTAGAAGATCCATTACCACCTGGTTCATTTTTTCACAAAGTCCATTAGTTTGCGGATGGTAGGGTGTCGTCCTTATCTTCCGGCAGCCATACAGATTGCAGAATTCCTGGAAGACCTCCGCTTCAAAGGCAGGTCCCTGGTCCGTCAGCACTTGGTCCGGGTACCCGTGTGGACGGCAGAAGTGCTGCTGGAAGGCTCTAGCTGCTGTTTGAGCCGTTAAGTCCTTGACGGGGACGACAACCAAGAACCGGGAGTAATGATCCACGATGGTTAACGCGTAGACGTAGCCACTTCTGCTTGGGGTCAGTTTTACATGATCCAAGGCTACCAGTTCCAACGGTTGCCGGGTGACGATGGACTGCAGGGGAGTCTTCTGGCTGGCCCGGTCCTTCCTTCTCAGATTGCACGGGCCACAGTCTCTGCACCACTTCTCGATGGTTCCCCTCATGCCTACCCAGTGGAACCGCTCGCGCAGCAGAAACTCCAGCTTTTTCCACCCGAAGTGTCCAGCTCCGTCGTGGTATGCCTCCATCACCATGGCTGCGTCTCTTCGGGGCACCACTATTTGCCAGAGTAGTTCATGCGTCCGGGAGTTGACCATTCTGCGGCACAACTTCCCCTTGTAAAGGAATAGTCGACTCTTCTCCGCCCATAGTTGTTTGGCTTCCTCCGGAGCGTCTGGTTCAAGGCGAGCCTCCGGCCGAGTCAGCATCTCCTTTACCAGTCGGACGGCAGGGTCGCTGTCTTGCGTTTCCGCCCAGTTGTAGTGGGGTAAGGGGTTCAACGTAGCAGCCTGCTTACCCCTTACCCGGTGGGAATACTGGATAGTCCCATGACGGTGGAACGCAGGGAGTTCAACTTCTTCCAGTCCCTCCGGATCTTCTCCTTCGTCCGGCAGGTTGGGCATCCTGGACAGGGCGTCCGCGTTAGTATTGGAGCGTCCTGCCCGGTATTTGATTGTGAACTCGTAGTTGGACAGACGGGCCATCCACCTCTGCTCCAGGGCACCGAGTCTTGCCGTGTCCAGGTGTGTCAACGGGTTGTTATCCGTGTATACGGTGAACCGGGAAGAAGCGAGGTAATGCCTAAAGCGCTCGGTGACTGCCCATACCACGGCCAGGAACTCTAGCTTAAATGAGCTGTAATTCTCGGGGTTCCTTTCGGTGGGTCGCAGTTTTCGGCTGGCGTAGGAGATTACTCGTTCTCTCCCCTGCTGAATCTGGGACAGTACGGCTCCTAGCCCGATGTTACTGGCGTCGGTGTAGAGGATGAAGGGCTGGCTATAGTCCGGGTACGCCAAGATTTCATCCCCCGTGAGGGCCATCTTCAGCTGGCGGAAGGACTCTTCTTCTAGCTCTTCCCATTTGAAGGGCGGCTTCTGGTTCTTGGCCTTCCGGGACTGGCCTATCAGGAGGTCCTGCATAGGCGCTGCCTTTTTGGTGAAACCGGGAATAAACCTTCGGTAGTAGCCTACCAACCCTAGGAACTGCCGCACTTCTTTTACGCTGGAGGGGCTTGGCCATCCCTTAATTGCGGTGATCTTATCGGGGTCGGGAGCCACTCCGTCAGCGCTCACCACGTGTCCCAGGTATTGCACCTTTGGTTTCAGGAGGTGACACTTGGAGGGTTTCACCTTTAGGCCGTAACTCGCCAGAGCTTCGAACACCTCCGCCAGGTGTTTCAGGTGGTCCTCATAGGTTTTGGAGTATACGATGACATCGTCCAGGTACAACAGGACCGTCTCGAAGTTTCTGTGGCCCAGACAGCACTCCATTAATCGTTGGAAGGTTCCTGGGGCGTTGCAGAGTCCGAACGGCATGCAGGTGAACTCGCTAAGTCCCATCGGGGTGGTGAATGCGGTCCTCTCCCGGTCCGCCTCTGCTACAGGAACCTGCCAGTACCCGCTAGTGAGATCCAAGGTAGAGAAGAAGTTAGCAGATCTTAAAGCAGCCAATGACTCCTCTATCCTTGGTAAGGGGTACGCATCCTTATGTGTGATACGGTTGATTTTCCGGTAATCTACACACATCCTCATGGTGTTGTCTTTCTTTTTGACTAAAACTAGTGGGGCTGCCCAGGGGCTACAGCTATCCCGGATTACCCCAGCCTCCTTCATGTCTCTAAGCATCCCCTTGGAGTGTTGGTAATGTGCAGGGGGTACGGGTCGATACCTCTCTTTTATGGGAGGATGATCTCCCGTGGGGATGCGGTGTTCTACCCCCTTGACTCGCCCGAAGTCTAACGGGTGTTTACTAAACACTCTCTCATACTCTTGAACCACCCGATAGACTCCTTGTTTCTGATGTGAGGGAGTGGAGTCAGTACCCAGATGTAGTTGCTGACACCAGTCCTCCATGTCTTTCTTAGAGCCGTTACCTTCCTCCGGGTGAGATGGAGGCAAGGGTTCCACAGATTGTATAGAATTTTGATTAGTGGTATATAATTTGGCTAGCGTGGCATACCGGGGCAGGTACACTTCCCTCTCCCCGATATTTATTATGCGAACGGGCACCCTCCCATGGCGTACATTGACCACCCCCCGTGCTGTCAAAATGGTGGGCCTACTGTCTGAGTAAACTGGTTCTACCATTGCCTGGTAATCTCTACCTCTCAGACCAATAGCTGCCCGGCACCAAATCATCATTTCACTTTTTGGGGGCATGGCAATAGGAAAAGGGTCACACATTCTTACGCTACCAATCTCACCGCCGGAGAGTTCCACTTGTTGCCGTTGCATCAGTGCCCGGATCTCTTTCTGGAGCACCCGCTGCTCGCCGGAGCTGGCGTTCTTGGCAACCTGCTGTAAAAGGAAAATCACCTCTGCAAGACAATTTTCAATTACGTTAGTTCCTAGAGTTATTTTTGGGTGACTCTCATGTTTATCAATATCTACAATGATCAGTCCCTGTGCGGCCAGTTCGACTCTACCGATTTTGAGGGTCACCTCTTTAAATCCGATCTGTGGCACGGGCTGGCCATTGCTGGCGATGATACTCAAGTCGTCGTCAGGGTAGCGGGTAATATCCGAGTCATTCCAGTACTGCTTGAAGAGCACGTACGGGATGGTGGTGACCTGTGACCCGGTATCCAGTAGGGCACTCATGGGAATGCCATCCAGTACCACAGGCAAGACTGGACGTCCTCCCACATATCTGTCGCGCCAGTTCGATGGGCCTGGTGATCTTTTTCCTGGGGGTTGGCCCTCTACCCCAGGTTGTGCCCGTTTAAAGAACAGTACCTTTCCATATGTCCGGGTTGATTGCAGCGGCGGCAGATGGGTCGTCCGTCCTCGCTGTATCGGTCACTGGGTCTTCCTCTGGCCGGTGGGGTCCTCCTTGGTCGACGCCACGGGATGTCCTCCGGTCCGCATGCCAGCTGGATCTTCCCTGGGGTGGAAACCTGTAAAGACTGCACAGTTCGGGTTAGCGCAGCAACGCTCTTAACTAGCTCTTGGACCTGATGGTGTAGGTCTGGAGCCGGGTCATTGTCCAAAGCCTGCGCATCAGCTCCCACAGGCCCTGCCGACAAGGGCGCCGCCTCCTGGTGGTAAGTGATAGCTGGGCGCCTGTGGGTCACAACGCCACCCGGTGCTGGTTCTCGGAGCACCCGGATAGCTCTATCCTTGAACTGTGCAAAGTCCAGATGGGGATCCTGTAAGGCCATTGCCCGCAACTGGGTTCGGTGGGCATTGCAATATAAACCCTCTATAAATTGTTCAGTCAACAGCCTGTCCTCGTTTCCCACCCCATCAGGGTCGGTCTGCTTTATGGCCCTCAGGGCCTCTTGTAGGTTTAGTGCATAGTCCCTTATACTCTCATGCGCTCGCTGCTTGCACCCGTAGAATCTAAGCTTGATCTCGGCTGAGGTGCGGGTATCGAAGGTGTCCTTCAGCCGGGTTAGTATCTCTGCGACAGTCCTCCTCCCAGGTGGCCAAGATTTTACTTCTCTTTTGGCTGCCCCGGTTAGTTGGGCCACCAGGATGCTCGCTTTTTGCTCTTCTGTGAGGGGGTACACCTGGAAGAGGCTATCCAGCTTTTCTCTAAAGTCATGCAGGGTATGTGACTCCCCTGAGTACTGGGGTAGCCAAGCTGCTCCCGGGATATATGGCATGGTGAAGGGCATAACTGCAGCAGCGGTAGCGCTGGCGGGGGTCGAGGTAGTGAAGCTCTCCTCCGTATCCGACATCTTCCTCCCCCCTAGTGGACCGTGGCCTACCTTGCGATGATCCTCTTCCGTAGGCCGCGGCTCCGCAGTGGATCGTCAGGGTTGAGGACCTTCCGTCGCGCTCCTGTGACGTCGGCGTCTGCTGGGCTCCTTCCAGGACCTTACGCAACGTCCGGACGTGAGGCGGGGCTTCAGTTCTCGCGCGCTTTCGGAGTCCACGCCCCTCTTCTTCCCACGCGGCGTCCTCAAGATGGCGTCCAACGGCGGGAAAACTCCACGGAAGGCGGGAAGAAGGCCGAAGATGGCGCCGGATGGCGGGAAACTTCACCGATGGCGGGAAGAAGGCTGAAGATGGCGCCGGATGGCGGGAATCTTCACCACTGGTAAGTTTGAAAAGTCTCTTTTTCAGGCACGCAGTACCCGGTGGTTGCGGGCACGAAATCCTGCCGACTACGCCAAAGTTGACGCGCCCCTGGGCCTGTGTCGCGCTGCGTGAGCTTACCCGGAGCCGGATCTGTTGAGGGTTGTAGTCTCGTGGCGGTGACCCGGTCCGTGCCCAGGGAGTCAAACTGGACGGCAGTCTGTTAGCGGTAAATGGTTGATGACTACGCCACCCGTTGAGTGCAGCCAGGGAGCTGCTGCTGCAGGGCAGACCGCTGAGGCCGATGGTGGGTTTGTGCAGCGTGATAGTATAACCCCCAACGGGAGGGGTATGGCCTCAGGGCAGCCGACGTGGATGATGGGGGTAGCAGGAACCACTCAGAGACGGTACGGTGTAGTTCAGGGTCTTTACTGGTAACAACAAAAGACCCTCCCGGAGTACTTGCTAGCGGATGGGGCCTGGTCAGTCCTTGAGCAGATGGGATCTCCCCTGGCCAGGCGTAGTTGTAGGCCTCCCAAACTGACTGTACTCTTCTGGCTACCTTGCTAGGAGCTGATGTAAGTAGCCCACGTCCCTGAGTGTACCGTGTGGTGCTCACCCGTATGGCCGGTGACTCGGGGCCTTCTAATGGCTTCCGCTCCACGATGGCGGTGCTGGTCCCACGCGTGTGACCGTGCCTTCGGGCTTCTGGGCCAGAGGACCTGAAATCCCCTGCCTGACGGATTCTGCTGCTGGGTAGGAATTAGTCCCACAGCCTCGGACTCCGGGTCCGGTAAAAAGTCTTCTTAGTCAGGGCGAACTCTGCAGCTGCCAGCCCCTGACTCCTTGTAACTGCTGTTTCTTCCTATGCTGTCTCTACTTCTTCTCTTCTTCTACTCACTCACCCTGCCTCAGCCCCAGGTTTTTATAGGGGAAGTCCTTCCCCTCCCAAGACTGGGCAGGAGGTGTGGCATGCACAGGATCCCTGACCAAAGGACCTCCCACCTGCTCTCAGACATAACATTACGTTACTGTGGCAACCAGACCCCTGGGGTGTCACAAGGCTCCCGCACCCCCTCGTGTCGTCGGCTGTCAGGCTCCCGCACCCCCTCGTGTCGTCGGCTGTCAGGCTCCCGCACCCCCTCGTGTCGTCGGCTGTCAGGGTCCCGCACCCCCTCGTGTCGTGGGCTGTCAGGCTCCCGCACCCCCTCGTGTCATGGGCTGTCAGGCTCCCGCACCCCCTCGTGTCATGGGCTGTCGGGCTCCCGCACCCCCTCGTGTCGTCGGCTGTTAGGGTCCCACACCCCCTCGTGTCGTGGGCTGTCGGGCTCCCGCACCCCCTCGTGCAATGGGCTGTCAGGGTCCCGCACCCCCTCGTGTCGTCGGCTGTCAGGCTTCCGCACCCCGTCGTGTCGTGGGCTGTCAGGCTCCCGCACCCCCTTGTGTCATGGGCTGTCGGGCTCCCGCACCCCCTCGTGTCGTCGGCTGTTAGGGTCCCACACCCCCTCGTGTCGTGGGCTGTCGGGCTCCCGCACCCCCTCGTGCAATGGGCTGTCAGGGTCCCGCACCCCCTCGTGTCGTGGGCTGTCAGGCTTCCGCACCCCGTCGTGTCGTGGGCTGTCGGGCTCCCGCACCCCCTCGTGCCATGGGCTGTCTGGCTCCCGCACCCCCTCGTGTCGTGGGCTGTCAGGCTCCCGCACTCTCCCCTTGTCGTTGTCTGTAGAGAAGATTAATACATATTTTAATTTTTCAGATTTTCTCTTATAAAACAAGATCCCTGAGCTTCTGCCTTTGACCGAAAAAATGGCGTCTGACAAGTCGCTGCTGTCTGCAGAAATGAACACAAGCATGGAGGAAGCGCTGTATGAACAGATGCTGATGAAGGTACGAAAGATGAATTGGAGAGGCCAGCAATCACCAGGTGAATGTCTCCTCCGTCAGCCGCCGGGGGCGCTGCAGTCTCCAACATTTACCTAATGTGTATTGTTGGCTTTAGACCCCTCATAGTTGTACTATTTTGGGGCAGGAAAAATCAGTTTGCAGAACCATCCTGTTCATGTTACTCACTGATTCTCACTTGTTGCCTCATTTCAGGCCAAACAGGAGATACAGAGCAGAATACCGAACTTACCAGAAAGCAGACAGATCAGACCCCAGCCGGGTGAGATGGGCGTCCTCTGATTATTATCCAGATTACTTTGTGCATATTATGTGACAGATACCACAGTGGGGCAGTGGGGTCTTATTGACTACAACGGTCACATGATGCAACCAATGTGGGGGTCACATTGTTTTTTCTTATGCAGTTGATTACATGTAAATGCTGCTTGGCTTTTGCCGATTTTATTGTGTTTTTGTTCACTTTTTGTTTTTATTTTTGTGTTAGGTTTCTGCATTAAAACTCGCACATCCAAAAATACCGAAATCTTTATTAACATCTGCAAGTCGAACCAGATCCCAGCGCCCCCGGACCTGATGGAGCAGGAGTTAGTCAGCATCCTGGAATCTGATGATCCCTCCGGCTATCGAGTCCCCATGAGCCTTGGAGAGCCCCACGTTGAAGTTGATAATAGTACGTTTTTTTGTTTTTTTTTATTTAATACAGCGCGTCTCTTTTTAAAGGGGTAGTCCAGAGATATCCTTAAAGGGGTTAAAATAGCAAGTATTACAACTTACTAATCCTCAATGGTCGAAGGTGCCATCTCCACAGGTTCTGGTAGGTCCACTTCAGTTTGACATCTTGTTGTTGACTTTTGAACTTTTTTGGTTTAGATTTGGGACTTAAAGGGATTGTCCACTACTTGGATTCCCCTTTAAGAACTTATACCACTTATTCATAGCAGCCCTACTAAGGTCAGTGGGTGAGTCGGCACCGCAAAGTATCTAAGTCCTGGTGCACTTTGTCCTACAGGTGGAGGCGGCTGCACGGCATACGACATAGTGATTAATGGCACCTTCTTTGAGAAAATTAAGGTAACTGCAATTGCTTATTCTGACATACGAGCTGTCTGCTCTCCTTTGTGTCAGCTCCTCACTTTGTATTTTTTTTTATTAGAATAATGAGCTTTTCAGGGAATTTTTTATCACCGTGGCCATGGATGGACAAGAGAACAAGTACGAAATGGAGCTGTCAAGAGGTAACGACCACATCACTGATATTTTCCTTGATTTTTCCATCGACCACACAAGGACTTGTTCCTTCATGGAGCAAGTTTACCATATAATATATTGAAAATGTTTATGTACCAACCTGTTGTATGGCACCGTATCAAATGCCTTTGAAAAGTCCAGATAGACAACACCAACTAAGTTTCCCTGGTCCAACCTAGAACTTACCTCCCATAGAATCTTTTCAGATTAGTTTGCAGGACAGATCCCTCATAATCATATGTATAGGTTATTCTTATTGAGGTGCTCCAGGTTAGTATCTCTTAGAAAACCCACAAAGATGTTGCCCACAGTACAAGTTAAACTTACCGGCCTATAAATTCCAGGCTCACATGTTATCCCCTTCTTGAATATTGGTACCACATTTGCTATGTGGGTGTAACGCTGGTGGATATAGACCCACTGCCCCACAGGAGGGTTGTGACTAGGTGTCTACTGGGTCTCCACTAGAACCTCTGGTGGTGAGGATAGACTGGGCTGCCGGTAGACACCAGGTACCACTTCAGGGCAGTCCCCGGGACTGCAGCAGCATTCCGGAGGTACCAGGGTACCAAATACAGGAGAGCTAAGATAAAGACTAGGTCAGACAGTCTGAGATCGGGGCAGGCAGCACAGGTTCAGGATAGAGAAAAATGGCAAGGGGGACAGGGGTTTTTGATACCAGAAAACTCTTTTAACGCTTGCAACCTCTGTTTCTTGACTGCAACTCAAACAGTCGAATCAGTCAGTAAGAATTTAGGGCACTTCCATTGTGATATTTTGCATCAGCATTTGTTAGCAGACGCCAGGAATGGATCCAAAACAGAAGAGGTGAAAGTGTTTCAGTTACTATTTTTCACTGTGTTTGTTCCCCTCTGGTTTTCAGCTTACAAATACTGATGTAAATTAGTGCCAAAAATACTCACTGTGTGAATGAGGCGAGGAAGCTGCTTGTAATACTGTAATAGAAGTCCTTATTCTGAGGATGAGTGCTGTAATTCTTGTCTTCTCTGCTCCATCAAACTCCCCAGAGCAGGGGCAACCCCTGGGGCAAAACTGCTGGCGGCAGATGTCCAGACGTATGACTCAGTGATGTTTGATGGACCCCAAATCCCAAACAAAATGAATCAGACACATACAAAATAAATACACAAAGCATTGCAATTAGGTGTCAAACGTTCTCAACTTTATTTAAATTTACATGACACCGAAAATGGCACAACCCTCGACTCACGAAGAGTCACCCTCCAGCGCTCAGGAGAGGAAAACCCCCTGTGGAGGAAACCTCTAGAGAACCATGGCTGGAGGGCTGCGCTTCCCTTGCACTTAGAGAGTTAGTGCCGATATATGACGGAGTTTTAGAATTTGTACATATTTACAGAGAACGACATAACAAATATAGACTATAATTGTGATAAACTGGATGTGGGAGAGATCTGGCTGCGATATCTGTCACCACATTTATTGCTGGAACGAATTTAGTTGATCTGATTTCCCAGGTGGATCTACCACTTCTCCCTTACAGATCCAGCTCCGTCTCTCAAGAAGTTGGGTACTTGGTTAAAGGGGTTGCTCATTATGGATAACCCCTAATAGGATGAGTATCCCCTTCCCCTCCCAATTTATCACCCATTAAAGTCAAGGATCCATCCATGAACTCCCAAAGAAGAGCAGCTCTTTGTACATAGTAACAGAAGGGGATCCTGTTTTGGGGACCCCCCCTCTGTTACCTTCCCATGCCCCCGGGGTGTCTAAGAAGACAACCCCTTTCCCTGCTAGAACCTCCAAATTACACCAACGTTGGCACATTACGTGGGGTGGTCAAGCTCAAGGTCCTCAGGCGCATCATCAGTAATGGCGCTGATCGTGGCAGCGCGGCATTCTTTTATGGAATCTTCTTTATGACACTTGTTTATGCCCTCACAATAGTTGTCATGGTTACTACAAAGGCTATTACTGATGCAGGATCCAAGTATTAACCCTTTCATCATTGGTAATTCACTTTCATTATGGAGGCAACTAACTGCACTTGTTACCAAGCAGAAGTCTTATCATTACGGCTTCCCTTAGGCACCATAAGAAATACAGATTATAGAACATGCGTACAAGTGTTTCAGGAGTGTTTTGCACTTTTTAGATCCACAGATTGGGCTTATAACTAGCACTGTACAAAGCCAAAAATTAAGAGGAAATTACTTGTAAAATAATATTATAGGGAATTGCATTTCAAGCATTTTCCTAATGTGCATTCTACATACTTGCATAGTTGCATAGGTTGAAAAAGTTTGAACTTTAATGTCCTAGGTCTACCTCCAAAGTTATACATTTTCTATTACTAGATTATTTATAACCCACAATGTCATGTTTTGTTAAAAAAGTATCCAGCCCTTCTATAAATGCTGTTATACTATCTGCCATTACTATATCTTGTGGTTGGCATTCCACAGTCTGACTGCTCTATCTGTAAAGAATCCTTTCCTATTAAGTTGCCAGATTCGCCTCACCTCCGCTTGTTATGAATGTTCCTGGTGCTTTGTAAGGTCCTGGAAAGTGATAAGTCATGTGCCAGTACTATGCATTGACCACATATGTATTTATACATATAAATGTCTATTTATGAAGGAGATGATAATTACCCTTCATAGAGGTGTTATGATCATTCATAAATTGCTTTCATAGGTTTGATCTCCAGGATTAGGAGAGATTTGGGGTGTAAACTTAATAAACAATGAGTAAAACATCAAAGCAAACGAAAAAGGGTTTGTGACCCAAACTGGTAGGTGAGACCGGCTAGCCCCATATTATACGAGGTCACAACCAGGTTTCGCCTGAGGAGGGCAGCACTAATGAGTCCTCAGGAGCGCATAACCCTGAAATATGCAGCGATTCTACACTACCCATTATAAAAGGGTAATATGCTACTTACTACCATATTTTAGCTAAGATACAAGGCATACTTGTAAGGAGAGATGAAAAAGGTGATGGGGAACAACATATAAATATACTGAGGAACGCTATACACTAGTGGCCAAAATTGAGTCAACACCCCCAAGATTTACGAATTTTTAGCATTTTGCCAATACAAATACAAATTTCATGAATGTTTTTGATTTCACAGTAAAGTTTTTAAGTAGAAATAAAATCTCATATAGAAACACAATATTAGCAGGAAATTTGTTCATTTGTCAACAAATTGGACACTATTGTCACTCAGATGACTGTGGGAGAAAAGCCATTTATTTGTCCTATTTTCATATCTAACACTAAATGTTATTACTCAGTTGGACAGCCCTTGGCCTTGATGACTGCCTGGCATCTACTTGGCATGCTATCTACCAGTTTGTGTAAATCAGATGGTGTGATGATATGAAGCCATGATTTGATGATGGCTGCAATGAGTTCCTGCTTGTGTGAAGCCCGCTGTTTTGACACCTCTCTTTTGAGGCGAGCCCAGAGATTCTCAATAGGATTGAGATCTGGGCTGTTTCCTGGCCAATTCAATAGCTGGACATTTTTGTCCTTGAACCAAGAGAGACATTTTTTAGCTGTATGGCATGGGGCTCCATCTTGCTGAAAAATAAACGGTGTCCCTTCACTAAATACATCATGTGCCGAAAGAATGAGTTTAGGCTGAAGGACTTCCTTGATGTCCTTTTCAGCATTAACTGTTCCTTCAATTACCTGCAGCCTACCACCTGCATCTCTGGACACGCAGCCCCCTACCATAACACTCAGAGGATGCTTCATGGTGGGTACTGTACCCTCTGACAACCAGTCCTCTCCAGGTCGTCGTCGAACGTAGCAGACACCGTCGCTGCCAAACATGGGTAGGCGTGTCTCATCGCTCCATATAACATTTCTCCATTGTTCAGTGGTCCATTTACAATGTTCTTTGGCCCACTGCAGACGTTTCTGACGCTGTGAGGCATTCAAAAATGGCTTTTACCTGGTATTCTGGCTTTTAACTCCGCTTTTACCAATCGTCGTCGAATCGTCCGATCGGACACTGTCAAGGGAAGAACATTTCTGCACAAAAAACGTGTCGCTCGGCAGGAAAATCCCCTTGATATTGCGTTTTTTGAGATTTTTTTTTCCCGTTCTTTAGAAACGCTGCAAAAATACTGAAACAATAAACATGAAACTGCTTCAAATCTGCAAGGATTCACTATTCCTGCTTTTCCTGGTACTATCAAACATAGCATTTTTGGGAACTTGGAGCTCTATATTACAAATATGTCCGTCCCTCCAGTTGAAAGAAATTAACATTTTCCTGGAGGGAAGTTTATATTTTACATTATGTCAGTTTTTGTCTATCGATGATAAAGTGCAGTTTGCAGCAATTTTTATTGTGACATATACCCAAATCATTCACGAAAATATTTCACATTCAACGCGCGTCGGACGGGCCTGCGTGCTCTCACATGCCAGGGCTGAGTTTCAGTTCCAGTCCGACCCTGTTAATCATCTATAGTTTCCCTTCAGAGTGGAAAATGCTGAAAAATCAGAAGTTCCTGGGATCCATTTTTGAACAGAATATCAGAACCAAATCAAAACCGATGATTCAGGGAATGGACACAATGTCCCAACTCTAAGGTACAAGTCTATGGCATACAGTCTGTAAAAGACGACAGAGTAGGCTGCTGTTGAGCATCGGCGGCTTCTCTGATGTTCCTCGCTCATCTATGCAGTACATGGTCGGCCATTCAATTGATTGGATGTCTTATAATACCACATTTCCCCTAGGGACACAAAGTATGAAGAGCTCCACTCCTCCTGGTGATAGGTTATACCCAACAGATGGGGCAGCGCCACTCCTCGTGGTGATGGGTTACACCCAACAGATGGGGGAGCGCCACTCCTTGTGCTGATAGGTTATACCCAACAGATGGGGGAGCGCCACTCCTCGTGGTGATGGGTTATACCCAACAGATGGGGGAGCGCCACTCCTCGTGCTGATGGGTTACACCCAACAGATGGGGGAGCGCCACTCCTCGTGCTGATGGGTTACACCCAACAGATGGGGGAGCGCCACTCCTCGTGCTGATGGGTTACACCCAACAGATGGGGGAGCGCCACTCCTTGAGGTGATAGGTTATACCCAACAGATGGGGGAGCACCACTCCTCGTGGTGATGGGTTATACCCAACAGATGGGGGAAGTTACAGAATGGCTTGTTATGGTGCAAGAACATTGTGGACATTGTTTTTTTGTTTTTTTTTTTAACTATTTTGCCTTTATGTTCTTTATTTTTTTCCTACAGACCCTCCCAGCTAACTCCAAGCAAGTCCCTCATCTCAGAAGTTGAAAGGTTTGGGTTACTTTGAGGTTTAATGCATGCATTTACTTTTTTTAGAATCCCATCTTACAAAAGATATAGGATATCCAACTTCTTGGACTCCAAGAATAAGGGGGCTGCAGCCTGGAAGTAACCCCGCTGCCCTTTTTAAAGAATATGCTGGAGTGGGGCAGCTACCCGGATATTCACTGTGCAGGAGAACTGCAGCTAAGCCCATTCACTTTTCTGGATCTATGCTGTCGTTCCGCTGCACAGTGGAGGCCATGATGCCAATGTGCAGGGAATGACTGTGAAAGGGGCTGTTCCTCATTACAAGCATCAGTGCCACTTTATTATATTAGAGATTGACCCCAACAGATCATAAATTGATAGTGTACTCTTTAATATACTGCTTCCTTCCTTTTTTTATCAGTTCACCCGTGAAACCAGATTACATGATTGTGGCGGAACCTCCTGTAGGACACCCAAGTTTTCTGGTGGCTGAAATCTCTTTACCTAAAGTGGTGAGACCCTCAGATGTGGTTTAGGATTGTGATCTTTTTGCATTTCATGTGATTTCCAATAGTCTTCCCTTATTAAAAGTCTGTGCCAACCTCGTGCTACCAGTCCTCCTCTGCCAACTTTTATCATCACAGCTTTGATGTGTCCACAGTAGCCAATTGCTGGCAGTTGTGACACATTTGCTGGATGATGATGATATAATTTTTTTTTCATACCATGGTGGGTTGTTTGCAAGCTGTTGGAATGGGAAAGAATGACTCTGTCACCAGAGAACGACTGTTCAAACCAAGCACAGACGCCCGGTGCTTCACAGCGGGACCAGTCATTTATATAAACCTTCCCCCCTGCTTGTTTCCCCTCCATCTCCACCATCACCTCTTCTTTGACAGTTCTGGCTTCATAGATCCAGAGAGGAGATAGAGGGAAAACAAGCTGGTGGGAAGATGTATATATTATACTAGATGGTGGCCCGATTCTAATGCATCGGGTATTCTAGAATAGGTATGCGGAGAGCTGTGTTTAAATTTTGCGCCAAAATCGCTGATTGGTCACGGTTGCCGGCCTCGACCAATCAGCAAAGTGGTGTTAAAATTTGGCGCCTAAATCGCAGATTGGTCACGGCCGGCGGTCACGACTAATCAGCAGAGCGGGGTTTAAATTTGGCGCCAATAATGCTGATTGGTCGCGGCCAGCGAACGTGACCAATCAGCAGAGCGGTATTTAAATTTGGCACCAATAATGGTGATTGGTCGCTGCCGTGACCAATCAGCAGAGCTGTGTTTAAATTTGGCACTAATAATGCTGATTATTCACGACCTGTAACCGCGACCAATCAGCAGAGCGGTGTTTAAATTTGGTGCCAATTTCTCTGCTTGGTCGCGGCTGGCCACTGCAACCAATCAGCGAAACGGTGTTTAAATTTGGCGCCAATATGGCTGATTGGTCACGGCCGCTGGTTGCGACTAATTAGCAGAGCGAGATTTAAATTTGGCGCCAATACTGCTGATTGGTCGCGGCCGGCGACCGCGACTAATCAGCAGAGCGGTGTTTAAATTTGGCGCCAATATTGCTGATTGGTCGCGGCCGTCGACCGCTACCAATCAGCAGAGCGGGGTTTACATTTGGCGCCAAAATTGCTGATTGGCGCGTCCACCAGGTGTGAACAATTAGCAGAGCGGGGTTTAAATGTGGAACCAAGATCGGTGATTGGTCGCGGCCGATATTTAAAATTGGCGCCCAAATTGGTGATTGGTCGCGGGCAGCGCCCGCGACCAATCAGCGATTTTTAACACAAATGGACCTTTGTAACACCATGCGGATACTGTGGGGACATCAGCGGCTAGGGTGTGAAGGGAGACCGGGGAGCGGCGCTGCGGGTCAGGACACTTCTGCTCCGAGCGCCCGCTCATGTCCCGGGTTCTCCGAGCGGAAGTACCCGCACAGGCAGTGCCGCTGACATCCATGCGGCTAGGGTGTGAAGGGAGGACCGTGGAGCGGCGCTGACATCCAATTGGTCGCGGCCGCTATTTAAATCTGCTGCACAAATCGGTGATTGGTCGCTGTCTTGGCCCGCGACCAATCACTGATCTTGGCGCCAAAGTTAAACACTATTGTGCTGATTGGTCGTGGACGCTGCCCGCGACCAATCACCGATTTGGGCGCCAAATTTAAATATCGGCGCCGACCAATCACCGATCTTGGCTCCAGATTTAAACACCGCTGTGCTGATTGATCGCGGCCGATATTTAAATTTGGCGCCCAAATCGGTGATTGGTCACGGTCAGCGCCCGCGTCCAATCAGCACAGCGGTGCTTAAGTTTTGCGCTAAGATCAGTGATTGGTCGGGTCCGAAGACCGCGACCAATCATCGAATCGTCTTGGTGAGGACCGGGGAGCTGCGCTGCCTGTGCGGCTACTTACGTTGCGAGACCCCGGGACATAGCGGGCGCTCGCAGCAGAAGTATCCCGACCCCCAGCGCCGCTCCCCGGTCCTCCCTTCCGCATGGAGGTCAGCGGCGCCGGCGGTCCTTCCACTGCTACCGGCCGGTAGATAAGCGCCTCGTGCTGCTCATCTCCTGGCTGCATCTCCGTCCCGCAGATGGGTCCAGCGGTAGGGTTCTTTCTGCTGTTGCCGGCCGGGAGATGAGCGCCTCGCGGCGCTCATCTCCCGGCTGGATCGCCGCTCCGCTCCGTCCCGCAGATGAGCCGCTAGCGGCCGCCATCTTTTTTCAGAAATCCCGCGGCGCTGATTGGCCGCTGCCGGACCAATGAGCGACGCGGGATTTCCTGGACAGACAGACAGACAGACGGGATAAGACGATTATATAGTAGATTATTTAATTATATAGTGCCATTGATTCCATGGTGCTGGTGCATATAAATGATGTTATAATGATGATATAAATGATGAAAGAGGCTTGTTGCGATAGTGTAGAACACGCCGCTCTTTATTTTTTCTATATTAATGCGACATTTGGAGGAATCGCACAGAAAATGCTTTAAATGTATTTATTTTTTAATTTGATTTTTCTCATGTCCATGATTCACATTGCGTTAAATGAGGCATAATGAAGATTAAGAATGTTTCAGCTGTATCCTTCATCAGACAGGATAATGTAGCTTAAGGGGACCCACTTGGTTAAATATAGGGGTCAGTTCTGGTCTTCCCAAAAAGCAGATTAAGTAGTCACCACACGGGAATCTGGTGATTACTGGGTTTGCTTTTGGGGACCCCAGATTTCTTCATATAACCGACTGGGCCTTCTGCCTAATGAAGGCTACATTATCTGAAATTCTGGTACCATTCATTATGCCTCACTTAAAGGGGTTGTCTGGCACTTTAATATTGATGATCTATCCTAAGGATATTCCATTAGTATTAAAGTGGTGGACAACCCCTTTTAATGCCGTGTGAATCATAAAAAATATTTGAAGCATTTTCTGTGAGCAGTTACTCCAAGTGTCAGATTTAATGTATGAGACGTCTGGAGCTACACAGTAACTTCTAGTTGGCCACATATCAAGATAAAAGTTTAGATTTTTGTGCACTTGTTGGTTACAACTTTCTTTCCCGTACAGAAGCATTCAGCGACATAAGCGTTGTTACCACGCTGGTCTTCTCTTTACAGTCTTCTGCTAGATCTCGTGTTGGACTTGGGTGAAGACAGAATAGTCTTAGTCGGACGTCTCGATTTGTATCATCTAGACGTCTTCATTCCTTACAATATCATCCAAGAACAAAGTGGAGCTCAGTTCAACAAGGACAGTAAGGTGAGACAATAAAGCAAAGTTGGACATGTCTTATAGCCCATTCTGAAATCTCCTTCTTAAAGAGGTTCTCTGAGAAAATGTATAAAATAAAATTTTAAAAAATGTATACATTTATTTAGCAAAAATAAATTGTTTTAATTAGGGGATAATTCTATGTGAATACTTTTATGCCCAAGAATGGCAAAAGTATTCTCGGAGTGATACCTTTACTGGCTAACCAGAAAAAAAATATATATATGCAAGCTTTCAGAGCACAGAGGCTCCTTCTTCAGGCAATATTACAAATGAATTCATAACATTTGTAATCCTGCCTGAAGAAGGAGCCTGTGTGCTCTGTAAGGAGATTTTTGTGTACTCATCGTCAAATCTCTTTCTCTTAGCCTCTAATTGGGGGACACAGGACCTTGGGTGTTATGCTGCTGTCCACTAGGAGGCGACACTAGGCTTAATCTGAAAAAGATTAACGGTGGCTCCTCCTCTGCAGTATACACCCCCTGACGGCATCAGCCATGTTCAGTTTTGTGCAAAAGCAGTAGGAGGAACGTAACATGAATAACATAATTATGCCTATAAGAAGGCTACCGCCCAGTGGAGAATGTGTGTCACTTCTCGCATCGCCTGGGCACTGCGGGTCCCCCCTTGGTGATTTACGTATGCCACAGCCGTGGCATTGTCTGACTGTACTCTGATGTGAGTGGCTGCCAGTAAATGATGGAAGGCTCTCAACGCCAGGAGAATGGCACGAATATCCAAGATGTTGATGGGCATGGTCGCTTCTGTTGGGGACCACTTGCCCTGTGCTCTGTGGTGCAGGTGTACCGCATCCCAACCCATCAGGCTCGCATTGGTGGTCAGAACCTTCCATTGACTCGTGAGAAAGGATTTCCCCTTTGTTAGCGAGGTTGGTTTGAGCCACCAGTGCAGGGATCTCTTGGTTGATGACGTCAACTGAAACTCCCTGTCGAGGGAAAAAGGATTCCTGTCCCATGACTTGAGGATGGCTAGTTGGAGAGGCCTGAGGTGAAGCTGGGCAAATGGGACCGCTTCTATTGCCGCCACCATCCTACCAAGGACTCTCATGGCAAACCGGAGAGACTGAGGGGGTTTGCGAAGTAGGATGCGGACCCCTATTCGGAGAGGCAGTGCTTTGTCCTTGGGGAGGAGTACTAGACCCTTGAGGGTGTTGGATAACATTCCCAAAAAGGTCATAGATTGACTCGGGGTTGGTGATGACTTTTTTAAGTTGAGCCGGTGCAATTGGTATGTGGAGGCATGCGTCTTGAAAGTCTATGGAGGCGAGAAATTCTCCCGTCTCCATGGACGCAATGATGGACCGAAGGGACTCCATGCGAAAGTGACGTACCCGTACTTATTTGTTGAGCTGTTTTAGATCCAATATGGGCCGTACGCTGCCTCCTTTTTTGGGGACTACGAATAGATTTGAGCAGAACCCTTGGAAGCGCTTGGCCGTAGGGACCGTTACTAAGACACCTGCTTGGAGAAGTAATGAAACCGCGTGGTGGAAGGCACGAGCCTTGGCTGGCGGTTTTGGGGGAACAGACAGGAAGAATCTGTTTGGCGGGTTGGAAGTGAACTCTATCTTGTATCCTGAAGACACTAGTTCCCTGACCCACCTGTCTTCTGTAATAGGCAGCCAGAGCTGGTGAAAGAGCAAAAGACGGCCGCCTACAGGTGGGGTGTCTTCCAGAGTTCGTGAGTCATGATGAGGAGGAAGTGCAAGACTTTCCTCCCTTAAATTTTGACTGGCCTGCCTTTGTTTGCCAGGTTTTGTCCGACTTTTGCGTCGACCTCGAGTTGTCCCAGCGTGGAGCGCGGCTGTTATTCTTTGCTGGTCGCGAGACGGATCAGCCGGAAGTGTTCCGAAAGGATCGGTAACGTGCCTGATTGCGCTTTTTGTAAGTGTGTTTGGGCTTCAGTTGGGGGAGAGAGATACTTTTACCCCCGGTGGCGTTGGATATCATTGTGTCCAACTGTTCACCGAAAAGCTGACCACTGAGGTACGGGAGGTGAGTGAGGGACTTCTTTGAAGCTGCATCTGCTTTCCATTCCTGCAGCCACAGGATACACCGAATTGTGATGAAGCTATCCCGGCTGCACCCATTGCAGAATCCAGAGCTGCATGGAGCTTGTAATCTACCACGACTGCTATTTGGGCCGCTTGGTCCGACAGTTCAGGGGTAGGTATTTTGTAGGCCAGTTTGTAAATTTTGGGCCCAGGCCAGGATTGCCTTGGCAGCCCAAAAAAACTGAGGCGAACGTGAGAGCCAGGGAGGCCCCTGCGGCCTCGAAAATTGAACGGGCCATGCATTCCACCTGCCGGTCTGCTGTGTCCCTGAGGGTTGAGCTATCTGGCAGAGAAAGTGCTGCTAGTCTGGAGACTGGAGGATCCACTTCAGGTGGATCTGTCCACTTTTTGGTGACCTCCTGTGGAAAGGGGTACCGCGCCTCCAGATATTTGCGATTAGTAAACTTTTTGTCAGGTTGTGAGTGTTATGTTCTGCTACCAAAGCTAAGGAAAGAGAGGAGATCTGTCCCTACTATAAGACTCAGCTGAATCCCTACGATGTAACAGGGAACCTGATCCTGCGATCAGACCTGCTAAAGTCCTAATCTAGTCTGTACGAAGACCTATAGATGTGGGGAGGGAATCCCTACAAGTACTAAGGACTGGGAGGAATATGGGACACCTCCTAACAGAAATAGTAGCAGACAGACGAACAAACAAAATAGATAGAACATAGAGGTCCGTAGACCAAGCAAACTAACAGAGTTAGATACAGAGCACAGGCTAGCTAGAAAGTAGATATACAATGAAGTCCAGCAAAGCCAGAAGGGCGGAGCAGGATTAAATAGGCCAACAAGGTCATGTGACCAGCAAAGGAAAAAAAACCTAACAGCAAGGTTCTAACAGTACCCCCCCTTCTAAGAGGATCCTCCGGATCCCCTAGGACCAGGCTTATCAGGAAATCTCCTGTGAAACGCTCTGATAAGTCTGGACGCGGAAACATCATCTGACCTCACCCAAGAGTTATCCTCGGGTCCGAAACCTTTCCAGGCCACAAGATACTGCAAACTACCTCTATACCGTCTAGAGTCAAGGATGCGAGAAATTTCATATTCCCCGTCCTCCACCACCGGAGGAACAGAGGCAGAGGCGTCACCATCCGACACAACAGCTTTTTTTAACAGAGAGACATGAAAGACCGGATTAATTCTCCAGGAGGCAGGAACCTCCAACCTAACAGCAGATTGGTTGACAACCTGAAGCACCTTAAAGGGCCCTACAAACTTGGGACCCAATTTCTTAGAAGGAATCCTCAACCGCAGATTCCTAGAGGACAACCAAACCATGTCACCAACAGCGAACAAAACCTCCTGTCGTTTCCTATCAAAGTAGTCTTTAGATTTTCTGTTGGCCTCCTGAAGATTACCACGCACATCCGTCCAAACTCTTTCCAAATCACCGGAAAAATTCTCCTCCTCAGGCACGGCAGATCCCAACT
The DNA here is from genome assembly GCF_046119375.1 of Phyllobates terribilis. Classification (NCBI taxonomy): domain Eukaryota; kingdom Metazoa; phylum Chordata; class Amphibia; order Anura; family Dendrobatidae; genus Phyllobates; species Phyllobates terribilis. The sequence continues at coordinate 2,090,518 of NW_027362974.1, read as the reverse complement.
TGGAGAACGACCCAAACGACGGATGTCTCCCAGAACAACAAAAAAAAGGCGAACAACCAGCAGAAGAAGATGTATGATTGTTCAGAGCAAATTCGGCAAGTGGCAGAAACTCAGACCACCCCTCTTGATTGTCTGCCACAAAACAACGCAAGAACTGCTCAACATCCTGGTTTTTCCTTTCTGTCTGGCCATTAGATTCAGGATGATATCCGGACGAAAACGACAAATGAATTCCCAACCTGTCACAAAAGGCACGCCAAAAACGAGCCACGAACTGAGGACCCCTATCAGAAACAATGTCAGTAGGAACGCCATGAAGTCTGACAATTTCCTTGACAAAGGCCTTAGCGAGAGTTTTAGCGCAGGGCAGTTTGACGAAGGGAACCAAGTGACACATCTTACTAAAACGGTCCACGGCCACCCAGATGACAGTAAAACCCTCAGAGGAGGGAAGGTCAGTTATAAAGTCCATAGCCAAATGTGTCCAAGGAGCACTGGGGACCTCCAAAGGACAAAGCAACCCCGCAGCAGGAGTATGTGAGGACTTAGATCTAGCACATATAGTACATTGGCGCACCCACTTAATGACTTCCTTCTGCCATCCAGGCCACCAAAAACTGCGACCCACCAGTCTCTTGGTCTCAGAGATTCCGGGATGACCTGCCAACCGAGATTCGTGACACTCAACAAACAAATCTCTCCTAAAGGTCCCAGGCACAAACAACCTCCCATGAGGAGTGTTAGATGGGGCATTCTCCTGAGCTTTAAGAATCTCATCTTCCAAAACGGAGTCTAAAGCAGCTATCACAACACCTTCTTGTAAAATGTTTTCCTCTTTCTCAGCACCGACTATGGGAGAAAAACTGCGAGACAAGGCATCCGCCTTAACATTCTTAGTACCAGGGATGTAAGTAACGGAGAAATTAAACCGCGAGAAAAACAGTGCCCACCTAGCCTGACGGGCATTCAGGCGCTTGGCAGCGTCAAGATATATCAGATTTTTATGATCCGTAAGAACCTGAACGGGAAATTCCGCACCTTCCAAGAAGTGGCGCCAGTGTTCAAATGCGAGTTTAATAGCCAATAATTCCCGATTACCAATATCGTAATTCAATTCAGTCTCCGAAAATTTTTTTGAAAAAAAGGCACAGGGATGTAATCCATCCCCGTTATCCTGAGACAATACTGCGCCAACCCCCACAGAGGAAGCATCAACCTCAACCAAAAACGGCCTAGTAACATCAGGCTGCATAAGGATGGGAGCAGAGGTGAACCTCTCCTTGAGATACACAAAAGCTTCAATGGCCTCAGAAGACCACTGAACCGCATCAGCACCTTTCCTGGTGAGATCAGTCAGAGGTTTGACAATACTAGAAAAATTTTTTATGAATTTTCTATAGTAATTGGCGAAACCCAAAAACCTCTGTATCGATTTCAAACCAATAGGCCTAGGCCATTCCTGCACAGCCTGAACCTTAACCGGATCCATCTCAAAACCTTTGCTGGAGATAATGTAGCCCAAAAAACTAATTCTCTGTACAGCGAACTCACATTTCTCCAGCTTAGCAAAAAGCGAATTGTCCATTAATAACTGTAATACCTCACGCACGCTCCGCCAATGAGACTCCAGATCTGGCGAATAAATCAAAATGTCATCCAAATACACAACCACATTTTTACCGATCAAAGGTCTAAGGATGTCATTAATCAGATTCTGAAAAAATGCAGGAGCATTAGTAAGACCAAAAGGCATCACCAGATTCTCAAAATGACCCACAGGAGTGTTAAAAGCAGTCTTCCATTCATCACCCTCCTTCATGCGCAACAGATTGTATGCCCCCTTAAGGTCAATTTTAGAGAACCACTTGGCCCCCAATAACTGGTTAAACAGATCAGGAATCAATGGCAGTGGGTAAGGATTGCGTACCGTAATTTTGTTAATCTCACGAAAATCCAGACAAGGACGTAAACCGCCGTCCTTTTTTTTTACAAAAAAAAATCCAACCGCCACAGGAGACTTAGAGGGCCTAATGTGACCGGCGGCCAAACTTGTCTGTATGTATTCCTCCAAAGCCTTCCTCTCAGGAATAGTAAGGTTAAACAAACGACTTTTAGGAAGAGTCGCTCCAGGGACAAATTCAATAGAACAATCATAGTCTCTATGGGGAGGCAAAACCTGCGATTCCTTCTCAGAAAAAACTCTCCAAAAATCCTGAATAGGAACAGGCAATTCTCCCCTATCCAAAGCTGCAATACGCCCGTTACAACACTTGTCATAACATTTATGGCTCCAGGATTTAATTTCACTGGTAGACCAATCCAGTACAGGATTGTGAAATTTTAACCAGGGCAAACCCAATATTACTGGAGAAGGCAAGTTATTCAACACTACCAAATCCAATTTCTCATGGTGAACACCATTAATAGTGAGAGGAAATTCACTGACCTTGAGAGTAATATTCTTCAAAGGGGAGCCATCCACAGAAACCACAGCAATGGGGGATGATAAAGGTTCAGGTTTTAAATTGAGTTTTTCCACGAATCCCCCATCAATTACATTCAGTGTAGACCCGCAATCAACAAACACCCGAAATTCCATTAATTTTTCCTGAGCAATCGTGGAAGCAGCTAAAAATATACCCTTGGAATTTAAACAGGCAATACGGGCGTGACTGACCATTTTTTTTTCTTTCTTCATACGAAGCTCACAGCCTTTAATCAAATGACCAGATTTTCCGCAATAGTAACACAAGCCTTCCGAAAAACGACGGTCTTTTTCTTGAGAGCGAGGTGCCACCGATCCAATCTCCATCGGTTCACCACTGTTAGTACACACATTATCATAACCAGAAACTGACATAGCAGAGGATTTGCTCTCATTAACCCTAGCACGCAGTCTTCTATCCACCCGTATAGCTAATTGCATAGCCTGTTGCAAATCCTCAGGTGTAGGATAAGCAATTAGCAGGTCTTTAACCCTTTCACTGAGCCCAGCAAGAAATAGACTTTTCAGAGCAGAATCGTTCCACCCTGTTTGAGTGGACCAACGACGAAAATGTGTACAATATTTTTCAACATTACCAGATCCTTGCCTCAAACGTCTCAACTCAGTCTCAGCTGATGCCACACGGTCAGGATCATCATATAATAGTCCTAAAGCAGAAAAAAAACTATCCACTGATCTGAAGCATGTATCACTAGGTTGCAAAGAAAAGGCCCACTCCTGAGGCTCTTTGCGCAAAAGTGACATTATGAACCCTACGCGCTGGGATTCATCCCCAGAGGACTTGGGTCTCAAACGAAAATACAATAAGCAAGCATTTTTAAATGAAAAAAATTCTCGATGTTCACCAAAAAATAAATCCGGCAAACATACCTTAGGCTCCAAGAAATGTGCTCCAGGACAGTTACTCACGTGCTGACGGAGCTCGGCCACTTCCAGAGAGAGTCCCTGCAGGTGTTTAGCCAAATCCTGAACCGACACCATGATGGAACAAAAAAAAATCTTTCCTTAGAGAATTTGCAGGCTGGACTTACTGTTATGTTCTGCTACCAAAGCTAAGGAAAGAGAGGAGATCTGTCCCTACTATAAGACTCAGCTGAGTCCCTACGATGTAACAGGGAACCTGATCCTGCGATCAGACCTGCTAAAGTCCTAATCTAGTCTGTACGAAGACCTATAGATGTGGGGAGGGAATCCCTACAAGTACTAAGGACTGGGAGGAATATGGGACACCTCCTAACAGAAATAGTAGCAGACAGACGAACAAACAAAATAGATAGAACATAGAGGTCCGTAGACCAAGCAAACTAACAGAGTTAGATACAGAGCACAGGCTAGCTAGAAAGTAGATATACAATGAAGTCCAGCAAAGCCAGAAGGGCGGAGCAGGATTAAATAGGCCAACAAGGTCATGTGACCAGCAAAGGAAAAAAAACCTAACAGCAAGGTTCTAACAGTGAGAACTGCTTTTTAAGGATCGCATTAAACTCTGGGTGGTCAAAGAACACCTTAGGCGGTTTCAGGACTCCTTCAAAGGAAATTTTATGTCCTGGTGTCTCCAGGGGTGGATCGGAGATGTCCAGCACCCAATGGATAGATGAGATTAAATCATCAACTAGCACTGTATTGCCCGGGCGAATAGGGATCAGGGACCCTTCGGTTTCCTTGTCTGAGTCGGAATCACAGATGTCTTCCGAATCCTGTATCTCGCTAAGGCGACTCCTGCTGGGAGAACCGGAGCGGAGACCTTCTCTGGTCGGGGATGGCTGTGGGGATCTGCGTTGTCTGTCCCTGTCAGGGGACGGTCTAGATGAGCTGTGAGTACGGTGTCTCACACTGGAAGGGGATGACCGTGTGGTATGGGATGATGCAGATGGGGCCAGCGATGCAGAGTGGCTTTGCAGAGGGGGCCAGCAATGCAGAGAAAGTTATAGACTTCACAGCCGAGTCGAGACTGTAGCTGTAATTTTATCCCACCTTAGTGTGCTGTAGTACAGCGCCGGTAAAATCCAAGATCCTGTGCTCCCCAGAGACCAGCTGGCGACCGGTATGTGAAGCGTTAACTTCCTTCCGTTCTCCCTCTGCTGGTTAATGGCCGCCGGAGTGTGGAGAAGAAAGGGGGCGGAGCGCTGGAAAGGCGGCCGTATTGCTAGAAAGCGCGCCCTTTCAGTTCGTCTCCGCCCCCTGTATGACACTGTGTAGTGTCATATTGGTCATCCGGGGGGCGGGGCGCGGAGAGTGGGCGGCGGCTTCAGCTAGGCGGTATAAATTTAGAATGTATGCCCAAAAGGGCTGCAGGCCGGCGCGGTAGTCCGAGGGGGTACCGGATCTGAATCGGACCCCCCCCCCCCGGTTTTTAATGGCAGGAAAGGCGGTGGGATACTATATTAAAAGGGAGCCCTTAAAGGGTTCCTCTGAGGCACTGTAGCGCTGGTGCCGGCAGAGAGACAGAGCTGAAGCCAGCCTGTGTCTCTGTGTGCCCTTCTGCCAGTACTGTCCCCCGGTCCATCAGGAGTCTGCAGTGGAGCTGCGATTCCTGAACGTTGGTGCAGAGCGACAGCTACTGGGAGCTATATATTGCTGTCTGCACAAATCCTACCTGCGGTGTCTAAACCTAATGCCCCCATGAGGGGGATTGGGGAGTGTCAGGCAAAATGTATTTTTGTCCAAGTTTTAAAAATGAGAGATGTCTTAAATCTCCATCCCCTGCTCATTTAGAATGGTCCTACATAGAATTCACTCTTGCTTTCCCCAAACAAGGAATTTTTATTACCGCCATAAAACCTCAGCCAGAGCAAGCATACTGGTGTAAACTGGAAATTCCCTCCAAAATCCTATTGTCTAACTGTACAAACTTTTAATGTCGAGTTTAATAATGCACATGACTGTCACAAACACAGGGACCACATTTTTGGGATGTTCACCTTTTTCCAATTATGCCGGTATATCTTACATAACTGGGAAACCACCAGAAACCCAGGAAATGGGTTCTGATATTTGATATCCATCTTCATGAATATTGGTGACGGCAAACATGATGTATCCATCTTGGATGTGAGACCCCCCCATACCAAGATATGAAATCTGAAGGCTTTTTATGTCTTAGGCAGCTGGGTGGGTTCACAAAACCGTGTGAGGTAAACAACATGGGTGTCTCCTAGTGTTTTGGCCCCTTACTAAAAACCAGAACGGACATTTTACTTCATTCTTAACCAGGGACGTCAGACGCAAGCACTCTTCGCTGCGTGGAGGAATCACACCTAGTTTCCGGGGAGCCGTGCCCCCCACACAATCTGAGACCATCACCTCGTGGCGCAGGTTTTGCTATTATTTACCCCTTGTATTTTAATAACTGTTTTATGCATATATGTAAATTGTCTCTTTTATAATATCTTGTATATCTTTTGTAAACACTGCCCACTTTCGGGAGTATTTCATTATTATTTACCAGCTTCGTTCTTCTTGTCCTATGTCGAGCAAACACGTTCCTCACCCGCTAATTCACGTTACCTAACAGGTACCCGATCAACCTGTTAAGCGATCGGTGGTGGCAGTATACCGGTATTTGTGATATTGTGGTTTGAGGGTGGCTGGACGGAGGTATATATACGTTCCTGGAAGGAACTGGTGGTATATATACGTCCTGTCACATCACGTGCCACAATAGTCGACATAAATTAGAGCAGCTGCGCCCGTGCTTATCCTCGGTCAATACCGTGGTTGACCAGCAGGATAAGGGGGCGCCAGAGGGCTGCAAGGTCTGACCAAGTGTTTTTCGTGACAGGGAGGGTGCTGCCTTCACAGTCAGGAGGCTGCAATCCTCCCTCGACCTCAACCCAAGACCAAAAGGATTTGGGGAAGGAGGGGGGGTCTCAACTTCGAACCAACACCCGAGGGGCTGGGGAAGGAGCGACATGGTAAGGAGATGTCTCGACTTCAACTGTGCACCCCTAGAAGGGGGCAGAGGAGGAGCCATGCCGGGGGTCTCTCCAGAGACCCACTTATCTTCATTTGTAACTCCATGGAAAAAGAAAAAATCAGAAAAAAATGGAGTAAAAATCTTTAGGTGTGCCTTCTTGCGACACTAAGCAAAAAACTGAACATGGCTGACGCCGTCAGGGGGTGTTTACTGCCGAGGAGGAGCCACCGTTAATCTTTTTCAGATTAAGCCTAGTGTCGCCTCCTAGTGGACAGCAACATAACACCCAAGGTCCTGTGTCCCCCAATGAGGCGACAGAGTAATATATTTTTTTCTGGTTAGCCAATAAAGGTATCACTCCGAGAATACTTTTGCCATTTTTGGGCATAAATGTATTTACATCAAATTTTCTGGCTAGCACGGTACCACAATATAAATTTGTACTGTACATCGCAATTACAGGATAATAATTGCTTATGGACATAATGGCCAACGATGTCAGCAGCCATCCATCCTAGATGGGTGAAGGTAAACTGTTTGAGACGGACATCTCTGACCTACCTGTGGGAATCAAGAATTTGCATCTATGTCATCGATTGACTGACTGATCACATCCATGAGTCAACATGCTGTAAACCTGTCATGATGAGTGAGCAGATAGATAAGTTCCTGTCAGGGTGAGGGGCAGCATCCTATCACAACATATAGTTGCCCAGAGACATCTGAATGCATCGGCTTTCCTTTATGCCATTCATCAAACATGTCGTATATTTTGTGTATAGCGAGTCACAAGCCTCATTGGTTCTATGAGCTGCAGTAAAACGTGACGTATATTCCAGGTGCTGACGATCACAATGCCGGTCCAGCCAGCATAGCGGTGGGCTCAGAAGATCAGCTTTGGAAAACGTTCCTCTTATATAGATCCTGTGGATCCTACTTACATTCGCTGCTGTTTACATTGTATGCTTACAATTCTATTTAGACTTCAATATGACTCCAGAATAAATTTTTGTCTTTCTTATACTTGCCGTATATTTTTCCCAAGGAGGGGGTTTAGGTATTGTGCTTTTTTCTTTTTTTTTTTTATTTCTACTGTAATATTTCATAATATCTGTGAATAAGTCTTGAAAATAATTTGCATTGAAAAGGTTGAGATCCTCTGAATCTACATGGATTTTTAGGAATTAAAAATCTACAGCAGTAAATCTGCAGCAGAATTTAAATTTTGCACCATGTCTGGATTTAGTAGCAGCTGCCCCTTTAAATGGAATATGTCAGCAGGTTTTTGCTACCCCATTTGAGAGCAGCATAATCCGAGGCCCTGATTCCAACGATGTATCACTTACTGGGCTGCTTGGTGTTATTTTGATAAAATTACAGTTTTTTTTTCTCATGCAGATCTCTGAATGCTGAGCTCTGTATAATAACCCCACCCACACCACTGATTGGCAGTTTATATACAGTGTACACAGAAAGCTGCCAATCAGTGGTGGGGGGCGTGGTTGGACTACGTGGCAGCAGGTTTACTAGTCCTCTAGTGATAATCTTCTGCTGATAAAAGTGTGATTTTTATCAAAACTACAACAAGCAGCCCTGTAAATATAATAATAATAGTTTATTTTTATAGCGCCAACATATTCCGCAGCACTTTACAAATTTTAGGGGGGACTTATACAGACAATACAGAATAAGCATATCTCATAACGAACGGAGTGAGGGCCCTGCTCGCGAGCTTACAGTCTATGAGGAAGTGGGGGAGACACAAAAGGTAAAAAGTACATATATTGTATAATGCAGCCTTGATATACTGAATAGGATAAATAATAATACATGGACTGGTCGCCAGCCAGTATGTGTGCAGTCCTGACAGAGGCTTTTATGTGCATGGTTGGTTTGAACCCGAAGTTGAAGAAGATTTTAATATGGGGGAAAGCTGGGATGGACAGAGTGTGTTTAGGTGATACGCCAGTCTAAAGAAATGTGTTTTTAGGGTTCGCTTGAAACTGTGGGTATTGGGAATTAATCGAACTGTCCTGGGTAGTGCATTCCAGAGAATTGGCGCAGCACGCGAGAAATCTTGGAGACGGGAGTGGGAAGTTCGGATTATGGAGGATTTTAGTTTCAAGTCATTTGCAGAACGGAGGGCACGTGTAGGGTGGTAGACTGAGACAAGGGAGGAGATGTAGGGGGGTACTGAAGCATGGAGCGCTTTGTGGGTAAGCGTGATAAGTTTAAAACGAACTGAGACGTCCCTAGAATCAGGGTCTTTGTCTCTACATCATGCTGCTCTCAACAACAACCAATATATAGTACATCCGACAAGGGGTCAATGTGTTAAAAAAGACCTTTATTATAACAATTTGGGTACATGGCGGCAAAAGAAAAGAGCACACACACATATATATAGTAATACCATATAATAGTGAGGAGGTATAATGTAAATATTTGAATTGCAGAGACATCAGGGCTGGATAGTAGTAGCTCCAATTGTGCTAATGCATACTGATAGTATATCCTAGGTCACATAGTAAAAGGATATAATCCTAAATAATAAAAGCCAATATAGGCATTCCCAAGATAATGACCTTTTGGTATATACATATATCAAGGGTTGTATTATATCCAAGTAGGTTAATTCCCAAGTAACAATAATGTTGCATTGGATTCATTCATACCTGGTATATATTGTCTGCACGTCTTGCAATAGCTCTGGGCTCGGTGGTCCTACTCCTAGTGTGGCGCTCACCCCATCATGCTGCTCTCAGAATAGCCAAGAAAAACCTGCTGACAGATTCCCTTTACAAATAGCTGAAATGGCTCCTAGATACCAGAGAAGGAAAACTTTATTAAAACGGTTTTGTTTCCTAAATAGAAAAGCAAATTAAACACCACTGGATAATGTGGTGTGTGAAACCGTCCATTGGATTGCTGTTTCGGGTGGGCTCAGGAGCAGAGCCCCCATCCTACACAGCCGACATCTTGCTGTAACAGCAGCGGCCAGAGCGGAGCGTGAATCACTGCTGTTTAACCATTTATATGCCGTCAATCACTGATGACAAGTTAAATAGCGCAATCGCCGGTACGCTATGCAATGTTACTAGAATTTTTTTTTTTACTTTTCCATCTCCTTGAATTACTTGTTGTGGTTTGCGGATCCATTGACTGGCCAAGTGGAAGGGCTGCAGCCGATCATTCATGTACGTAGCAGATACACATTTCCATGTGTAAATAGGCCCTTATAGAAATCAATCAATAGAACGTATACCTGGATATCTAGGTTTATTCTTTGCATACATTTAAAGAGGTATAAGTCATGGCATATTACTAGGATGTCATTCTTGGGGGTCTGACAGCCTAATTTAGAAAGAAGTGGATGCATTATTTTCCCCTCACCCATTACAACACACCTTGAGAGAGGGATCCGCCCCACCAAGGACAGGAAACCGTCTGAAATAAAAGGGCGGTACCTCTCCCTTGCTTCAGTTGGTTTCCTGTCCTTGATGGGAACCTGTCTGAAGAAGGGTGTCTTCTTACCTGGGCCCGTTCCGGTGTGGAAGTGCGGGCACCTGCCTGTGCACCGGGTTCCGGGTCCCAGAAGCGCCGTCCGCGGTTCCCTGGAGCCGTGTTCGAGCAGGCGCATGCGGTTATGAGGGCTCCGGCTCCCCGCAGACCGCTGCGCTGTCCTCTCCCTGCCGCAGGCTCCTGGGTGGTCGCACGCTGGGAGCAGTGTCTTCCGGGTATGACGCGCCTGACGTCACGGCGCGGTGCACGCTTGGAGAGGCGTGCCCGATGACGTCGGGGGCTGCACCCGGAACCAAGATGGCGGCGCCCTGTAAACGCTTGCCGGCCGTTTTTTTTCAAAGATCGGCCGGTGGGTGTCAGGAGGGGGGAGGACACATGGACCGGAGGAGGTCCGGATGTGCCCTATTTAAGGTGGGGGCCTCCTGACAAGCGCTGCTTATACTCAAGCTCGGGTGTAGCAGCTATGGCAGACCAGGACAGCTAGGTGCAGCAGCAGCTGACCCCTCCACCGCATCAACGCCAGCGGAAGAAGCAGTCGGACACCTCGCACACGGACGGCCGCTCCAGCAACCGCAGCGGCAGCAGGAGGAGTAAGGTGTCGGACGCTTCAGGGCCATCCAGAAGGGATTCATCTTATGTCCCGCCACAGCCTCAAAATCCGGTACCCTTTTGTGACTTCAGGGGTGAGTGATCTTCGTGAATGTCACTTAATAGTAATGGAAAGTTATTATGTCCTTCATTCCTTAGGAAGAAGAGTAGCGGCAAAAAGAACCCACTGGGTTTGTTCCTTATGCCAGGCCCCCCTTTCCATAGATTGGCAGAAACAGCTTTGTGCAAGCTGTATTAACCAAACGATAGCGGAGAGCACCCCGGATTTCGCTTCTAATTTGAGGTCCGTAATCCGTTCAGAGGTGCAGGATTCCCTGTAAGGCTTACTAAAGTGGAAAAAGAGATCCCATAAAGATATCTCCTCTGACTATGATTTATCCTCCCAGTCAGAGGATCTTTGCCTCGGCATCCTCCTCTTCATCAGACAGTGGTAGGCCCTGTTTCCCTATTGAGGATACTGACAAGTTGGTCAGAGCGGTCAGATCTACCATGGGGTTGAGGGAGGAGAAGGCAGCCAGGTCCCTGGAAGATATGTTCGCAGGCCTGGAGGAAAAAAAGACGCTCCTTTCCAGTGAATCCCCAAATTCAGACCCTTATAGACCTGGAATGGAGGAAGCCGGAGAAATCAGGAGTATTGTCCTCATCCTCTAAAAGGAGGTACCCCTTCGAGGATAATGTCTCTGAGTCCTGGGACAAAATTCCTAAAGTTGGCGGGTCTGTCGCCCGATTATCCTAAAGATCGTCCCTACCCCTGGAAGATTCGGGCAGTCTAAAGGATGCTCTGGATAAGAAGGCAGATTCCTTCCTGCGTCACACTTGTGAAGCAGCAGCAGGGGGCCTGAAGCCAGCGGTAGCAGGCACTTGTGTCGCTAGGTCACTTATGGTGTGGCTTCAGCAATTAGGAGACCAGCTAAAGGATAAAAAGATGTCCAGAGATAAAATCCTCTCCAATCTGCCTTTGCTACAAGCAGCATCTGCTTTTTTGGCCGACTCCTCAGTGGATTCAGTTAAACTCGCTGCCAGGTCTGCAAATTTGTCTAATGCTGCCAGACGAGCCCTGTGGCTCAAGGGTTGCCCGGGAGACCTACAATCTAAGCATAAGCTTTGTTTTCTTCCTTGTGATGGTAAACTTTAGTTTGGCCAAAAACTGGACGAGTTTTTGGAGAAGGCTGGCGACAGAAAGAGAGGTTTCCCAGGGTTCACGGGGGAAACAAAAAGGTCCTATTTTCGGAAGAAGAGATTTAACCAGGGTCGCCCTCCGGGATAAAGGAAAAGATGGGAGCCCAGATCTAAAAAGGACTCTGGTTACATGCTTGGAGGACCATCCTCCAGTTCCAAAAAATCTCCCCAATGACGCGAGGCTAGAGGTCGGGGGAAGGCTTTCCCATTTTATCCCAGCTTGGGAAGCCATCACTTCAAATCCCTGGGTGTTGGATATCATAAAGAACGGCCTAAAGATACGCTTCTGTCAGGTCCCTCACCGAACCTTCATGATCACCTCCAGGAGGAAGTCCAGGGAGGAGCAGATGGCTCTAGAATCAGAGGTATTAGACTTAGTCAACAAGCAGGTCCTTCACGAAGTTCCAGTTTCACAATGGGGAGGGGATTTTATTCCCCCCTGTTTGTGATAAAAAAAAACAAATGGGTCCTTAAGGACCATTGTCAACCTCAAAAGTCTAAATCAGCTGATAATCAACCAGACTTTCAATATGGAATCAGTGAACTCTGCAGTGAAACTCTTACACCACAATTGTTTCATGGCAGTCATCTACCTAAAAGATGCCTACTATCACGTCCCAATCCATCCAGACTACCGGAAGTACCTAAGGGTAGCCCTGTTCATCCAAGGTCAATTGAGACATTTCCAATTCACTGCCCTACCTTTTGGACTCTCGATAGCACCGAGAGTATTTACAAAGGTTATAGCGGAGGTGACAGCTTTTCTCCGAATCAAGAACGTGGTGATTGTTCCCTATCTGGACAACTTTCTGATAATAGGGAAATCGGAGGACCACTGTTCCTCTCAACTTTTAGAGGTCCGGACCTGGGGTGGTTAATAAATATTCAAAAATCAAAGCTATCCCCCTCAAGGACTCAGATCTTTCTGGATTTGACCCTAGATTCCCAACGCCAATCCTGTTTCCTCCCGAAAGACAAGGTTTGCAAAATAATCAGCCTGGTCTCAAGGGCAATAAGGTCTCCCGTGATTTCCTTGAGAGAAGCAATGTCCCTACTAGGCTCCATGACTTCCTGTCTCCCGGCAGTCAAATGGGCCCAGAGTCATATGAGGCTTCTTCAGTGGGAGGTCCTGTCGGCTCAGAAATCCTTCAACGGACATATAGGAAAAAAAACTCTCCGTCTTTGGAGACAGTAAACTCCCTCTCCTGGTGGACAAACAGGGAGAATCTGACCGCAGGCTTACAATGGTCCAAACCAGTCGACCACACAATTACAACAGATGCAAGTGGCTCCTGCTGGGGGTGTCATCTGGCAGAGTTCTCAGTTCAGGGGCTCTTACTACGTCACGAAAAAGAAGCGTCATCAAACCTAAAAGAGCTTTTGGCCGTGGAGAAATCCTTGATAAGCTTCCTTCCCCACATACAGGGTCGCCATGTCCAGATCAGGTCCGACAATCGGACGACAGTGGCAAATATAAATCACCAGGGAGGAACAAGATTTCACTCCCTTATGGTAGTGGCAAACAGGATCCTGCATCTAGCAGAACAACATCTCCCATCCCTCAGTGCTCTTTTCATCCGGGGGTATAAAATTCAAGAGCAGATTTCCTCAGTCGCCACACTTTAAGACAAGGAGAGTGGCCTCTAAACCCGATAGTCTTCCAAAAGATTATCCAGATATGGGGGTCACCGGACATATATTTGTTCGCCACCAGGGCGAACAGGAAGGTGGAGAGATTCTGTTCACTAAATCCAACAGAGAATCCCTATGCTGTAGACGCTCTCCACATTCCCTGGAAGTTCAGGAAGGCCTACGCCTTTCCACCGATAGTGATGATCCCGGCAGTTGTGAGGAAAATTCGGGAGGAGGGGGCGAGGATAATCAGATCCCTGGGTCCTGCCTGACAGGCCGGACCTTCTCATCCAGGGGCCAATATTCCATGCACAAGCCAAAGGTTTCCATCTGGCGGCTTGGAATTTGAGAGGTTGTTACTGAGCAATAGGGGGTTTTCACCAGGCCTAGTTTCTACCCTGTTGGGTAGTTGAAAGCCCATAACAACTAAAATTTATTCCAGAATCTGTTGAAAATTCCTGGATTTTATAGACTCCCCATTGTCGGATAAACCTCCAGTTAGAGAAGTCCTAGAGTTTTTACAAAAGGGACGTGACCTAGGGTTGGCTACGGGAACACTTAAAGTTCAGGTGTCCGCCCTAGGGGCGATCTATAATTGTAACCTGGCAGGGAACAGATGGGTCTCTAGATTCATTAAATCCTGTTCCAGAGCTAAGCCAGTTCGGGCTCTTCCTCCCTGGGACCTGAATTTGGTTTTAAATGCACTCTCTGGCGACCCATTTGAACCCCTGCAGGTTATCTCTCCAAAGATCCTCACCCTCAAAACCATCCTCTTTGTGGCCCTAACGTCGGCCCGTAGGGTGAGTGACCTGCAGGCCCTTTCTGTTGATCCCCCATACACCCAAATTCATGATGACCGGGTCGTCCTGCGTACAGATCCATCGTACCTTCCAAAAGTTGTATCCAGATTCCACTGTAATCAGGAGATTGTACTTCCCTCTTTCTGCAGTAACCCTAAAAACCCTGGGGAGGTTAGGTTCCAAAATCTAGATGTTAGAAGGGCATTACTACAGTACATAGACATGACTAGTCAGTGGAGGAAGGACAAGTCCTTGTTTCTGGCCTTTCAGGGGAGTAGGAAAGGTCACGGGGTATCAAAGGGAACTATTGCTAGGTGGCTTAGGGAGGCCATTTGTCTAGCTTATACATCTACAGGTGTTCCGGCACCGGACGGTATTAAAGCTCATTCCACCGGAGCTGTTGCAACCTCCTGGGCAGAGAGAGCAGATGTCTCGATTGACCAGATATGTAAAGCTGCTACTTGGTCTGCACCATCCACCTTCTATAAGCACTATCAGTTGGATCTATCCTCCTCTGACCTTACCTTTGGGAGAAGGGTACTTCAGGCGGTGGTCCCTCCCTAGGGTGCTCATATTTTCCAAAATTCTCTCAAGGTGTACTGGCATGGGTGAGGGGAAAACACCAAGGTTACTTACCGGTAGCCAATCTTTCCTGAACCCATGACAGCACCCGTAGTCACCCCCCCCCCCCTGTCTTTCTCACGCCCTGGTGAAGCACTTTACATTTTGGGTGATATATATATATAGTAGGTGTTGGTTATGTGTCTAACCTTTTCTGGAGGTCCTCTCAATGCTCTGTAATCCAACTGAAGCGAGGGAGAGGTACCGCCCTTTTATTTCAGACGGTTTCCTGTCCTTGGTGGGGCGGATCCCTCTCTCAAGGTGTGTTGTCATGGGTTCAGGAAAAACCGGCTACCGGTAAGTAACCTTGGTGTTTTTTTTCACGCTCCTAATTTAACAATTTGAGTACAGTTGGATCTATTGGGTTTTTTTGCACTATGGGTGGGTGGTTGGGAGCACAGCTGTGCAGGAAAAAAAAAAGCTTATAGGTTCTCAATTCGTTCATTCTTGGGATCGGTGGCGGAACCAGAGGTCGGACCATCACCAATCAAGATATTATATCCCTTCACACTCATCATTGCTCCCAATTAACAATTTGAGTACGTGCATATTTTTTTAGGGTATTTTTGTGCAATGGGTGGGAGCACAACTGTGCAGGAAAAAAAAGCTGATAGGTTCCCCATTCCTTCATTCTCAGAATCAGTGGATGGAACATCGCCAATCACAATATTATATCCTTCTCACTAATCGTTGCTCCCAATTATCAATTTGATTACGGTTATACCTATTGTTTTTTTAGGGTTTTTTTTTTTGCACTGTGGGTGGGTGGTTGGGAGCACAGCTGTGCAGAAAAAAAAAAGCTGATAGGTTCCCCATGCCTTCATTCTCAGGATCAGTGGTGGAACCAGAGTGTGGATCATCTCCAATCAAAATATTATATCCTTCACACTCATCGTTGCTCCCAGTTAACAATTTGAGTACGGTTGAACCCATTGTGGTTTTTTAGGGTTTTTTTTTTTTTTGCACTATGGGTGGGTGGTTGGAAGCACAGCTGTGCAGGAAAAAAAAAAGCTGATAGGTTCCCCATTCCTTCATTCTAAGGATCGGTGGTCAGACCATCGCCAATCACAATATTATATCCTGGCAATATGCCATAATATTATATACGGAGTTGTCCTCCTGGCAGTTGCCGTGATCCTCTATTCCTTACCTGCTACCTCTATACTGTATATGAAATGACAATATGTGAGAAATATTAATAATGTTGCTCTCATTTTCTAAAAAAAACAGGTTGGAACACAAACTCTCAATTAGTTGTTTTTTTATTTGTTTACCAATCTAAAATGTCCACTTTGAGGCACCAGAGATAAATGCTGGCATATAATGTACAATGCTCCCGTCCCTAGCAGTTGGCGTGTATCAGGCGACATCGCAGGATCTTCAAGTAGCTGTCAATCTTGTGGGAATCTCTGCGGAAACAGTGAAGCAAGTGGTAGACGGGGAACATGTAGGAATCGCCCTGTGGTGCCGTTACATCGATTGGTCCAAACCACTGGGGGTAAACGTGTTCTAGATCAGTCAGCATCTGCAATAAACAATGGGTGAATGTGGGTGTAGAATTTGGTTGGAGTAAAGGTACAATCTAACACTACAATTATCCAAACGTTGTGCCTATTACAGCATTACCACCAGTCACAAGCAAACTCAATATCTTCCTAAAAGGAAAAATATTGTGGATGGACATGCTTTCTAAAAGGGAATCTGTCAGCAATATGATGTAGGTGCTGAGACCCTGATTCCAGCGATGTGTCACTTACTAGTCTGTTTTTAGCTGTTTCGATACAATAAGTGTTTTATCAGAAGGAGATTATCACTACAAGACTAGGGGTCTTGTGCTTCCTAGTCAACCTGCTCTAATACAATCAACAGTGATCGTATCAAAATGACAGCATGCAGACCAACAAGTGACATATCGCTGGAATCAGAATTTCTGCCCCTACGTCATGCTGCTCTCGGATTACATAAAAACCTGTTGACAGATTCCATTTAAAGAGAATTTATTGTTACACTTATTGCCGCTTCTCAGCAACTCTACTTTTTACTTAGTCAGTTCCGCTTTGGTTTATACTCGTACCATATAGCCTAAATTCATGACCTACGTGAAGGAAGAGAGGATGTGTGTGATAATAATGCTGCTTACTCTCCAGAGATCCAGTCTATTCCTCCTTGAAGAATCCTGGTGTGCTCCTCAGCTTCTGTCACTTTTTTCTCCATGTTATTTGGCGCCCCCATGGACAAGTACTGCAGGGGTTGGGTCCAAGAGCGCAATCATTTCTTTCTAAGGCTCAGCAAGTCTTCGTGCTGTGGAAGCAGTAGACATCAGTTAGGAGGGATATCAGGCTGAGAACATATAGAAAATCATATGCCGAAAAGGGAATGTACCAGAAGTTGTGGATGCAAGAAAATGCCCATGATTCCACTCCTCCGGGTCACACGAAGTGATGCAATACCCAGTGGTTGGTTAAGAATCCATTTATTTAGAAGCTAAAATAAGAGGCGTTTCCTGGACGTCCTGTCCACTTCATCAGTGCATAGCTTGTGTCCGGTATAGCAAGGAGTGGACATATATGCAAAAAATGTGAAAACAACTGGCGCCAAAACAATGTGGCCGTTAAGGCAGAAAAATACAATCAATAAAAAGGCAGAAATTTGAGTATCCATCAATGTATATATGCATCGGGAATAAAATATTGCTAGCATGATTAAAAATTGATTAAAAACCGATATAGTTCAATGCAAAAAAAATATAATAAATAATTAAAATATATAGATAATTCCTGAAGCAGGAATTGAACCTGGTGTATTGCAATCAAATGGATCATGTTTAGATCTTAATCATGGTACAACCCTCTAAGCCACGGGTGCTCATGTATATTGTGATTGATCTTGTTCTGATAGGAGGTAATAAACGGATATTAGACGATATATCTAACTTATACCTACATACTAAACAAAATAATTTTAATTCTTCTTATAATAGAATATGTGATCGTATCGGCAACATGAATAATTTCTTTAGGAGTGTGTCCGTATTATCGGTGTAGTACTAGAGAATAGTCGTGCGCATTAATGTCCACTAGGTGGTATGATGAGCACTGAAAGTGTCCTAGGGAATGGTGCAGACTACTGGGAACAGAACGCAATGATCATAAGAAGAAAGGAAACTGAACTCAGTGAAACCCTGGATCGGGACAGTGGATCAAGAACAAGCCAAGACACATGTTCCTGACCATGTAGAGGTCAATTATATTTGTCAGTGCTTTCAAATAAAAACCTCTGATATTTCATTGAGACCCCAAGGTTTCCAAGTATTTAGTTGATCTATCCAGTATATCTCTTTCCTATTGAGACCCTGAATTCTATTGGGAGTGGTGCATGGAATATGCTCTATGGGCAGGATTTTAAGACACCCAAAGTCTTTATTGTGATGGATTGCCATATGTCGTGATAAACCATGTTTTAAAAAACCTGTAGCGACATTATGCCTATGAGAATTTAGTCTTTTATGAAAGGGTTGCATAGTTCTACCGCCATATTGCTTGGGACATGTGCATTCAATCAGATATATGACAGAATCAGTGTCACAGGACATATTACTATTTATTGTGAAGCGTTCATTGCTTGATGTGGATGCAGAAGTGTCGGCTCCATGAGTAATATTCATGCCGCACATGCCGTTCTTTTTGCCACATCTGGTGATGGTTTTATTCTTATTATTGATCTTGCTACAATCTAGAGTAGAAAGGGTGTGTATCCTACGGGGGGCTCAAATGTTCCTTAGAGTGGGGGCTCTCCTATACACAATGGAGGGTTTTTCTGGGATAATCTTCTTGAGTATCGGATCATTTAACAGAATATGCCAATTCTTCTGCAGAATATCTCTAAATGATTTATGCTGAAAATTCTATGTAGTGATGAATTTTACACAGCGCTCATAGGACATTTTATCTGAATTAGATTTTAATAGAAGTGAATTCTGGCTACAGGTGTCCCTTACCCTTTCACATGATTCGCCAACAAGATTTTTGGGATAGCCCTGTTGTAGAACTTTCTGTTTCAGCATACCTGATTGCTCTGAAAAATCATTTTCAGAAGTGCAATTCCTTCTGATCCTCTGAAATTGATTAAAAGGAATATTACGCAGCCATTTCTGGTAGTGGCCACTGCTGTAGTGGATGGAACTATTCGCATCCACTTGTTTAAAATAAGTCTTGGAGCAAATCCTATTGTTCTCTATAAATAAGGTCAGATCCAGAAAATGAATACTGGTGTTATTTGTATCGGAATTGAAGGAAATACCCCAGCAGTTGTTATTTAGAAAACTGGCAAGGGCTGAGGGTTCTGCGATGTCCTTATTAAGAATGAAAATTAAGTCGTCAATGTATCTTTTGTAAAATATAATGCCTTCCCAAAATGGACCCCCATAGATGAACACCAGTTCAAATATGCCCATGAAAATATTAGCGAACGTAGCTGCGACCTTTGACCCCATCGCGGTCCCTTTGATCTGATGGTAAGTGTGTTGGAGGAAAGTGAAATAATTGTTATTAAGGATGAAAGATAACCCAGATAGAATAAATGATTTGTGGGAGGACGACAGGCCGGTGTCTTTGGAGATCATATGTTCAACACATAATAAACCAATTTCCCAATCAATATTGGTGTAAAGGGATGTAACATCAAGGCTTAAAAATACAAATGATTCTTCCCATTGGATGTCCTTAGTAAGGTTGATGAGGTGGCTGGAGTCACGAAGGTAACTCCTCAACCTTTTAACATGGGGCTGAAGGAGAACATCAATGTACTCTGCATGTGTTGTAGATTGGCCATGCAATACACCAATAATATCACATGATCACGTTCTGTACGTGGACCGGAAATACATGTCCCACTGAGCACAATTCCCAGTATGTTGTATAGGGGGCGCTGTGCCAGGCCAGGATTTCCCCTCCTCGATGCAGTGTCCTACATCTTCTCCAGTACAGCTGCTCACAGATTAACCTTGGAATAAACCCGCAGCGTCCCTAATCCCTCCCCACTCACAATGTCGCTGATTACTGGACACACGGTCCCGGGATGGACGTCGTGACTTACCAGGGTCAAGAATCAATGGAGAAAAGACGACTTCATGGGAATGGGACCTGTTGTTAATTAAGTGCCAGGTTTTTATGTTTTGTTTGTTTGTTTTTTTTACGTATTATTATCTATATTAAAGTCTTGCAAATTTTCACACTGGCAATCATTGTACAGGAGGAGGAGGAGAAGGTGAGCTGTGACATCACCTATTGTGAATGGTGGATCCTGTGTTATCTACTGTATATAGAGGTGTTATCAGTCATTGTACAGGAGGAGGTGAGCTGTGACATCCTCTACTGTGAATGGTGGATCCTGTGTTACCTATGTGTGAGTGTGACGCTGACCGGCCGTGACGCTACTTCTGGTTTGCCGGCGGGAATGCCGCCGCATTCAAACCGCTGCCACGACTGAACTTGCACAACTATAAAAAGACCACATCTCCCCCTGCCACTATATTTAACCCCCTGGAATAAGCTAAATTGCAAAACGCGCGTCAGGGCCTGTACCACATCTTCAGGTAGTATCTCTTACTCTCTGCACTATGCAGCTATGTATTAATCTGTTTTAATTTCTACCCTGCCCAGTACCTTTCTGCACTATATTCAGCACGTTTTTCTTAAAGCTATTGGTCTCGCGACCTATTCTTATGAATTTACAGTATATATTGCTCAGACCTTATTTGTGTCTAGCAGGATTGTTTTCCGCTTAAGTACATTGCTATGTCCTCAATATATGTGCAGTCTGGGTACTCCACTGTGTAATTATCACACGATGTTAAGCACTTTTCTATCCTTCTACTTGTAGTTCTAAAAATGTAATTATTGTAATTTATGCTCATTATTGAATCATTGGTTGCATACCATTTCTTTGCAGGAATTTTTCCCCACTCTTACTGGACTTGTTCTCCGTGAAATACGTCTTAGGGCAGCTTATACATGCAAACTTTAATAGGAGTTGTTAATAGAAAATGAATTAATCTGTGCTGCTATAACTATACACAAATAGTGCTTTGGCTCCTCCATGTGGATCAGTTTGGTACTGCCAGTGGATGTGATTAATCCTGCTTGGTTTCCCCTTGTTTTAAGTATGTTTTATACATCTTGGTTTTGATTAATAAAATACTGTGTATGTTGATTCTGGGTGGCATTTGTTTCCATTCCTTTATAGGTTTTTGCAATTATTTGGAGGTGCCATGACAATATGGGCCGTTTCTAGGTTAAATCTATTTGGAAGAGAAACCATTGAGGTGACCATATCAGTTGTCACCCAGCTTTCCCAGGACCTGATAAATCCAATGTCCACTGAAAGATTACATGTGCTGAAGATTATAGATGTATAATGGCAGCATCTAGTGGTCAAAGGCGGTATTGCCATTATCATATACTTAAGCCTCATTTACACTTTGCAGTTCAGGACGATCAGGTTACGTGTAGATTTGATTACATTATTCCGAAAGTGACCACTCACCCGTTGCTGGATTCTTAGTAGCGTACGTCTGCCTTCCATTCGGTTTTATCCATTTGCCACCGATAAAATGACCAAAGCTTCGTTCGTGACTGTCAAGCCAGGCCTAGAGAGGGAAAAAAACAAATAAAACCATAAGTATAAAAAGATAAAAATAAAATCATAAAATCAGGGAAAAAAAAAAAAAGACTGATAATGAGAAATCAGGCCTCGCTCGAGAGGCGGCGCGCACTCACCATTCGAGAGGCGGCGCGCACTCACCGCTCGAGAGGCACTTACGGCCAGTGGTGTTGTCACGCCACTGATTCCAGCTGTGCTCTTCCCCATACTGGAGGAAAGAGCTTGTAAGCGCTGCTCTCTTTGCCTTGGAGATCAGTCACCAACGATAGACTGCAGCGGTATCCGGTATCTTAGACAATGAGCCATTAACTATAGAATTAAAAATCCAAGGGTATTTAGCAAAGTTACCCGTTATCAAGAGGACTTTGACATTTTTTGGCCATTGATCATGATGAGAAAAAGCGTTTATTGCCCGCCTTTTGATGGAAACCACGCTTAGAAATGACCAGAGAGGGATTGTTTGGTTTAAAATCTTCTATTGTAAAAGTCGTCTCAAAAATCAGTAATCCACAAGTGAACCCCATGGCAAGTGCTCACTTTTCCTGCAGCGCCACCACAAGCAAAGTGAAGAATTGCAAGTGCTATGTGCAAATGCATATAAATCAATCACATTAGACAAGGTATAGTGCACAGGATTACACATCCAATATAGTCACAAAGAATATAAAGTGCTTATAGTGAAATAGGGAGCAGCAGGTATGACCTGAGTTTGAAAATAATGGCCCCAACGCGCGTTTCACACGATGCCTCTTCCAGGGGGATGGGTATCCTCCCATTTATTTTGAATGATGCTATTGTGGACTTGCTAGCTTTATATGTATAGACGCTAATACCATTTGGAATTACTTAGAACTACTGGCCTATGCATACGCTGCTAACATATGGAGCTTACTCTTGATTTTCACTATAAACTATAACTACTAGTGAACATCAGCTCCCTCCAGTGGTATAGTTTGATATGATCTTTTTTTTTTTTTTTTTTAATTTTGCTAGTTATTTTCCCTTTTTAAAAATATGTTAGCTTTTTTTGGTAATAAAGATTATTATTTCTATGCTACTGGCTGTTTGCTTCCATTAAATTTGTAGGTTGTTGTTGTTTATAGGGAGGTGCCGTATATACTAATTGTGCCTGTAAGTAGGCTTAATGCTCTTAAAATGAACAGGCTGAGCAAGTGACGCACCATGTACTTGACAGTATTACAGCTCCTAGATACGTGGAGCCATCATGTGGGACAGATAGATTGTGGATTACAGCCTCCAGTGATATGGGGGACACGCGCGGCTCGGTCTTATCTTTAGGTCTCTTACACTCTGCAATCACCGAAAATCCACCAGACTGTGAAGGTCAGTGATGAAATACCATGAAGTGCAAACAGATTTTCAACTCCTTCATTCTGATGTTCTTGGGGGTGATGACCCACCGGACTGCGGGGGAGTGACCCCATATAATGAGAGGACAAGGCCAAGGAGGAAGACACAGTGTGTACAGATCATGGGGACTTATCAATGATACCGGGGAGAAAAAACATGGACCAGGGAGCAAGATTGTGACCACTGTAAAAGTCAGCATATATGCAGAGTTAGAAAAAGTTTATTTTTTCAGTAGGAAAAGTTATAAAACTTTTTAAATCACTTTATCGGGGAATTTGTCCTCATTCCTGTAAAAAAAAAAACCATGCTGGACAAAATAAATGAAAAAAAAAATTGTATTTAAATTACTATTTAAAGGGAATCAGAGCAGCATGATGTAGGGGCAGAGAGTCTGGTTCCAGCGATGTGTCACTTATTAGGCTGTTTGCTGTAGTTTCAATTCAATCTGTTTTATCACTTGCACAGCAGTCCAGTTAATTTGTAACTCCACCACTGATTGGCAGTTTGCTGACAGTGTACACAGGAAGCAGCCAATCAGGGGTGTGGGCGGGGTTATATACGGCTCAGCATTCCGAGATCTACAGCAGAGAAAACAGGGATTCTATCATAACTGCACCAAACAGCTCAGTAAGTGACATCACCGGAATCAGGGTCTCTGCTCCTATATGATGCAGTCCTCAGATTACATAGTAAAACCTGCTGACAGATTCCCTTTAAGGGTAATCTAACAAAAAAAATCTTCATTGTGGCTGCACTGGAACAAGCATATTCATAAAATATTTGCCTTAAAGAACTGAAGATTTTTTTTTTTTTTTAGCTTTGAAGCTGCAGATCAACTTCAGACAAAGGGTTACAAGATGACGCTGGGCTCCTGGAGGCACGAGGATCCTGTTAAAATGTAGCCTGCACTGACTAACAAGAAAGGAACCTTTGTCCATTCCCGGTCATTGTGATGTATAGGGAGCCATGTACACAGGGGAGGCCGCGGCTCCCAGCCAATCCCTGCAGACCTGGGGGGCGAACGCTCTCAAGTCGCCTCCGTCACGCACTGCTATACAATACAGGAGCAACAGCGTTAACTATTTGTGGACGGATTTCAAAATTTTGAAAAACTTGATCAATTCAGGGCCCCATAGAAGGTAAAATCATTATACACTCGCCTCCCGCAGCCGCACCGCTTCAGCATTGTCAGCGCTGCTGCTACCAGTAGTGTCAAGTGACCACTGCAGCCAATGAGCCGTTGCTGATCAGCTGCAGCGCATCAATATTCCGTAAAATCGAACAAAATAGCAAAGGCTGCAGCCAGTCAATGGCCACTGATTGACAGTGTGGTGCCATGTAACTGCTGCTGCCAATCAAAGAGAACAGCAGCGCCGACAATCAGTGATGGAGGCATGGTTGGACCAGGAGGCACGAGACACCTCGTCCTGTAGTGATAATCTCCTGCTGATAAATCACTGATTTTAATGAAAAGGCAAAACACAGCCTAGTAAGTGACACATCGGTGGAATCAGGGTCTCTCCACCCTCATAGTGCTCTCAGATTACATAGCAAAACCTACTGACAAATTACCCTTTAAGAAAAGAGTGGCGATACAAAGTACCTATAAGACAAAACTAGAACTCTTCCAAAATGAAGAGAAACCCGTCAGCTGTTTTGGCATTCTCGTCAGTACAGGGCAAGGCTTTAAATTGGATCTTAGGGGGTACTGCAGACACCACTAGATTGTGAAGAGAAACATGCCAGCAATACTGAAGCAGCCGCCTATAAATGGTGCTTCAATCTTTTTTGAGGAGGCTTTAGCTGTACTTTATACTACATTCACTCACAGTGCACCCGTCTCCAACCAGTGGCAGTATTTTTGCCTTTTGGTGTATACCTTTTTTATCCCCAGGGAGCATTGCCTCGCTTTAAGACTCGGTGCATCAGCTGCTGTTGTCCACACCTTCACCACAAAAGACCCCTGTCCTGGAAAAATAAAGGGGCTCAGTTCCCTCCCCTTCTTTTTTTGACTTCCAAAATGCAATGATCTTGATTGGCCATTTTTTGTTTTTGGAATTAAGGAAGGAAAAGAGCTCACTGATACCAGAGCGGTCCTGTAATAAGAGTCCAGACCTCCTCTGGTATTAATATGAGCACAAACACTGCGCCCCTGCCGGAAGCTTCATGCAGCCGTATATCACCAAGCACAATGCAGAGTGTCGGATGGAGTGGTGTAAAGCCATCACCACTGGACTCTGGAGGAGACGTGTTCTGTGCAGTGACGGATCACACTTCTCTATCTACGTCTGATGGAGGAGTCTGGGTTTGGTGATTCCAGGAGAACACGACGGCTCCTTTCTGATCTTTCTCAAGGAAAGAAGACGCCTCCAGGAAGTCGTGTACAAGTCATGTGCAACAACGAAGAGGAACTGGAGGATTACACAGAGCAAAACCTTACCAAGCCATCACGTGAATCTGATGAGGGAAACAGTCAGCAATCTGTCCTCAACAACCTCCAATCTGACCTCAATCAACATCTGGATCGGAGGTCTACAACTCCAAGAAATGGCCACATCATGGCATGATGGGTGTTATAGTTCCCCAACAGCCTTGAGTTACATATATAGAGAAGGATTCATCTACTGTTGAAAAAAAATCCCTTGGATCCTGAAGTTATTTTGTTATTGACTAATGAAAACTTTCACAAACATTAAAAAAAAAAAGTTTCTAAAAGTTAATTAACTTCTGATGCTTAAATGTTTGATCAAAATTTAAAAAAAAAGTGTTTTTTTCTTTTCTTTCTAGAAACAGCGCCACTCTTGTCTGTTGGCGGTGTATGGTATTGCAACCCAGCAAGATGGTTGTACGGTCTGATACAGAGTGCAATGTAATATTACCTGGTGGTAATATCCAGGTAATGGAAACGGGCTTTGTATATAGACAGAAGGTGACGATTTGCCGGAGACTCTCTCACACCATTAAGCCGCATTCACACATTGGTGTTTGTCACCTTGTTGTGCATTATCCCAACTGACGCACATTTTATGGGGCTATTCTCTTTTTTCGTGGACCGAGGGTCTGCATGGACCAAATATGGGAAAAGAACGGAACAACAAATAAATTAAAAATACTTTTTTTGTCACATTATGATTTATAAAAATAAATTTAAAAAAAATCACAAAAAAAATAAAAAAAAACTAAAGTCCCAGATTCATCATTTGTATATTTTTAAGTCACTTATTTATTTTTTTGTCTTATGGTCACCTATTTTCTTTTGAGCACGTGTTCAGAACTTTTGCCCAGAATAAAAAATGCTCTAATTTTTTTTTTCGCTATTTTTTAGTGCAAAAAGCCACAGGTTGCAACATTTCAGCGAAAAAATGCAGATGGACATTAAAAAAAAATCCCTCTGGGGTGGGAGATGGATACATTTAAGCAAAAACATCTGAGACCTCCAACCTGTGCCGACAATGGGAAATAAATAAATCAATTAATAAATAAATAAAGTAAATAAATTAAAAAAAATGGACATATAAAATAGACTTTAAAAAAGGCGCAAATGGAAAGAAAAATGCGATTTCAGGAAACTCATTCACTTTGCTGGTCCTATAAAATGCAGCGATTTTTTTTTTTTTCTATGGAAAAATTGCAACATGTGAATACGCCTTTAATAAAACTTAATTGACAAAGTCAGAAGATTGCAAACGCATATAAATCCGGATGCATTTTTTTTTTTTTTTTTATTAGCGGGTTTTCCCAAAACTTGTGTTGTGGAGTTCAATATCCGCGATGTTGTTCGTTTATTTTAGGCGACCTTGCTGCAAAAAAAAATGCAAAGTTGCAGAAATCTTTCCGTGTTCACATGCTGCAGTTTTTTTATGCCAAAATACATTTTTTTCTGATTATTGCTGCATTTTACCCTTTATTTAATGCAGATTTAAAGCTAAATTTTAATGCAATCTTTTATCACTAAATTTATTTATTTTTTACCAAAAAAAACGCACTGTGTGAACAGGCCCTTACAGCAGACAAACAATCAGGCAAGTTTAGTTTATTTTTTTTAAAAATGTCGCAATATTAGAAGAGCACAATCACTGCACTGAAAAAAAAGCGTCATCGCACGACACTTTTCCCATCAGTCTTGTGCACACCTGCAATTTGTAGCCTGCGGCTCTTACAGGTGATGCCGGAGCCCCAGAACACAGAGCAGCCCGCACTGACGCCTCACCTGCACGACACTGGCGGCCTCAGGAGCCGGGCCGTACTGCATGGAGGTGAAGATCTCCCGCACTGACGGTCAGTCTGTCCCCGTAGAGGCGGCCATGACATTCAGCAATGAGTAACAGCCCGTCAGCCCAGCCAACCACAAGGGGGAGCTCTAACACCGCGGCGCTGCAGAGTACGCATGTCACTTCCGCTGGAAGAAAGTCATATTATTACACACTAACAGGATTGTAATCCTCCATTCACCGCGTCTGGTCCCTATAGGTGTTAGTGTATTTTTTTTATATCTGTAAATTGCTGCGTTGTGCTGTAAAGTACTGTGTGTCAGAAATAGTGAGGGGAGGGAAGGAAAAGGGTCAAACGGAAGTGAGTGTCCGACCCGGAAGTGTGCGCATGCGCGGACACAGCCTGTTGCTGAGGCGTGGTGACGCTGTAGCTGGGTGATTGTGACGCGCCCCTGGGCCTGTGTCGCGCTGCGGGGCGCACGCGGGAGCTTACCCGGAGCCGGATCCGTGGAGGGTTGTAATCTCGTGGCGGTGACCCGGTCCGTGCCCAGGGAGTCAAACTAGACGGCAGTCTATTAGTAGTAAATAGTTGATGACTACGCCACCCGTTGAGTGCAGCCAGGAAGCTGCTGCTGCAGGGCAGACCGCTGAGGCCGGTGGTAGGATTGTGCAGCGTGATAGTATAACCCCCAACGGGAGGGGTATGGCCTCAGGGCAGCCGACGTGGATGATGGGGGTAGCAGGAACCACTCAGAGACGGTACGGTGTAGTTCAGGGTCTTTACTGGTAACAACGATAGACCCTCCCGGAGTACTTGCTAGCAAACGGGGCCTGGTCAGTCTTTGAGCAGATGGGATCTCCCCTGGCCAGGCGTAGTTGTAGGCCTCACAAACTGACTGTACTCTTCCGGCTACCTTGCTAGAAGCTGATGTAAGTAGCCCACGTCCCTGAGTGTACCGTGTGGTGCTCACCCGTATGGCCGGTGACTCGGGGCCTTCTAATGGCTTCCGCTCCACGATGGCGGTGCTGGTCCCACGCGTGTGACCGTGCCTTCGGGCTTCTGGGCCAGAGGACCTGAAATCCCCTGCCCGACGGATTCTGCTGCTGGGTAGAAGTTAGTCCCCACAGCCTCGGACTCCGGGTCCGGTAAAGAATCTTCTTAGTCAGGGCGAGCGCTGCAGCTGCCAGCCCCTGACTCCTTGGAACTCTGCTGTTTCCTATGCTGCTTCTTGTCTCCACTCTCCTTGTCTGACTCACCCTGCCTCAGCCCCGGGTTTATACAGGGGAAGTTCTTCCCCTCCCAAGACTGGGCAGGAGGTGTGGCATGCACAGGATCCCTGACCAAAGGACCTCCCACCTGCTCTCAGACATAATATCTCTATCACTGTGGCAACCAGACCCCTGGGGTGTCACATTCCCCCCTAGTGAAATTTAGTACTCCGGGACTAAACACATTTAGAAAAACATAACAAAGTATAACAATAACAATACTATAAGAAAAACACATAAGATGGTTACGGCGTGTCCGCAACCGGATGCAGTCTTTGAAGAAAAGCAAAGGTGTCCATTTCACCAACACAGGGAGACGTAACCAGGTAGGGGTCTGTCCTACCCCGAGTCCTTAACAGTCTCTAGTCCATCCTGGGTTACGCTCCAACTATATACAAGGATTCCCGGTAAATCCACCAAGGTTTCCTAAAAATAACTAGAAACACAAAATTATACACAAGCAACAAGACACAGAAAAACATAAATAAAACAATTTATACACTTTAAATTCTCCAGCGTGCGGGTAACTGGCCTCTAGTGGCCCGAGTGGACCTACGGAGCTGACTGTCTGGCCCTGAACTACAGGGTGTAGGAGCTGTCAAGGGTAAACTGGGCAGCTGTCTACCGGCTCTTTGTCTCACTAGGGGTACGGCAGGCTCACTATAAGCAGAGGGTTGATTCTCCTGTTCTGCTTGTGTAGAGTCTTCTGCCTCCTGGACCGGCTGTTCTTCCAGCTCTACCCGTTGCTCCGTAGGTTCTTGGGATGATGGTTGGAGGAAGGTGAGTACGGGTACCACAACTGCACCATTGACTTGAGTCCAAGACTGAGGAAAGTCCCCGAGCACGGTACTAACCATATCTTCCCTTTCTTCCACGGGTCGATGGTCTTCTTGTTCCTCTTCAGGGTTCCTCAGTTGTTCGGGACACTTCTTCAGGTGGTCCCGGGATACAATGGCTGTGGTTTCCCCTCCGTCTTTACTGATGGTACAGACCTTCGGGTTCTCGTGGCTTGAGGGCAGTACGGTGTACGGGTCCTTCTCCCACTGGTCGTCCAACTTGTGGAGCCGTCTCTTCCTCTTCAAGACCTGCTCTCCGGGTACCAGGGGAACAGCGGGAGCATACTGGTTGTAAGTTTTCTCTTGTCTTTCCCTAGCCTGACAGAGACTTCGCTCCACGCTCTCCTGTACTCTCCGGTACTGCTGCTGCCTCTCTGTGTCCCAGTCTGTTTCTGGTGAAGTGTCCTCGGGGGTCAGGACTCCCATTTCCAGGTCAACAGGTAACTTACCAGGTCTTGCCCTCATTAGGTAAGCCGGGGTACAGTTGGTGGAACCTACCGGGATGTGGTTGTATAGGTCCACCAGATCGGGCAACTTTTCAGGCCACAGACTGCGTTCTTCCAGGGGCAACGTTTTTAGAAGATCCATTACCACCTGGTTCATTTTTTCACAAAGTCCATTAGTCTGCGGATGGTAGGGTGTCGTCCTTATCTTCCGGCAGCCATACAGATTGCAGAATTCCTGAAAGACCTCCGCTTCAAAGGCAGGTCCCTGGTCCGTCAGCACTTGGTCCGGGTACCCGTGTGGACGGCAGAAGTGCTGCTGGAAGGCTCTAGCTGCTGTTTGAGCCGTTAAGTCCTTGACGGGGACGACAACCAAGAACCGGGAGTAATGATCCACGATGGTTAACGCGTAGACGTAGCCACTTCTGCTTGGGGTCAGTTTTACATGATCCAAGGCTACCAGTTCCAACGGTTGCCGGGTGACGATGGACTGCAGGGGAGTCTTCTGGCTGGCTCGGTCCTTCCTTCTCAGGTTGCACGGGCCACAATCTCTGCACCACTTCTCGATGGTTCCCCTCATGCCTACCCAGTGGAACCGCTCGCGCAGCAGGAACTCCAGCTTTTTCCACCCAAAGTGTCCAGCTCCGTCGTGGTATGCCTCCATCACCATGGCTGCGTCTCTTCGTGGCACCACTACTTGCCAGAGTAATTCATGCGTCCGGGAGTTAACCATTCTGCGGCACAACTTCCCTTTGTAAAGGAACAGTCGACTCTTCTCTGCCCATAGTTGTTTGGCTTCCTCCGGAGCGTCTGGTTCAAGGCGAGCCTCCGGCCGAGTCAGCATCTCCTTCACCAGTCGGACGGCAGGGTCGCTGTCTTGCGTTTCCGCCCAGTTGTAGTGGGGTAAGGGGTTCAACGTAGCAGCCTGCTTACTCCTTACCCGGTGGGAATACTGAATAGTCCCATGACGGTGGAACGCAGGGAGTTCAACTTCTTCCAGTCCCTCCGGATCTTCTCCTCCGTCCGGCAGGTTGGGCATCCTGGACAGGGCGTCCGCGTTGGTATTGGAGCGTCCTGCCCGGTATTTAATTGTGAACTCGTAGTTGGACAGACGGGCCATCCACCTCTGCTCCAGGGCACCGAGTCTTGCCGTGTCCAGGTGTGTCAGCGGGTTGTTATCCGTGTACACGGTGAACCGGGAAGAAGCGAGGTAATGCTTAAAGCGCTCAGTGATTGCCCATACTACGGCCAGGAACTCTAACTTAAATGAGCTGTAATTCTCGGGGTTCCTTTCGGTGGGTCGCAGTTTTCGGCTGGCGTAGGCGATTACTCGTTCCTTCCCCTGCTGGATCTGGGACAGTACGGCTCCTAGCCCGATGTTACTGGCGTCGGTGTAGAGGATAAAGGGCTGGCTATAATCCGGGTACGCCAGGATTTCGTCCCCCGTGAGGGCCATCTTCAGCTGGCGGAAGGACTCTTCTTCCAGCTCTTCCCATTTGAAGGGCGGCTTCTGGTTCTTGGCCTTCCGGGACTGGCCTATCAGGAGGTCCTGCATAGGTGCTGCCTTTTTGGTGAAACCGGGAATAAACCTTCGGTAGTAGCCTACCAACCCGAGGAACTGCCGCACTTCTTTTACGCTGGAGGGGCTTGGCCATCCCTTAATTGCGGTGATCTTATCGGGGTCGGGAGCCACTCCGTCAGCGCTCACCACGTGTCCCAGGTACTGCACCTTTGGTTTCAGGAGGTGACACTTGGAGGGTTTCACCTTTAGGCCGTAACTCGCCAGAGCCTCGAACACTTCCGCCAGGTGTTTCAGGTGGTCCTCATACGTCTTGGAATATACGATGACATCGTCCAGGTACAACAGGACCGTCTCGAAGTTTCTGTGGCCCAGACAACACTCCATTAGGCGTTGGAAGGTTCCTGGTGCGTTGCAGAGTCCGAACGGCATGCAGGTGAACTCGCTAAGTCCCATCGGGGTGGTGAATGCGGTCTTCTCCCGGTCCGCCTCTGCTACAGGAACCTGCCAGTACCCGCTAGTGAGATCCAAGGTAGAGAAGAAGTTAGCAGATCTTAAAGCAGCCAATGACTCCTTTATCCTTGGTAAGGGGTACGCATCCTTGTGTGTGATACGGTTGATTTTCCGGTAATCTACACACATCCTCATGGTGTTGTCTTTCTTTTTGACTAAAACTAATGGGGCTGCCCAGGGGCTACAACTATCCCGGATTACCCCAGCCTCCTTCATATCTCTAAGCATCCCCTTGGCGTGTTGGTAATGTGCAGGGGGTACGGGTCGATACCTCTCTTTTATGGGAGGATGATCTCCCGTGGGGATGCGATGTTCTACCCCCTTGACTCGCCCGAAGTCTAACGGGTGTTTACTAAACACTCTCTCATACTCTTGAACCACCCGATAGACTCCTTGTTTCTGATGTGAGGGAGTGGAGTCAGTACCCAAATGTAGTTGCTGACACCAGTCCTCCATGTCTTTCTTAGAGCCGTTACCTTCCTCCGGGTGAGATGGAGGCAAGGGTTCCACAGATTGTATAGAACTTTGATTAGTGGTATATAATTTGGCTAGCGTGGCATACCGGGGCAGGTACACTTCCCTCTCCCCGATATTTATTATGCGAATGGGCACCCTCCCATGGCGTACATTGACCACCCCCCGTGCTGTCAAAATGGTGGGCCTACTGTCTGAGTAAACTGGTTCTACCATTGCCTGGTAATCTCTACCTCTCAGACCAATAGCTGCCCGGCACCAAATCATCATTTCACTTTTTGGGGGCATGGCAATAGGAAAAGGGTCACACATTCTTACGCTACCAATCTCACCGCCGGAGAGTTCCACTTGTTGCCGTTGCATCAGTGCCCGGATCTCTTTCTGGAGCACCCGCTGCTCGCCGGAGCTGGCATTCTTGGCAACCTGCTGTAAAAGGAAAATCACCTCTGCAAGACAATTTTCAATTACATTAGTTCCTAGAGTTATTTTTGGGTGACTCTCATGTTTATCGATATCTACAATGATCAGTCCCTGTGCGGCCAGTTCGACTCTACCAATTTTGATGGTCACCTCTTTAAATCCGATCTGTGGCACGGGCTGACCATTGCTGGCGATGATACTCAAGTCGTCGTCGGGGTAGCGGGTAATATCCGAGTCATTCCAGTACTGCTTGAAGAGCACGTACGGGATGGTGGTGACCTGTGACCCGGTGTCCAGTAGGGCACTCATGGGAATGCCATCCAGTACCACAGGCAAGACTGGACGTCCTCCCACATATCTGTCGCGCCAGTTCGATGGGCCTGGTGATCTTTTTCCTGGGGGTTGGCCCTCTACCCCAGGTTGTGCCCGTTTAAAGAACAGTACCTTGCCATATGTCCGGGTTGATTGCAGCGGCGGCAGATGGGTCGTCCATCCTCACTGTATCGGTCGCTGGGTCTTCCTCTGGCCGGTGGGGTCCTCCTTGGTCGACGCCACGGGATGTCCTCCGGTCCGGATGCCAGCTGGATCTTCCCTGGGGTGGAAACCTGTAAAGACTGCACAGTTCGGGTTAGCGCAGCAACGCTCTTAGCTAGCTCTTGGACCTGATGGTGTAGGTCTGGAGCCGGGTCATTGTCCAAAGCCTGCGCATCAGCTCCCACAGGCCCTGCTGACAAGGGCGCCGCCTCCTGGTAGTAAGTGGTAGTGGGGCGTCTGTGGGTCACAACGCCACCTGGTGCCGGTTCTCGGAGCACCCGGATGGCTCTGTCCTTGAACTGTGCAAAGTCCAGATGGGGATCCTGTAAGGCCATTGCCCGCAACTGGGTTCGGTGGGCATTGCAATATAAACCCTCTATAAATTGTTCAGTCAACAGCCTGTCCTCGTTTCCCACCCCATCAGGGTCGGTCTGCTTTATGGCCCTCAGGGCCTCTTGTAGGTTTAGTGCATAGTCCCTTATACTCTCATGCGCTCGCTGCTTGCACCCGTAGAATCTAAGCTTAATCTCGGCTGAGGTGCGGGTATCAAAGGTGTCCTTCAGCCGGGTTAGTATCCCTGCGACAGTCTTCCTCCCAGGTGGCCAGGATTTTACTTCCCTTTTGGCTGCCCCGGTTAGTTGGGCCACCAGGATGCTCACTTTTTGCTCTTCTGTGAGGGGGTACACCTGGAAGAGGCTATCCAGCTTTTCTCTAAAGTCATGCAGGGTATGTGACTCCCCTGAATACTGGGGTAGCCAAGCTGCTCCCGGGATATAGGGCATGGTGAAGGGCATAACTGCAGCAGCGGTAGCGCTGGCGGGGGTTGGGGCAGTGAAGCTCTCCTCCGTATCCGACATCTTCCTCCCCCCTAGTGGACCGTGGCCTACCTTGCGATGATCCTCTTCCGTAGGCCGCGGCTCCGCAGTGGATCGTCAGGGTTGAGGACCTTCCGTCGCGCTCCTGTGACGTCGGCGTCTGCTGGGCTCCTTCCAGGACCTTACGCAACGTCCGGACGTGAGGCGGGGCTTCAGTTCTCGCGCGCTTTCGGAGTCCACGCCCCTCTTCTTCCCGCGCGGCGTCCTCAAGATGGCGTCCAATGGCGGGAAAACTCCACGGATGGCGGGAAGAAAGTCGAAGATGGCGCCGGATGGCGGGAAAACTTCGCGGATGGCGGGAAGAAGGTAGAAGATGGCGCCGGATGGCGGGAAACCTTCACCACTGGTAAGTTTGAACAGTCTTTGCTTTTCAGGCACGCAGTACCCGGTGGTTGCGGGCACGAAATCCTGCCGACTACGCCAAAGTTGACGCGCCCCTGGGCCTGTGTCGCGCTGCGGTGCGCACGCGGGAGCTTACCCAGAGCCGGATCCGTGGAGGGTTGTAATCTCGTGGCGGTGACCCGGTCCGTGCCCAGGGAGTCAAACTAGACGGCAGTCTATTAGTAGTAAATAGTTGATGACTACGCCACCCGTTGAGTGCAGCCAGGAAGCTGCTGCTGCAGGGCAGACCGCTGAGGCCGGTGGTAGGATTGTGCAGCGTGATAGTATAACCCCCAACGGGAGGGGTATGGCCTCAGGGCAGCCGACGTGGATGATGGGGGTAGCAGGAACCACTCAGAGACGGTACGGTGTAGTTCAGGGTCTTTACTGGTAACAACGATAGACCCTCCCGGAGTACTTGCTAGCAAACGGGGCCTGGTCAGTCTTTGAGCAGATGGGATCTCCCCTGGCCAGGCGTAGTTGTAGGCCTCACAAACTGACTGTACTCTTCCGGCTACCTTGCTAGAAGCTGATGTAAGTAGCCCACGTCCCTGAGTGTACCGTGTGGTGCTCACCCGTATGGCCGGTGACTCGGGGCCTTCTAATGGCTTCCGCTCCACGATGGCGGTGCTGGTCCCACGCGTGTGACCGTGCCTTCGGGCTTCTGGGCCAGAGGACCTGAAATCCCCTGCCCGACGGATTCTGCTGCTGGGTAGAAGTTAGTCCCCACAGCCTCGGACTCCGGGTCCGGTAAAGAATCTTCTTAGTCAGGGCGAGCGCTGCAGCTGCCAGCCCCTGACTCCTTGGAACTCTGCTGTTTCCTATGCTGCTTCTTGTCTCCACTCTCCTTGTCTGACTCACCCTGCCTCAGCCCCGGGTTTATACAGGGGAAGTTCTTCCCCTCCCAAGACTGGGCAGGAGGTGTGGCATGCACAGGATCCCTGACCAAAGGACCTCCCACCTGCTCTCAGACATAATATCTCTATCACTGTGGCAACCAGACCCCTGGGGTGTCACAATTGCAGTCAGAGTAGGGTTGCATCTAGTTTGGAGTTGATTATTTGTGGTCCTCAAACAATCAACTCCATTCTAGCTGATTCACCATTGAGCCGTCTAGTTTGGAGTTGCTTTTTTGTGGTCCTCATTTTATCAGCTCCACTCTAGACGGATCACTACTGAAGTGACTGGATCGAAGCGGATATTTTGTGGTCCTCATTCCAGCATCTCCACTCTAGCTGATTCACTGGTGAAGTGACTGGATCGGGGGGATATTTTGTGGTCCTCATTCCAGCATCTCCACTCTAGCTGATTCACTGGTGAAGTGACTGGATCGGGGGGATATTTTGTGGTCCTCATTTTAGCAGCTCCACTCTAGCTGATTCACTGGTCAGGTGACTGGATCGGAGGGATATTTTGAGGATCTCATTCCAGCATCTCCACTCTAGCTGATTCACTGGTGAGGTGACTGGATCGGAGGGATATTTTGAGGATCTCATTCCAGCATCTCCACTCTAGCTGATTCACTGGTCAGGTGACTGGATCGGAGGGATATTTTGTGGTCCTCATTTTAGCAGCTCCACTCTAGACGGATCACTACTGAAGTGACTGGATCGGGGGGATATTTTGTGGTCCTCATTCCAGCATCTCCACTCTAGCTGATTCACTGGTGAAGTGACTGGATCGGGGGGATATTTTGTGGTCCTCATTTTAGCAGCTCCACTCTAGCTGATTCACTTGTCAGGTGACTGGATCGGAGGGATATTTTGAGGATCTCATTCCAGCATCTCCACTCTAGCTGATTCACTGGTCAGGTGACTGGATCGGAGTTGATCTTTTGATGATCTCTCTGCAGCTTCTCCATTCTAGACAGTTCAGTTTCTACACTGAAGTTCCTCAAAAAATCACCTCCAATGTCCAGAATGGAGCAGATTCCCGGATCCTCATAGCCTGCAATGTAGTGGAATTGGAATGTACACACATTGTAGATATATATCAGCCTTATAATTCTAATGATTTCATGTTTTTATTTTTTAAGTACTTGCTCAAACTGTTATATTTATTACGTATTTCCAAAGGGCAAAATTTTATTTTTTTCATAATTAATCGAACTTGTATTTTATTATCGCTTTTTGTAATATAAATAATCACACACAGCGCTGATCATTCAGTTTTACGTGGGGAAAAACGTAACAGAGCGCAGCAACAGAGTCCTCATAATTTACAACATTGTATTGGAGTGGATTTTTTGAGGACCTTATTTGAGCAACTCCATTCTAGCTGATTCACTAGTGAGCCGTCTAGATTGGAGTGGGTATTTTGAGGATGTTCCTTGTAGCCTCCAATCTGTACTGTTTGGTGCTGAGGTGACTGGAATCAAGTTTTTCAAAGAGTGAGTGGAGCTTCGCAGGGAGAAACATAACAGAGCGCAGCAACAGAGTCCTCATAATTTACAACATTGTATTGGAGTGGATTTTTTGAGGACCTCATTTTAGTAACTCTATTCTAGCTGATTCACCATTGAGCCATCTAGATCGGAGTGGATTTTTTGTGGACATCTTTTAGCAACCCCATTCTCTACCGTCATGGCCAAAAGTATTGAGATTGAGACAAATAGTAATTTTTCCAAAGTTTACTGCTTCATTTTTTGTAATGGCAATTTGCATATACTCCTGAATGTCAAAGAGTGATCAGCTTAACAGCAATTACTGTACTTGCAAAGTCAATATTTGCCCAGAAAATGAACTTTAACCCCCAAAACACATTTCTACATCATTGCAGTCCTGCCTTAAAAGGAGCAGCTAACATCGTTTTAGTGATTGATCCATTAACACAGGTGTGGGTGTTGATGAGGACAGGGCTGGCGATCAATCAATCATGATTAAGTAAGAATGACATCA
Organism: Phyllobates terribilis; assembly: GCF_046119375.1. NCBI lineage: Eukaryota > Metazoa > Chordata > Amphibia > Anura > Dendrobatidae > Phyllobates > Phyllobates terribilis. The sequence continues at coordinate 2,053,330 of NW_027362974.1, read as the reverse complement.
CTGGACACTTTAAAAGGAGGCTGGTTCTTGGTATCATTGTTTCTCTTCAGTTAACCATGGTTATCCCTAAAGAAACACGTGCAGCCATCATTGCACTGCACAAAAATGGCCTAACAGGGAAGAGTATCGCAGCTACAAAGATTGCACCTCAGTCAACAATCTATCGCATCATCAAGAACTTCAAGGAGAGAGCTTCCATTGTTGTCAAAAAGGCTCCAGGGCACCCAAGAAAGACCAGCAAGCGCCAGGACCGTATCTTAAAACTGTTTCAGCTGCGGGATCGGACTACCAGCAGTGCCGAGCTTGCTCAGGAATGGCAGCAGGCTGGTGTGAGTGCTTCTGCACGCACTGTGAGGCGGAGACTCTTTGAGCAAGGGCTGGTTTCAAGGAGGGCAGCAGAGAAGCCACTTCTCTCTAGAAAAAAACATTAGGGACCGACTGATATTCTGCAAAAGGTACAGGGAGTGGACTGCTGAGGACTGGGGCAAAGTCATTTTCTCTGATGATCCCCTTTTCGACTGTTTGGGACATCTGGAAAACAGCTTATTCGGAGAAGAAGAGGTGAGCGCTACCACCAGTCTTGTCTCATGCCAACTGTAAAGCATCCTGAAACCATTCATGTGTGGGGTTGCTTCTCAGCCAAGGGAATTGGCTCACTCACTGTCTTGCCTAAAAACACAGCCATGAATAAAGAATGGTACCAGAATGTCCTCCAAGAGCAACTTCTCCCAACCGTCCAAGAGCAGTTTGGCGCCCAACAATGCCTTTTCTAGCATGATGGAGCACCTTGACATAAAGCAAAGGTGATAACTAAATGGCTCATGGAACAAAACATAGAGATTTTGGGTCCATGGCCTGGAAACTCCCTAGATCTTAATCCCATTGAGAACTTGTGGTCAATCATCAAGAGACGGGTGGACAAACAAAAACCAACAAATTCTGGCAAAATGCAAGCATTGATTATGCAAGAATGGACTGCTATCAGTCAGGATTTGGTCCAAAAGTTGATTGAGAGCATGCCAGGGAGAATTACAGAGGTCTTGAAGAAGAAGGGGCAACACTGCAAATATTGACTTGCTGCATTAACTCATTCTAACTGTCAATATAACCTATTGGTACTCATAATATGATTGCAATTATATTTCTGTATGTGATATAAACATCAGACAAACACTAATAAAAACCAGAGGCCAGCAGATCATGTGAAAATATAATTTTGGTGTCATTCTCAATACTTTTGGCCATGACTGTACAGTTTCGTGCTGAAGAGACTGGAATTGAGTTTTTCGGAGAGTGAGCGGAGCCTCACGGGGAGAAACGTAACAGAGCGCAGAGACAGAGTCCTCATAATTTACCACACTGGATCGGAGTGGCTTTTTTGAGGACCTCATTTGAGCAACTCCATTCTAGCTGATTCACCATTGAGCCATCTAGATCGGAGTGGATTTTTAGATGATCTCCCTGTAGCCTCTATTCTGTACAGTTCATTGCTGACCTGACTAGAATAGAGTTGCTGGAGCGTTTTCCTCATAGGATCAAATCCAATCTAGACGGCTCATGACTGAAACCTCCAGAATGGAGTTAATTCCAGGGTCGGTCTGGCCTGGCGGGAAATCGGGAAATTTCCCGGTGGGCCCCAATATGAGAGTGAGAAAATTGGTGGCGGGGGCCCTTTAAAAATGTGGGCCCTTTAAAAGCGCGGCTGAAGGAAATGTAGCGTCGCGCGCACTGAACATTCATTGGTGACAGCGGGCCTGCAGTGACGTGCATGCAGCATACTTACCACGTGAGTAGTCCCTGAGGATGGACTCTTTCTGGGTGGTGACACGCACTGCGCTCTGCTTTCCCGCTGGCTGGCAGACTGTGGTGTGGTGTCAGGTGACACTGACGCTGACGCCGCTCTCTTCTGGCCACGCTCTGCAGTGCTCTCTCTCAGCTCCGGGGCCGTCCTCCTATGATACGCTGGCGCCAACGAACCCGACGTCTCGCTCTGCTCTCCCTGCTCCCGGGCTTCTGATGTGGTCCCATCCCGACTCCTTACCTGTTCTGGCCTACTCCCCTGTAGTAATACCTGTTCCGGACCGGGTGGTGGCACCAGCACCGGCGCACCGCCCCCTTCTCTCCTGCTCTGATTCTGGGCTTTTTTATACCGGTTCCGGGGCTGGATATGTGGACAGTGACCGTCCTCTACAGTTCAACTCTCCAACCTGGCCTGGAATTGGAAACAATAACTCCACCTGATGAAGGCAGCAGACCGCTGCAGAAACGCGTTGTGGGCATTAATACTTAAATAAAGAGGTTTGTTTTATCCTTTTCCAGCGCCTTATCCAGTTTCTAGCGCCCCACTGACCACTTCAATTTGCACACTGGAATTGGAAACAAGGCTGCAGGCCTACAGCTCTCACTGCTTTAATTTCATGTCAAAAGTACCGTGCCAAATATTCAATAAGGTTTTTATGAGTGAGTGTTCCCAGCACTGGCCAACAATAATATAATTTATTTTATACATTATGCATTGCACTCTAGGCCTCCTATATGACATGTAGATCATACTCTTGGCCTCCTATATGACATATACAGACAGTGTATATGCCATAAAGGAGGCTGAGAGTGCGGTATGCATTTTATATGAGGCCTAGAGTGCGGGCCTACATGATGTACAATGCACTCGGCCTCCTATATAAAGTATAGACTATAGGAGGCTGAGAGTGCGGTATACGTTTTATATGAGGCCTAGAGTGCGGGCCTACATGATGTACAACGCACTCGGCCTCCTATATAAAGTATAGACTATAGGAGGCTGAGAGTACGGTATACGTTTTATATGAGGCCTAGAGTGCGGACCTACAAGATGTACAACGCACTCGGCCTCCTATATAAAGTATAGACTATAGGAGGCTGAGAGTGCGGTATACGTTTTATATGAGGCCTAGAGTGCGGACCTACATGATGTACAATGCACTCGGCCTCCTACATAAAGTATATACTGTTTCCACGGACCGTGTGTCCGTGGGCAAAACACGCTGACATGTCAGTTTTTTTTATACACTGCACGGGCCGAAAAACGTCCCGCACACGAGCACACAGATGGCGTGCGTGTGTCGTTGGTGTGACACATACCGGCGCCTGGGAATTAGCGGTACAGTTCATGCTGTTCCCAGGTGCTTAAGGAATCAGCGATCAGCGCTAGCAAGGGACAATGTTGAGAGCAGTAGGTTCACCTCCCGATGTTGCCAAAACCTGTAAATATAAGAAAATGTAAAAAAAAATATTCACCTGGCTTGAGGCGACCACACACGCTGAGGAGCTTGACTCCCTGCAGCAAGCAGGCCCCTATGCTCACTGAGCTCAGCATAGGTCGGGGGACCGCTCACTGCAGCAAGTCATTCTCCTACGCTCCTCATCGTGTGTGGTCACTTTAAGCCAGGTGAATATATTGTTGTTTTTTTTAATTTTAGTATTATTTTTACAGGTTTTGGAGACATTTGGAGGTGAATACTACTTTCAACATTGTCTCTTCATTGTCCCTTGCTAACACTGATTGCAGCGCCGGCAGGGGACAGTGATGAGCGATTCCTTCAGCACCCGGTGCTTGGGAACAGCACAAACTGTACCGCTGATTCCCAAGTGGTGGTACGGTATGTGTGATCCTGATGGAGCACACGTATGCCACACTGACACGGATATCTCCGGTACTGTTTTTTCCAGTACCGGAAATATCCGGATGTATGAAAGAGCCCTATGCCATATAGGAGGCCAAGAGTTTGTATGTCACATTGGAGACCAAGAGTGCGGTATACGTTATATATGGGGCCTATATGACATAATAGATCACACTCTCTACCTCCTATATGAAATATAGATCACACTCTTGGACTCATGAATTATACAGTGTATATGTCATATAGGAGGCTGAGAGTGCGGGCCTATATGACGTATACAACACACTCAGCCGGATATATAAAGTATATATTATAGGAGACCGAATGTGCAGTCTGTACGTCATATAGGAGGCCGAGAGTGCGATATATGTAATGTGTGGGGCCAATATGATGTATACCACATAGAAGTGAAGTATGCCGCCACCAGTTCCCAAATCTTCCCAAACGGGTTTTTTAGCCGTTGGCTATCCACATCAGGAGGTGCAATGTCTAAATAAGCAGTGTTAATCAAATGTCCAAGGAAGTATGAAAAAGACAGCACTCACCAATGGATCCCAAAAAAAGATCCTTTTATTTCAGATTCAGCGTACAGACGTTGTGGCTGGTTCAGGGGTGAAAAGAGGACGACGGCCGTTTCGCACACAAGCAGCGCCACTACGGGTCCAGTATAGTTCACTCCCGCACCCCTGAACCAGCCGCAACGTCTGTATGCTGGATCTGAAATAAAAGGATCTTTTTTTGGCATCCATTGGTGAGTGCTGTCTATTTCATACCTCCTATATGATGTATAGATCGCACTTTCTACCTCATATATGACAAACAGACCGCACTCTCTGCCTCCTATATGACATATACAATGCATTTGGCCTCCTATATTTCATTGCAGCCATTTGGTAAATTCTAAAAAGTTCATTATTCTTCTCATTAAAGTACACTCTGCACCCCATCTTGACTACAAATTTATTGAAAAAGCACTTTACATTACAGAGGGGACTTGTACAGACAATAAAGACATTACAGAATAAACATAACTCAGATACCAAGAGGAGTGAGGGCCCTGCTCGCAAGCTACAATCTATGAGGAAATAGGGAGACACGAAAGCTAAATGATAAAATGTGCTTATATTGTATGATACAACCATTATACACTAAATAGGGTCTGCACATAACGCTGCATGAACCGCTCACCAGCCAGTATGTGTATGGCCACAGAGGGCTATTAAGTGCATGGAGGGTGTGCACACAGACGCTACAAGGGTCTATATATGCTACTATATGCAGTATATAGTGTACAGACGGTTAGATAGTATGGTGCTGCGTATATGGTGTGGAATCCACATTCTATTCACTGCCATATCTATACATTATATAGTATATACACTGCTCCGCTCTATATTCCTGAACACAGTGTATATGTATATACTGTATAATGTGTGTGTCTGTATATATAATATATACATATATATTGCAGAGTACCACTTCTGTCCTCTATACTGGGTGTAATTCTCAGTATCTGTATATACACACTGCACTGGTAAAATAAGATGTAAAATAATAATAATTTGAGTGGTTTACCCTCTGATATGTACCACTCCCAGCATGCACTGTCAGATTTAACCCTTCCAGGCCTGCTGGGAGTTGTAGGTTTGTTACTGCAGGGATGATGCGGGGACGGGTATTGCATTTGAACCCACAGCATCAAGTCATTCACACTTTAAAGAGAACCTGTCACGTCCTAGCTGCCCTCTACACTGCCCCCATAGCGTTGGTAGTGACGCAATGTGCATCACTAGCAAGCTGTTTTCATGAAAATCGCTGCAGCTATAATGAATTTATAACGTTTAATATACTTATATCTAGGGCCGGCTCCAGGTTTTTCTGGGCCCCGGGCGAGTCTCAGTGGGCCCCTCTAACACATACCACGATTCATGATGCACAGATACCGCAGAGAAATCTATATATATAGTACAATGCAAAGATTTCACTTCTTACATTACATGAGTGATATCTACTGTAAATTCTACAATAGCTCAGAAGCCGGAGAATCCTCGCAGCACACAGTGCAGACCGGACAATATAGTCCTCCATACAGTATTATGGGCACCACTAAGTCCTCCATACAGTTTTATGGGCCCCATTATATATTGCTCCATACAGAATAATGACCCCACATAGTCCTCGTACAGTATAATGGGCACCACATATCTCCATACAGAATACTGGCCCCCATATAAGGCCGCATACGGAATACTGGCCCCCATATAAGGCTCCATAAAGGAATACTGGCCCCCATATAAGGCCCCATACGGAATACTGGCCCCCATATAAGGCCCCATATGGAATACTGGCCCCCATATAAGGCCCCATACGGAATACTGGCCCCCATACGAAATACTGGCCCCCATATAAGGCCCCATACGGAATACTTGCCCCCATATAAGGCCCCATAAAGGAATACTGGCCCCCATATAAGACCCCATGAAGGAATACTGGCCCCCATATAAGGCCCCATACGGAATACTGGCCCCCATATAAGGCCCCATATGGAATACTGGCCCCCATATAAGGCCCCATACGGAATACTGGCCCCCATACGAAATACTGGCCCCCATATAAGGCCCCATATGGAATACTTGCCCCCATATAAGGCCCCATAAAGGAATACTGGCCCCCATATAAGACCCCATGAAGGAATACTGGCCCCCATATAAGGCCCCATACGGAATACTGGCCCCCATATAAGGCCCCATACGGAATACTGGCCCCAATGTAAGGCCCCATACGGAATACTGGCCCCCATATAAGGCTCCATACGGAATACTGGCCCCCATATAACGCTCCATACGGAATACTGGCCCCCATATAAGGCTCCATACGGAATACTGCCCCCCATATAAGGCTCCATACAGAATACTGGCCCCCATATAACGCTCCATACAGGATACTGGTCCTCTTATAAAGCTCCATACAGGATACTGGCCCCCATATAACGCTCCATACAGGATACTGGTCCCCTTATAACGCTCCATACAGGATACTGGCCTCCATATAATGCTCCATGCAGGCTGTTACCCCCCACATAATGCCCCATACAGGCTGTCTCCCCCCTTATAATGCTCCATGCAAGCTGTTACCCCCCACATAATGCCCCATACAGGCTGTCCCCCCAGCGTATAATGCTCCATGCAGGCTGTTCCCCCCACATAATGCACTAAGCAGGCTGTCCCCCCCCCTTATAATGCCCCATGCAGGCTGTTCCCCCCTTATATTGCCCCATGCAGGCTGTCACCCCTCCTCTTTATAATGCCCCATGCAAGATGTCACCCCCTCTCTCTATAATGCCCCAAACAGGATGTCACCCCCCCTCTTTATAATCCCCAATCAGGATGTTACCCCCCCTCTTTATAATGCCCCATTCAGGATGTCACCCCCTCTCTTCATAATGCCCCATGCAGGATGTCACTCCCCTCTGTTTATAATGCCCCATGCAGGATGTCACCCCCTCTCTTTATAATGCCCCATGCAGGATGTCACCCCCTCTCTTTATAATGCCCCATGCAGGATGTCACCCCCTCTCTTTATAATGCCCCATGCAGGATGTCACCCCCTCTCTTTACAATGTCCTATGCAGGATGTCACCCCCCTCTCTTTATAATGCCCCATGCAGGATGTCAGCCCCCCTCTCTTTATAATACCCCATGCAGGATGTCACCCCCTCTCTTTATAATGCCCCATGCAAGATGTCACCCCCCTCTCTTTATAACGCCCCATGCAGGATGTCACCCCCTCTCTCTATAATGCCCCATGCAGGCTGTCACCCCCTCTCTCTATAATGCCCCATGCAGGATGTCACCCCCCCTCTCTTTATAATGCCCCATGCAGGATGTCACGCCCCCTCTCTTTATAATGCCCCATGCAGGATGTCACCCCCCCCCAATATTATGCCCCATGCCTCCATACATTAAAAAAAAAATCAAATACTCACCTCCCTCCTCACCTGCTGCAGCTGCTCGGGTCGGGACTCCAGCGTTGGCGGCGTCTTTCCACTCTGTGCTCCCTGTGACAGCTCAGGGGGAGGGCGCGGTGGAAAGACTTCACCGCACCCTCTGACCTGAGACGTCACAGAGAGTGCAGAGCAGGAAGACGGCGGATCTGCAGAGGCACGGGGAGAGGTAAGTATCCGGCTGCCGGGGCCCTGAGCAAGCGGGGGAGAAGGGCGGGCGCTGACACCGCTCTCCTCCGCCCATAGCCCAACGGGGTGCGCGACCGCCAGTGGGCCCCCCTGCCTGCTCAGGGCCCCGGCACTTGCCCGGGTGCGCCGGTTGCTGACGCCGGCCCTACTTATATCCTACCTGCCTTTTCAATCATAGGGGCGTGCTTGTCATATTCAGTCAAGGGCGAGCGCAGCATTCACTCACTGCTGGCGCCGTCCATGTATTTGAATCCTGTTCCTGACCAGCGCTGATATTGTGGGACGCAGGCGCACTTGTAGATGTCCGGCCGCCTGCGCAGTGAGGCTCTGTGATTACCAGATTCACTGCGCATGCTCTGGGAACATAGCGCGTTAAAGCGCATGCGCAGTGAGGCTGTGTGATTATGACTTTTTCTTCACTTTGAAAATTGTTTAAGTTGGCTGAGGGACTGGGTGGTTTACCTAGGACAAGGAATGGCCATGTGTAAGAAAAACCGCTACTGATTGTAAATTACAGATTCTGTTAACTACAATAAATAAGTTGGTTAACAAGAAACACTTTGATATAGTGCACTACACAATACAGTTCTCTTTTACACACTGTATAGTTTGCTAAAAGGCACACGTTTTAGTGGGAGAGGCCGAAAAATGAACGAGTAATACAACCGTTTATGGATGCTGTAGTGTGGACCCCTAGAGTCAATTCTCCTGGTGGGCCCTAGGCACCCCAGTCCGACCCTGTATGAGGCCTTTACATGGTATCAACGCCTGCGATGAGAACGCCACATCATAGTAATAGCAGAATCACAAATATAAGATTATATGAACAGATTAAAGCAAGATTTCTATTGCTGGCTGCAGAATGAGTTAACTGGGATATCATCAGTGAGTTTGATCTGACTGGAGAAGTAACTACTCTTGTTTTTATTCTTTTGAGCTCCATTCAGCTAATTTATGATTTATCACCTTCCCTGAGCATACATGGAAATCATGGGGTCCCATAGCAGAAGTAATAATTAAGCCCCCACAAAAAAACATTAATATTCAGCGGGGTCACAGAAGAGCATACCTCACAAGTTTGCAACCCTTCCATAGTAATTTTGCCCCAATTGAAGCCCCCTAGTGTTCCCACGTACTAAGATACTCCTTTAATGGCCAAAAATGTGCCCTCAAACACAGTAAGATACCCCCACAGTGAATTTCTCCACTGTACCCTCCACACATACAGTATGATGACTCTACAGTACCCCCGCAAAGTATGATAAACCCCAGTGACCTCTACACAGTATGATGGCCCCCGCATAACCCTCCACACAGTATAATGGACCCCGCACAGCCCTCCACACTGTATAATGGTCCTCATACAGTGTAATGGCCCCCACTATCCACCCAAGCAGTATAATGACCCCCATCAGCCACTTATACAGTATAATGCCCCTCACCACACAGCCCTCCAAATAGTATAATGGCCCAAACACAACGCTCCAAATAAAATAATAGTCCTCACATAAGCCTCTAAACAATATAATAGTCCCCACCCAGCCCTCCAAATAATATAATGGACCCCACATAGGCCTCCAAATAGTATAATAGTCCCCATACAGCTCTTCAAATAATAGAACGGTCCCCACATAGCCCTCCAAATAGTATGATAGCCTGACACATAGCCATTCAAATAGTAGTATAATGGCCCCCACAGAGCACTACAAATAGTATGATGCTCCCCACATAATCCTCCAAATAGTAGAATGATGGCCCCCACATAGTTCTCCAAATAGTATGATGGTCCCCAAGACAGCCCTAAAATTAGTATTTTAGCACCCCAAATATGATGATGCCCCCCAAATAACCCTTCAAATAATATGATGGCCTCCAAGTAGCCCTACAAATAGTATCATGGCCTTCCAGTTTGCCCTCCAAATAATATGATGGCCCTCACAAACTACTTATTAATTAAAAAAAAAATACTCACCTCTCCCCATTCCCCTGCTGTTCTGGTCTTTGCAGCATGTGGTTTGAAACTATGCTCAGCTCGGCACAGTGGACGCGATTTTGGGACGTTATCACGTCCACTGAGCTGAGACATCAGAAGCACAGAGGAGAATGATGGAGGAGGGAGCAGACGGTTCCCTCCTCCATCATTCCTTTCAATTGTATCTGCATCCAGAATGTGGATACAGTTGAAAGTGTGATGCTGGATGCGGGGGGCCCGATGCCTGTGCTGACATCGCCACCTGTCTCACAGTTGCAAAGCAGCTGCGGGGTCTGCCATTATTAGCGGTATGCCAGTGCCATTGTTATGTGACATGAGCCCCGGGAGAGCCAGTGCCGAGACAGCTGGTACAACACCAACACCGAAGGTGAATATAAGTGTTATTTTACTGGGGAGAAACATAGGGATTTAGAAGGGGTTGTCTGATTAGTGGACATCCCCTTTAAGTAATCAAGTTCATTAAAGGGGTTGTCCACTACTGCACATCCCCAGCTTATTACATTTAGGACTTCAGCACCGCTTTTTCCGGACATTGCTATGACTTGTTATGTCCTCTGCAGCCAATTAGCAGATGTTGGTCAATAGTCTGTCAGGACGGACATCTGCTCTGAAGAAATAGAGTTTTTGAGACTTGTAGACATTATGGAATAACGTCCATAAAAATATCCCAAGCCGGTATTGGTCCTCCAAGAAGCATGAAGCCCTCGCTGCTACTAACTTACTCCCATACCTGGATCTACCTAGATGATGAAAACACTTGGACTGTAAGGTACAAATCAGGTGAAATTATGAAACCTGGAGGGAATGTCACTTCAGGTTGTGCGTAGATATCCGTAGATAGAAGTCGTTATTTATCCGCCATTAATGAAATGTTTTGTCCATTTTTGCTCCACAAATCTGAGGCCGATGAATGGGGGAATGGCACCAATGCTATGGAGAATGCCTTGAAAATTGAAAAGGGCGTAAATAAGGCTCTGCTGGACCTCCACAAGATTGCTATGGACCATGCGGACCCTCATGTAAGTGACTCCCCCATAGCATATAGATACCGCGTGTTCATTTTATAAAATATCCTCCATGAAGGAACAGTTCATGTATCTTCTGTGACCTCCATATTGTGCTGTTCCTGGAAATGTAATACCACCTGACTACTAGATGTCACGTTCCCCTTTATAATGGGGGGTGTTCCAACACAAGCTGCATATTATGGCACTGTTATAAAGCTATGGGACAATTCATTAGTGTATTTGCACCTTTTTTTTCTAGTTTTTAGTGTTTTTCATTTGCGCCTTGTTCTTCTTTTAATTTGCGCCTTTTTGAAGTCTGCAGCGTTCCCTTTTTTTTCATTGATCATTATGGGGTTTCCGGCTAATTATCTAATTGTGACTTTTTAAAAAGTTGTCACATTTTTACTCAAATATATTTCAAGTGATTTTGTGTTCTGTAGTCCGGGAGGTTTTTTTGCACAAACTTTGCAACATTTTAGCATGCCACTTTTTTGCGATACAAAGACACAAAAAGGTTTAAAGACAAAAAAAATACAGTTTTGATTTTGGGCAAAATCCATGAACCAGGTGCGCCACTTTCAGGAATTTGGCACAAAAAAATCAAATGATACAAAAGAGAAAAGGGACTTGAAAAAATACAATGTTGTATTGGGCCCTATGACGGCACAGCACAGATTTTAGTAAAGGTTTTGCAGGATTACTAAGAGGGGTTCACATGCTATCAATTGTTAAAAAAACAAGCAAAATGATGACTCGGACCCTCTGATTTTCGAGGTATAAGACTACGTCCCCACAATGAGCTTCTAGTGAGTTTTAGATATAGCAGATTTTCTGCCCCATTAAGTAAAATAGGTTACTTGAATTTTTTTCGAAAATATACAGCATAAAAAACTCACCCAAAACTCATTGTGAGAACGTAGCCTAAGGGTATGTGCACATCATTTAGACGCCGGTGAGTTGTCCTTGGTGAAGCTCTGCCACCGGTGGTTTTCACTCTATACTTTAAAGGGAACCTGTCATGTCCCTAAACGCTATTAACCTGCAGATATGGGGTTAATCTGCAGGTTTATAAAGCTGCCGGGCGTCTTACTGAAAGGCCGGCTACCGGGAGGAAATGCACTTTATTCCCCACGGCAGCCTCCAGCTTTCAGTCATAGAGGCGCGGCCGGCGTGGCTTCAGTCATTGTTCAGTACATAGTGAGCGGCGGCTATAACCGCACCCTGGCACTGACTGACAGCCGGCTAAGCGGCCCCTGTAACCGCTCCCTGTAAAGACTGACAGCCGGATCTGTACTGATGTACTGCTGAGCTGTCAGTCAGTGCCGGGGCATTGTTACAGCTGCCGATCACTGTATATTGAGCGGTATCTGAAGTTGCGCCGGAAGTGTGGCACCCCAGGGGTCTGGTTTCCACAGTAATAGCAATATTACGTCTGTGAGCAGGTGGGAGGTTTCCTGGTCAGACATCCTATGCATGCCACACCTCCTGCCCAGTCCTGGGAGGGGAAGAACTTCCCCTATATAAAGCTGGGGCTGAGGCAGGGTTAGAAGAGAGTGAGAGAACACAGACAGAGACACAGTCTGGTCTGTAGTGGAGCAGCTTTAGGAGCAAGAAAGATCAGGAGCTGTGTGGGAGCTGTGCTAAAAGAGATCAGGGGCTGGAAGCTGTAGAGCTCGCCCTGATTGAAGAGTTCTTACCGGACCCGGAGTCCGAGGCTGTGGGGACTAATCCTTACCCAGCAGCAGAAACCGCCCGGCAGGGGATTTCAGGTCCTCTGGCCAAGAAACCCGAAGGCACGGTCACACGCAAGGGACCAGCACCGCCGTCGTGGAGCGGAAGCTACCAGAAGGCCCCGAGTCACCGGCCATACGGGTGAGCACCACACGGTACACTCAGGGACGTGGGCTACTTTTACCCGCCTCTAGCAAGGTAGCCAGAAGAGTACGATTAGTTGGGGAGGCCTACAACTCCGCCTGGCCAGGGAAGATTCCATCTGCTCACGGACTGACCAGGTCCCGGGAGGGTCTAGCCAGTACTCCGGGAGGGTCTACCTTTGCCACCAGTAAAGACCCTGAACTACACCGCACCGTCTCTGAGTGTTTCATCATCCACGTCCGCTGCCCTGAGGCCATACCCCTCCCGTTGGGGGTTATACCATCCCCGCTGCACAACCGTACCACCGGCCTCAGCGGTCTGCCCTGCAGCGGCGGTCTCATGACCGCATTCAACGGGTGGCGTAGTCGAGCAATATAACATCTACTGCTAAATACTGCCGCTCAGTTTGACTCCCTGGGCACGGACCGGGTCACCGCCACGAGACTACTACCCCCATCTGATCCGGCTCCGGGTAAGCCCCCGTGCGCGCGATGCCGCACGACACAGCAGGCCCAGGGGCGCGTCAACTTTTGGCGTAGTCGGCAGGATTCCGTGCCCGCAACCACCGGGTACTGCGCGCCTGAAAAAGAGACTTTTAAACTTACCTGTGGTGAAGATTCCCGCCATCCGACGCCATCTTCCACCTCCTTCCCGCCATCCGTGGAGTTTTCCCGCCGTTGGACGCCATCTTCTGCCTTCTTCCCGCCATCCGTGGAGTTTTCCCGCCGTTGGACGCCATCTTGAAGACGCCGCGCAGGAAGAAGAGGGGCGTGGACTCCGAAAAGCCCGCGAGAACTGAAGCCCCGCCTCACGTCCGGACGTTGCGTAAGGTCCTGGAAGGAGCCCAGCAGACGCCGACGTCATAGGAGTGCGACGGAAGGTCCTCGACCCTGACGATCCACTGCGGAGCCGCGGCCTACGGAAGAGGATCATCGCAAGGTAGGCCACGGTCCACTAGGGGGGAGGAAGATGTCGGATACGGAGGAGAGCTTCACTGCCGCAGCCACCGCCAGCGCCACCGCTGCTGCGGTCATGCCTTTCACTATGCCCTATATCCCGGGGGCAGCCTGGCTACCCCAGTACTCAGGGGAGTCACATACCCTGAATGACTTTAGAGAAAAGCTGGATAGCCTCTTCCAGGTGTACCCCCTCACAGAAGAGCAAAAAGTGAGCATCCTGGTGGCCCAACTAACCGGGGCAGCCCAAAGGGAGGTAAAGTCCTGGCCGCCTGGGAGGAGGACTGTCGCAGGGATATTAACCCGGCTGAAGGACACCTTTGATACCCGCACCTCAGCTGAGATTAAGCTTAGATTCTACGGGTGCAAACAGCGAGCACATGAGAATATAAGGGACTATGCACTAAACCTACAAGAGGCCCTGAGAGCCATTAAGCAGACCGACCCTGACGGCGTGGGAAACGAGGACAGGCTGTTGACCGAACAATTTATAGAGGGACTATATTGCAATGCCCACCGAACCCAGTTGCGGGCAATGGCCTTACAGGATCCTCATCTGGACTTTGCACAGTTCAAGGACAGAGCCATTCGGGTGCTCCGAGAACCGGCACCGGGTGGCGTTGTGACCCACAGGCGCCCTACTACCGCTTACCACCAGGAGGTGGCGCCCTTGTCGGCAGGGCCTGTGGGGGCTGATGCGCAGGCTTTGAACAATGACCCGGCTCCAGACCTGCACCATCAGGTCCAAGAGCTAGCTAAAAGCGTAGCTGCGCTAACCCGAACTGTGCAGTCTTTACAGGTTGCTGCTCCAGGGAAGATCCAGCTGGCATCCGGACCGGAGGACATCCCGTGGCGTCGACCAAGGAGGACCCCACCGGCCAGAGGAAGACCCAGCGACCGATACAACGAGGACGGACAGCCCATCTGCCGCCGCTGCAATCAACCCGGACATATGGCAAGGTACTGTCCTTTAAACTGGCACAACCTCGGGTAGAGGGCCAACCCCTAGGAATAAGATCACCAGGCCCATCGAACTGGCGTGACAAATATGTGGGAGGACGTCCAGTCTTGCCTGTGGTACTGGATGGCATTCCTATGAGTGCCCTACTTGACACCGGGTCACAGGTCACCACCATCCCGTACGTGCTCTTCAAGCAGTACTGGAATGACTCGGATATAACCCGCTACCCTGACGACGACTTGAGTATCATCGCCAGCAATGGTCAACCCGTGCCACAGATCGGATTCAAAGAGATGACCATTAAAATCGGTAGAGTCGAACTGGCAGCACAGGGACTGATCATTGTAGACATTGACAAGCGCGAGAGTCACCCAAAGATAACGCTAGGAACTAATGTGATTGAAAATTGTCTTGCAGAGGTGATTTTCATTTTACAGCAGGTTGCCAAGAACGCCAGCTCCGGCCAGCAGCGAGTGCTCCAAAAAGAGATCCGGGCACTGATGCGGCGGCAACAGGTGGAACTCTCCGGTGGTGAGATTGGAAGCGTGAGAATGTGTGACCCTTTCCCTATTGCCATGCCCCCAAAAAGTGAAATGATGATTTGGTGCCGGGCAGCTATTGGTCTAAGAGGTAGAGACTACCAAGCAATGGTAGAACCCGTCTACTCAGACAGTAGGCCCACCATTTTGACAGCACGGGGGGTGGTTGATGTACGCCATGGGAGGGTGCCCGTTCGCATAATAAACATCGGGAAGAGAGAAGTACACCTGCCCCGGTATGCCACGCTAGCTAAATTGTTCACCATAAACCAGAATTCTGTACAGGCCGTGGAACCCTTGCCTCCATCTCAACCAGAGGAAGGTAACGACACTAAGAAAACAATAGAGGACTGGTGTCAGCAACTACATTTGGGTACTGACTCCACTCCCTCACACCAGAAACAGGGAGTCTATCGGGTGGTTCAAGAGTACGAGAGAGTGTTTAGTAAACACCCGTTAGACTTCGGGCGAGTAAAGGGGGTAGAACACCATATCCCCACGGGAGACCATCCTCCCATAAAGGAGAGATACCGACCCGTACCCCCTGCACACTACCAACACGCCAAGGGGATGCTTAGAGACATGAAGGAGGCTGGGGTAATTAGGGATAGCTGTAGCCCCTGGGCAGCTCCACTGGTTTTGGTTAAAAAGAAAGACAACACCATGAGAATGTGTGTAGATTACCGGAAAATCAACCGTATCACACACAAAGATGCGTACCCCTTACCAAGGATAGAGGAGTCTTTGGCTGCTTTAAGATCTGCTAACTTCTTCTCTACTTTGGATCTCACTAGCGGGTCCTGTCAGGTTCCTGTAGCAGAGGCGGACCGGCAGAAGACCGCATTCACCACCCCGATGGGACTTAGCGAGTTTACCTGCATGCAGTTTGGACTCTGCAACGCACCAGGAACCTTCCAACGGTTGATGGAATGCTGTCTGGGACACCGAAACTTTGAGACGGTCCTGTTATACCTGGACGATGTCATCGTCTACTCCAAGACCTACGAGGACCACCTGAAACACCTGGCAGAAGTGTTCGAAGCCCTGGCAAACTACGGCCTGAAGGTGAAACCCTCCAAGTGTCACCTCCTGAAACCAAAGGTGCAGTACCTGGGACACGTGGTGAGTGCTGATCGAGTGGCTCCCGACCCTGATAAGATCACCACAATTAAGGAATGGCCAAGCCCCTCCAGCATAAAGGAAGTGCGGCAGTTCCTCGGGTTGGTAGGCTACTACCGAAGGTTCATTCCGGGTTTCACCAAAAAGGCAGCTCCTATGCAGGACCTCCTGATAGGCCAGTCCAGGAAGGCCAAGAACCAGAAGCCGCCCTTCAGATGGGAGAAGTTGGAAGAAGAGTCCTTCCGCCAGCTGAAGATGGCCCTCAAGGGAGATGAAATCCTGGCGTACCCTGATTACAGCCAGCCCTTTATCCTCTACACCGACGCAAGTAACATCGGGCTAGGAGCCGTACTGTCCCACATCCAGCAGGGGAAAGAACGGGTAATTGCTTACGCCAGCCGAAAACTGCGACCCACCGAAAGAAACCCTGAGAATTACAGCTCATTCAAGCTAGAATTCCTGGCAGTGGTGTAGGCAGTCACCGAACGCTTTAAGCACTACCTCGCCTCTTCCCGGTTCACAGTGTACACGGATAACAACCCGTTGACACACCTGGATACGGCAAGACTCGGTGCCCTGGAGCAGAGATGGATGGCCCGCCTGTCCAACTTTGAGTTCACAATCAAATACCGGGCAGGACGCTCCAATACCAACGCGAATGCCTTGTCCAGAATGCCAAACCTACCGGACGTGGGGGAAGATCCAGAAGAACTGGAAGAAGTTGAACTTCCCGCGTTCCGCCGGCATGGGACTATCCAGTATTCCCACCGTGTAAGGAGTAAGCAATCCGCTACGTTCAACCCCTTACCTCATTACAACTGGGCGGAAACGCAAGACAGTGACCCCGCCGTCCGACTGGTGAAGGAGATGCTGACTCAGCCAGATGCCCGCCTTGACCCAGACGCTCCGGAGGAGGCCAAGCAACTGTGGATTGAGAAGAGTCGACTGTTCCTTTACAAGGGGAAGTTGTGCCGCAGAATGGTTAACTCCCGGACGCATGAACTGATCTGGCAAGTAGTGGTGCCAAGAAGAGACGTGGCTATGGTGCTGGAGGCATACCACAACGGAGCTGGGCACTTCGGATGGAAGAAGCTGGAGTTCCTGCTGCGTGCGCGGTTCCACTGGGTAGGCATGAGAGGAATCATCGAGAGGTGGTGCAGAGACTGTGGCCCGTGCCACCTAAGAAGGAAGGACCGTGCCAGCCAGAAGACTCCCTTGCAGCCCATCATCACCCGACAGCCACTGGAACTGGTAGCCCTGGACCATGTGAAACTGGCTCCAAGCAGATCTGGGTATGTCTACGCCCTCACAATCGTAGATCATTACTCCCGGTTCCTGGTGGTGGTCCCGGTCAAGGACTTAACGGCTCAAACAGCAGCTAGAGCTTTCCAGCAGCACTTCTGCCGTCCACACGGATACCCAGAGCAGGTGCTGACGGACCAAGGACCAGCCTTTGAAGCGGAAGTCTTCCAGGAGTTCTGTACTCTGTATGGCTGCCGGAAGATAAGAACAACACCCTATCATCCGCAAACCAATGGGCTCTGCGAGAAAATGAACCAGGTGGTGATAGATCTTCTGAAAACATTGCCCCTGGAAGAACGCAGTCTGTGGCCTGAGAAACTGCCTGATCTGGTGGACCTATACAACCACATCCTGGTAGGTTCTACCAACTGTACCCCGGCTTACCTAATGAGAGCAAGACCTGGTAAGCTTCCTGTTGATCTGGAGATGGGAGTCCTGACACCCGAGGACACTTCACCAGAAGCAGACTGGGACACAGAAAGGCAGCAGCAGTACCGGAAAGTACAGGAGAGCGTGGAGCGAAGTCTCTGTCAAGCTAGAGAAAGACAGGAGAAGACTTACAACCAGTATGCTCCCGCTGTTCCCCTGGTACCTGGAGAGCAGGTCTTGAAGAGGAAGAGACGCCTCCACAAGTTGGACGACCAGTGGGAGAAGGACCCGTACACCGTACTGCCCTCAAGCCATGAGAACCCGAAAGTCTGCATAATCAGTAAGGACGGAGGAGAAACCACAGCCATTGTCTCCCGAGATCACCTGAAGAAGTGTCCCGAACAGCTACGAAGCCCTGAAGAAGAACAAGAAGACCCTCGACCGGCAGAGGAAAGGGAAGATATGGTCAGTACTGTGCTCGGAGACTTCCCTCGGTCTTGGACTCAAGTCAATGGCGCTGTTGTGGTACCCGTCCTCACCTTCCTCCAACCAGCATCTCAAGTACCTACAGAGAAACAGGTAGAGCTGGAAGAGCAGCCGGTCCAGGAGGCAGAAGACCCCACACAAGCAGACCAGGAGGATCAACCCTCTGCTTATAGTGAGCCTGCCGTGCCCCTAGTGAGCCAAAGAGCCCATAGACAGCTGCCCAGTTTACCTTTGACAGCTCCTACACCCCGTAGCTCAGGACCAGTCAGTCAGCTCCGTAGGTCCACTAGAGCCACTAGAGGCCAGTTGCCCGTACGTTGGAGGATCTAAGTGTTTAGACTGTTTATTTGTATTTACCTGTTTTCTGTTACCTGTAAATAATTGTGTATTTTTAGTTATTTTATAGGTGTCATTTAGGGATTATCCGGAATCCTTTGTACATATGTTTGGAGCGTAACCCAGGAAAGGACAAAGACTGTTAAGGACTCGGGGCAGGACAGACCCCTACCTGGTTACGGCTCCCGGTCTCTTGGTGAAATGGACACCTTTGTTTTCTTCAAAGACTGCACCCGGTTGCGGACATGCCGTGACCATCCTAATGTGTTCTTCTTTATTGTACTGTTTCTGTTTTTACTTGTTATGTTTTACAAAAATATGTTTAGTCCCGGAGTACTAAATTTTACTAGGGGGGAATGTGGCACCCCAGGGGTCTGGTTTCCACAGTAATAGCAATATTACGTCTGTGAGCAGGTGGGAGGTTTCCTGGTCAGACATCCTATGCATGCCACACCTCCTGCCCAGTCCTGGGAGGGGAAGAACTTCCCCTATATAAAGCTGGGGCTGAGGCAGGGTTAGAAGAGAGTGAGAGAACACAGACAGAGACACAGTCTGGTCTGTAGTGGAGCAGCTTTAGGAGCAAGAAAGATCAGGAGCTCTGTGGGAGCTGTGCTAAAAGAGATCAGGGGCTGGAAGCTGTAGAGCTCGCCCTGATTGAAGAGTTCTTACCGGACCCGGAGTCCGAGGCTGTGGGGACTAATCCTTACCCAGCAGCAGAAACCGCCCGGCAGGGGATTTCAGGTCCTCTGGCCAAGAAACCCGAAGGCACGGTCACACGCAAGGGACCAGCACCGCCGTCGTGGAGCAGAAGCTACCAGAAGGCCCCGGGTGGATCAGGGAAATGCTGTAGATATAGTATATCTTGACTTCAGCAAAGCATTTGACAAAGTATCTCACACCATCCTTATTGAAAAAATGACCAAGTATGCAATGGACCAGGCAACTGTTAGGTGGATTCATAACTGGCTTAGTGATCGGACTCAAAGGGTGGTTGTAAATGGCTTCACATCCAGCTGGATGAATGTCTCAAGTGGGGTACCACAGGGCTCCGTCCTGGGACCTGTATTGTTCATCATCTTTATCAATGATTTAGATGAAGGAATTGAGGGTAAACTGATTAAATTTGCTGATGACACAAAGCTAGGAGGGATAGCTAATACTAGAGAAGAGAGAGAGAGGATTCAAAAAGACCTAAATAAACTGGAGCAGTGGGCAGCAACCAATAGAATGGTTTTTAACAGGGAAAAATGCAAAGTACTACATCTGGGCAATAAAAATGAAAAAAGCATATACAGAATGGGAGGAATAGAGCTAAGCAACAGTACATGTGAAAAAGACTTAGGTATACTAATAGATCATAGACTGAACATGAGTCAACAGTGTGATGCAGCAGCAAAAAAGGCAAATACAATTCTGGGATGTATTAACAGATGCATACAGTCTAGATCACGTGAAGTCATTATCGGTCTTTACTCCTCTTTGGTCAGACCTCATCTGGAATACTGTGTACAGTTTTGGGCACCACATTTTAAAAAAGACATAGACAAACTGGAGCAAGTTCAGAGAAGAGCGACCAGAATGGTGACTGGTCTGCAAACCATGTCCTATGAGGAACGGTTGCAGGATTTGGGAATGTTTAGCTTGCAAAAAAGAAGACTGAGAGGAGACTTAATAGCTGTCTACAAATATGTCAAGGGCTGTCACATTGTAGAAGGATCATCTTTATTCTCATTTGCACAAGGAAAGACTAGAAGCAATGGGATGAAACTAAATGGGAGGAGACACAGATTAGATATTAGAAAAAACTTTTTGACAGTTAGGGTGATTAATGAGTGGAACAGGCTGCCACGAGAGGTGGTGAGTTCCCCTTCAATGGACGTCTTCAAACAGAGGCTGGACAGACATCTGTCTGAGATGATTTAGTGAATCCTGCTTTGAGCAGGGGGTTGGACCAGATGACCCAGGAGGTCCCTTCCAACTCTACCATTCTATGATTCTATGATTCTATGAGTCACCGGCCATACGGGTGAGCACCACACGGTACACTCAGGGACGTGGGCTACTTTTACCAGCCTCTAGCAAGGTAGCCAGAAGAGTACGATTAGTTGGGGAGGCCTACAACTCCGCCTGGCCAGGGAAGATTCCATCTGCTCACGGACTGACCAGGCCCCGATCGCTAGCCAGTACTCCGGGAGGGTCTACCTTTGCCACCAGTAAAGACCCTGAACTACACCGCACCGTCTCTGAGTGTTTCATCATCCACATCCGCTGCCCTGAGGCCATACCCCTCCCGTTGGGGGTTATACCATCCCCGCTGCACAACCGTACCACCGGCCTCAGCGGTCTGCCCTGCAGCGGCGGTCTCATGACTGCATTCAACGGGTGGCGTAGTCGAGCAATATAACATCTACTGCTAAATACTGCCGCTCAGTTTGACTCCCTGGGCACGGACCGGGTCACCGCCACGAGACTACTACCCCCATCTGATCCGGCTCCGGGTAAGCCCCCGTGCGCGCGATGCCGCACGACACAGCAGGCCCAGGGGCGCGTCAGAAGCTTTAACCCCTTTCTGACATTGTGCATAATAATACGTCCCTGTGCCCTGGGCCTTATGGACCAGGTACGTATTATTACGACACAGGCTGTGCGGGATCAATCGCCACCGGTTGTCAGCTGATTTTGACAGCT
The DNA here is from genome assembly GCF_046119375.1 of Phyllobates terribilis. Lineage (NCBI taxonomy): Eukaryota > Metazoa > Chordata > Amphibia > Anura > Dendrobatidae > Phyllobates > Phyllobates terribilis. The sequence goes on along the minus strand of NW_027362974.1, from coordinate 2,031,845 downwards.
GACACCCGGCACTTTAACCCCCTAAATGCTGCGATCGCAGCATTTAGCAAGTGAGTGGAGGGACAGAAGCACCTCTGCTCTTGGATCGGAGACCCTGCGCTGTCCTCACGGGGTCCCGATCGTTGCCATGGTGACACGATGTCATCATGACGACACCTGTGTCACCAGGCACCAGCAAGTTAGTTTGACCATGCGCAGTGCATGATCAAACCAGCTTGTGTCTGCAGCACTGACAGTTTACAAGGTATAGCAGTGATCCTGCACTGCTATACCTTAGAACTGCGATCAGCCTGCTGAAAGTGAAAGTCCCATAGTGGGACAAAGTAAAAAAAGTGAAAAAAAAGTTGTAAAAATATTTTTTTAAAAATAAAAAAATAATAAAAAAATAAAATATTATTATGAAGAAAAACAATAAGAGTACACATATTTAGTATCGCCGCATCCGGAACGACCTGATCTATAAAACTGTCCCACTAGTTAACCCCTTTAGTGAACACAGTAAAAAAAAAAGAATCAAAAAACGGTGCTTTATCATCATACCAACGAACAAAAAGTGGAATAAAACGCGATCAAAGAGACGAATATAAATAAAAATTATACCACTGAAAACATCATCTTGTCCCGCAAAAAGCAAGCCACCATACAGCTCCATCAGCCAAAAAATAAAAAAGTTATAGCTCTTAGAATAAAGCGATTTTTTCTATGAAATAGTTTTTATTGTGTAAAAGCGCCAAAGCATAAAAAAAGATATAAATGCAGTATGGCTGTAAATGTACTGACCCGAGGAATAAAGCTGCCTTATTAATTTTACCACACGCAGAGCTGCATAAAAAAAACTAAAAAAACAATTACTGAATTGTTGGTTTTTGTTTATTCTGCCTCCCAAAAATCAGAATAGAAAGCGATCAAAAAATGTCACATGCCCGAAAATGGTACCAATAAAAACATCAACTTGTCCCGCAAAATACAAGCTATCACATAACTCTGTCGACCGAAATATGGAAAAATTATAGCTCTGAAAATATGGCGATGCAAAAACTAGTCTTTGCAAAAAAAAAAGTTTAGTGTGTGACAGCTGCCAAATGTAAAAACCCGATATGAATCTGGTATCACTGTAATCGCACCGACCCGAAGAATAAAGTCATCTAATCACTTAAACCGCACGAGGAACGGTGTAAATAAATAAATAAAACCAATTCTTCACCTGCTGTTGGTTTGTTCATTCAGCCTCCCAGAGTTCGCAATATGGCTCTGCCCACATTTATCCTGTGCTCTACGCTCAGCGCTTACACCGGGGTTTCCATGTAAATCTCTGAAATACGTGATCCAGACGGAGCCTCCGGCGGAAGATTCCCTGTAATGAGGCAGATGGAGGCACCGTCTGGCCTGTGATCCCACGGTGTCCGTCTTTTTATTAGGCGTGAATAAAAGTGCCGTCGGCCACAGTTTTGCGAGCCTCTGATAAAAAGAACACCGCTGAACAGAGGCCACACAGAGTCCAGAGTAATTAACAAATAAAGTAGCACACTGCAAGGCTAAGTATGTAAACATGAAATATGGAATATGAATAGCATTACTGCTGTAGAAAATAGAAATAAATGAGAAATCTTAGCACATAAATTGGCCAATTCATGTGTATCTGGCAGCCACGGTAAGGCGTTTCTCAGTGCCAGGACCCTACCAATGTGAATACCTCTCTAAGGGACAGGTACACATGAATTGGCCAATTTATGCGCTAAGATTTCTCATTTATTTCTATTTTCTATAGCAGTAATGCTATTTATATTCCATATTTCATGCTTACATACTTAGCATTGCAGTTTGCTACTTTATTTGTTAATTGTATATGGAGGTAGCTTCTCCTAGTAAGCACCTGTTCACACCTATTTCTCGTATTAGAAGTGCCATCAGTTTTTTCTGTTTACAGAGTCCAGAGTTAGGCCGGTTTCACATGTCCTGATATTTCCAGTATCGGAAAAACCGGTACGGGAGATATACGTGTCCATGTGCACCTGTGTGGCAACCGTGTGCCGCATCAGGAGCGCACATTCCGCCACCTGGGAATCAGCAGTACAGTTACCGCTGTTCCCAATCACCGGGTGCTGAATGCTGCCCTCATCATTGTAACCTGCTGGCGCTGTGATCAGCACAACCAAGGGACAATGATGAGAGTAGTAGTCTGCTCCCGCTGTGTCCTAGTGTAAAAATAAGAATAAAATTAAAAAATCCTTATACTCACCTGCCTATCAAAGTAAAAGTGAAGTACCCATAGCTCTTTCTTACATTCAAGCATCTGATGCTGATGCTCAGTCTATGTAGATGGCATCTTAGCTGTTGCTAGGCAACTTCCTTATAAGGTGAGATGCACCTGTAAGATTCCATCACAAGATTCCATCATGACATCACTGCTATTATGACATCATAATTCACAACCACTACTTATACAAGCGTTTACACTTCAGTGTCACTTTGATACCCCGGTGTCATTGTTGTTAGTGTTTAGCTACTTATCTAGTGATATACTGATTGCGCATTTCATTGAAATGTCTGGAATTTCTCCAGACAGACTTCAGGAGTTGGCACTACTCCAGGGGATTCTTACCACCTATACCCCTAACTGTGTGCTACCACTACCCGATGGCGTCCTCAGCTTCACTTACCGGCTGGTTATGGAGCTTGTACGGGACTGCTTGACCAAATACTACCAAGGTCGTATTACCTCAGAATATCTTCAGCATTTACAGCAGAACATCAGGACATTAGTACAACAGGTAAATAGCAGACAATCTGCACAAATTATTATTATTATGTCTAGTTGGTCTCCCTTACTGTATAGTGGTATTATTGGTAGTAATAAAATTTAGACTTTCTTCAGTGTCAGGCAGGGTCATATTTGTAATAGAGATCCCCATTTTGGGAAGAGGGTGTAAAAGTGCAGCATGAGCCTGTATGATTCAAATGTCAGGGCTAGATTTCATTCCTAGTCCAGTCCTTGTCCCTTAGTAAAGACACTTCATTTAGCACCTTAATCCGGATTTCTTATAAATATGTAATTATGATTTTTATTGTGTATAACAAATATTAATAATTTATCTCAGACCATAGAACTAGCCTCACTGATTAGAAATGTAAAGTACCCACAGTTCTTTCTTACATTCAAGCATCTGGTACTGATGCACAAACTATGGTTTTGCCACCTTAACTATTGCTAGGAAATTTCCTTTCACGGTGAGATGCCCCGTTAAGATTCCATCACAAGATTCCATCACGACATCACTGCTATTATGACATCATAATTCACCACCACTAATTATACAAGTGTTTTTATGCTGTATAAAAAATAATAATAATAATAATACAAATCAAATAATAATAATGGAATACAAGTTTATTTACAGAAAATTGTTCTTTAGATCGACACCAATATAATATATAAAATGTACCAAATGTGTAGTAATTGTAGCTGCAGATAGACAGGAGTAAAATGGTGACATAAATGGCCTCCTCCATTCTGCACTTTCTCTCATGATTTTCCTTTTGTATTTATTTCCATCTTTATAGGCTGAAGAAAAAGCCCAAAGTGGAAAATTGGCCTTTTTTAAACAACTGGCCCAAAATGTCCTGAATATACTGGAGAGTCCGGCCCGCTCACTGGAGCACCTGGTAAGGAGCCATCATCTTCTATATCACATGTCCTTGTCCCCTCCAGGCAGGCACAGGATATTTCATGACCGCCTGTCCCTGCGGCTCCATCATCTGTGATGGCAGTCTGTACTCAGCGGTGGGAGTTTGTATTTCTGCCTCTGTTTTGCTCGATCATCACAATCTTCCTTCTTGTAAATGCTGCAATTCTGATAACAGAGATCAGTTGTATATACAAGTACCTTATATATTATTGTTGATTTACTGGAGGGAGTGGCTGTGTATAGTCCGTCCAATACTGAAATTACCAGTAAATCCAATGTTTAGTCCTTCCTATCTATTGTATATGATAATTTAGTATTTGTGAAATGTTATACTAATTGTACATATTATAACCATCAGGAAACATCCGAAGGTGACTCCGAAGAGGGGCAAACCGTGAACATGCCTGACCCTAATATTAGTCAGTTAGAGCTAAAAACTGATCTGATTGAAGGTAAGCCGATCATCTAATATTTTACATTCAAATATCCAGATATTATAGAGAATGGCAGAGAATATGTAGATTTACTCTTCATTCCCTGTAATGGAGAGGGATCATGTAATTCTACTTCACGCCTGTGTGGTCTTCTCGGCTCCAAAATGAGGGTCATAGATCCCCAATCATGTAATTGTTCAAAAATACCATATTTTGAAGACTATAAGATGCACCGGACCATAAGAAGCAGGTGAAATTTTGGAGCGGAAAATAGGAAAAACATTTTTTTAATAAAATGGTGGAGCAACTTATAATCCAATTTTGTGGTAACTTTTCTAGGGGAAAGGCGGCGGAAAGATGGCAGCAGCAGGAGTGGGGCGATGCTGCACTGAAGTCCCTGCACTTCCATGGTTTTCAATCTGGTGGACCTTGGGAAAATCTCCACCGGAGGTGGCGCATGCACAGATTGAGATCTCGGGAGACAAGATCTCAATCTGCATGCGCCATCTCCAGAATCCATTTTTCCGAAGTCCACCACACTGAAAATCATGGAAGTGCGGAGTCTCCGGCGACATTTTCTGAAAGCCCAGGGGCCGCTGCATCCTTGCACCGCCGAACACCCCCTCCTCCCAGCCTGGGGCCCACAGCATCGCCCCACTCCTGCCGCCGCCAGCTTCCTGCAGCAGTGACCCTGCGTCCTGGGGCCTCGCTTCACCGCAACCCCCCCCCCCCTCAGTAAGCTACGTTGGGATAAGACGCACCCCCATTTTACAGAAAAAAGTGTGTCTTATAACTTGAAAAATACGGTAATCAGATCCTGAACAATCGCCCAGTGTATCTATCTCTGGATGTGCCATAAATACTGTATATTTAGTATGTGCAGAATACCAGATATCTAGTTTTTATATCATTTACAGAAATCTTGTCATGTCCTTCATTATATGGATGTGTTATATATTAAGTACTGATATAGACTGATACATGACATCTTTTCATTATTTTATCATTATTTTAGAAATAACTGTGTCGACGGCCAGTACTGATGGTGGAATATGTGAGACACCAGAGATCCACGAATCTGCCAGTGTAAGTATCACAGGAGACGTCTGTTTATCATCAGATAACGGGGTATGAATTACACATATAATATTATACCCCAGATGACAATGGGATATCTTTGCTTTTATGTAGATCAGATCTATTGTGAGTAATGATGGCATTGTTATTCTGCCTCTTCTGTGTGATGCCCCTTATCATACCCTGCAGTACAGTGATATCTATGCATGGGGAATATCCCCTTAAAATATAATACTGTCTGTGGAGGGTCCGGCTTGCATCATGTCCTCTACATCTGCTGCAATGTAATCAGCGTGGACATAATATAGAGGAGAAGTTCCTGCATCTGGAGCTTTTATTTTCCTGCAGATTCTATGTCTTAATGTCATTTCTTATTATTTCTAGGCCTTGACCGGATCATTGAACTTGGAGACAAGTCCTAGTAAGACCGACTTTAAACCAATCAAACTGATCAGCAGTGGAGCTTATGGGTGAGCTTTATGTTTGCATAATATACATTTCCTAGTGTTCCTTATGACAATGCTTCTGTCTCTGTGCCCAGCCCGTACAACAGAGAAATGCTCTGAGTCCATACTGTCCACAAGAGATGAGCGAATCAGGCAAAATTCTAATTTGCTTGTTCACGTGGACTTGTGAAAATACGATTCAAGGAGAAATTAATGTCCCTTATTATGCTCTGGGGCCTCACCAGGCCCCAGAACATAATAAGCATAAGAAACATACTTATACTCCCCTTACTGCTCAATTCTCTAGCCCCTCCACTTCTCACCGTCACCCGTCCGGTCCTCACTGCCTCTTCAGTTTGCCACCGCTCACGCTATGCAAGGACTTCAGGCTTTGAGAAGGTCTGAGAGAGTTCTATGCAAGAGCATAAAAAGTCACAACATTGTGACACCGTGACTGTTCTTGCGCTTGTGCATAATCCTCCCAGATCTCATCAATGTTGGAAGTCCCGTCCCAGTATGAGAGGCATTTGGATTTCAGCATTAGCAGCAGAGATTTGAGGATGCGGCAAGGAACGGACGGTTGAGGCGGAGGGGCCGTAGAAGTGAGTATAAAAATTTGTTTATTTTTAAACTTTTTTATGGCCTTTCAAGATTTTGAAAATGGTGGCCAACGCTTGACATTTTGCTAAATCCATGAGTAAGCAAATTACAAAAAACAAAACAAACAAAAAAACAAAACGCCATTTTGGTGAATGCAGAATTTTGCAAAATCTGAGTAGAATTTAATTCCACTCAAATGTGTTAGCTCATGTCTACTGGCCACATCTATATGTCATTATTTAGGTCAGTTAGGACGTGACATAGATGAGGACCTCGCATAGGTCATCATTTATGTTGTGTAACTTGATGGATTTCTACATGGATTTCTAGTGACATCTAGTAGTAACCAGACAATCATGTGATGAGGTTTATAGACAAAATGTTAGTAAGAATTCATTATAAATCATGGATTTTCCTTCTCTCCAGAGCCGTCCACTTAGTGCGACACAAATACACAAGCCAGCTATTCGCTATGAAGAAGCTGGACAAGGAGAACGTGAATATTCCAAGAAGACTTGAACGTGCCTTTCTAGAGAGGGACATCCTAACATTTGCTGATTGTCCCTTTGTGGCCTCCATGTTGTGCTCCTTTCCAACTCCTCATCATCTGTGTATGGTCATGGCGTATGCAGCAGGTAAGTCATATCCATTGTGCCTATATCCAGCCTCAATCTGCTTATCTCTAGCATCTTCTCCATAATCTGAATGTGACCACATGGACGGATACATGTCCATACTGCATTTACTATAAGTTATCTGTTACCAAGATGCCAGGAAAATCATTATCTCTGTGAAAGTCTCTGGTGAATGTCCTCACTGAGAATGGCAAAAATATCCACTGAGGATAAAAGGAGGATTTGACTCAATTCTAACAGTTTGTATAGATGAGCATTTCACAGAGTAATGAATAAGAGGCTTGCAGATGAGGCACGGCTCTGTCTTTTTATATTGGGTCACTCTGCTTTATACGCTCTACATTAGGCCTCTTTCACGCTTCAGTATTTCTGGTACGTGAGGTGACAGTTTACCACACGTACTGGAGACACTGACACATGTGCGCACATGTCAGTGTTTCCACGGACCGTGTGTCCATGTGATCCACACGTAGACATGTCTGTTTTTGGCCAGCAGGACGGATCACACAGACCCATTCAAGTCAATGGTTCAGTGTAAACACATACTGCACACGGATGCCATCCGTGTGACATGTGTCGGCGCCTGGGAATTAGCGATAAAGTTAGCGCCGGGTGCTAAACGCTGCCCTCATCATTGTCCCCTGCCGGCGCTGCGATCAGAACCAGCAGGGGTTAATGATGAGGGTTGTCTTCTCCCAGTGTATTTCTACCTGTAAAAATAAGAATAAAAAAAAAATCTATACCCTCACCTGTCCTAAATGTCCCCCACTGTAATCCATGAGACCGCTCAGCAGAGGAGCCGGGGAGAATGACTCCTGCAGCGAGCGGCCCCGAATCTGCGCTGAGCTCAGCGAGCGGTGTCCTGTCACTCACTGAGCTCAGCTGAGGTCTGGCGTCGCTCGCTGCAGGAGTCATTCTCCCCAGCTCCTCTGCTGAGTAGTCGCATGGATTACAGCAGGAGATACTTAGGACAGGTAGGTGAGTATAAGGGTTTTTTTTTATTTTATTCTTATTTTTACAGGTGGAGACACCGGGAGCAGACTACAACTCTCATTATTAACTCCTGCTGGTGCTGATCGCAGTGCCGGCAGGGGAAAATGATGAGCGCAGCGTTCAGTACCCGGCTTTTGGGAATAACGCTAACTGTACACTGATTCCCAAACGCCGGTACGTGTGCTCCTGATGCGGCACACGGACATCTCCGACACAGGTTTTTCCGGTACCAGAAATATCCGGACGTGTGAAACCGGCCTTATACAGTATATAAAGCAAAACCACAAATGAGACTGCTAACACCTTTAACCCCTTAAGCCCCGGAGCATTTTTCGTTTTTGCATTTTCGTTTTTGCTCCCCTTTTTCCCAGAGCCATAGCGTTTTTATTTTTTGGTCAATATGGCCATGTGAGGGCTTATTTTTTGCGGGACGAGTTGTACTTTTCAACGCCATTACTAGTTTTATCATATCCTGTACGGGAAAACAGGAAAAAAATTCCAAGTGCAGTAAAATTGCAAAAAAAGTGCAATACCCCAGTTGTTTTTTATTTTTTTTTTTTACCATGTTCACTGAATGCTAAAACTGACCTGCCCTTCTTATTCTACAGGTCATTACGAGTTCATAGACACCAAACATGTATAGGTTCTTTTATATTTAAGTGGTGAAAAAAAATTCCAAAATTTGGTAAAAAAAAAAATAAAAAAATAGCGCCATTTTCTAAGACCCGTAGCGTCTCCATTTTTCGTGATCTGGGGCTGGTTGATGGCTTATTTTTTGCGTGCCAGGCTGCCGTTTTTATTGATACCATTTTGGGGTAGATCTGATGTTTTGATCGCCCGTTATTGCATTTTATTGCAATTTTTCGGCGACCAAAAAACGTAATTCTGGCGTTTAGAATTTTTTTCTCGTTACGCCGTTTACCGATCGGAATAATTCTTTTTTTATATTGATAGATCGGGCGATTCTGAACGCGGCGATACCAAATATGTGTATGTGGGTTTTTTTTTTATATATTTTATTTTGAATGGGGCGAAAGGGGGGTGATTTAAACTTTTATATTTTTTTATTTTTTTTTATATTTTTAAAAACTTTTTTTTTTTACTTTTTGCATGCTTCAATAGTCTCCATAGGAGACTAGAAGCAGCAACTGTCCGATCGCCTCTGCTACATACAGGGGACCAGCAGATCCCCTGCATGCAGCAGAAATGGTCCTGTGCTATGAGCGCCGACCACTAGGTGGCGCTCATAGCGACAAGATCATGACAACCACAGGCGTCTGCTGCAGACCCTGGGTTGTCATGCACGCCCATCGGCGACCCGCGATCACGTGACGGGGTCGCCGGTGGGCGGGGCTTATGACGCGCTACCCGGAAGTGCGCGTTAAATGCTGCTGTCGGAGATTGACAGCAGCATTTAACTGGTTAACAGCCGCGGATGGATCGCGATTCCACCCGCGGCTGTTGCGGGCACATGTCAGCTGTAAGAATCAGCTGACATGTGCTCGGTTCAGTGAGGGCTCAGCGCCGGAGCCCTCACTGAACCGGATGTACGCAGATATGCGTACTAATACGTCCCCGGTAGTTAAGGGGTTAACTAATTATATATTTATTTATTGCAAGATACATAGTATATATAGCTCATACTTTTTTGGCCAGAATAGTGTCTCTTTTTTGTATGAGTTACCTTGTTATTTTTAAATATTTATTCCACGTGACTAATAAAGATTCATGCTTTTATATGGGATGTTGCTTCATTGCACTTATTTGTGCAGCTCTTGCACCTTTGTGGTTTTGCTTCATAGACATTTAGTGCAGTCCTAGTTACTATTCGGGTATGCTCCAATGGAGGGTTTTTTGCATTATTATACAGTATATCTCTGTGTATGACATCCTGCCCCAATGTCTCCGCTCATTTCTCATTCACACTCCTCATGTGTCATTTACATTGTAACAAACCCTCTCCTGTCATATTTGCTTTCTGCTGTAGGAGGAGACTGTGGCAGTTTTATGAAGAACTATGGGTGTTTACCTGTCCCCTTGGCTCGTCTGTACATTGCAGAAACGGTTCTAGCTGTGGAATATCTGCACAGCTATGGTGTAATGCACAGAGACCTGAAGCCTGAAAAGTAAGTGACACTTGTAGTATAAGAAAGGGGAAAAAAGATATCGTTTATTATACAATCTATTTGCAACTTGGGGCTGGCATCCTCTTTTTTTCACAGCCTCCTGATAACGTCAACTGGTCATATTCAAGTTACAGATTTTGGGCTTTCCAAACTCTGCCTCATGAGACCAACATCAGAGATCTACAAGGCTCCAATTGAGGACATCACCAGAGAGTTCCATGATAAGGAGGTAGGCAGGAACTTGTTCTTTACTCATCTCCTCCATTTCTCCTTCTCTTATACTTTCTCATCTAGAAAACGTTTCCACTGATGTTATTTGTCACAATTATGTTCTCTGATCATTATCTCATTCCTCTGTTTTTTCCAGATTGCTGGCTCCCCTCATTACATAGCCCCAGAAGTTATCTTAAAGGAAGGCTATGGAAGGCCAGCTGACTGGTGGTCAATTGGGATCATCCTATATACATTTCTTGTAGGACGTGTACCATTTTATGGGCCTTCCAAATATGACATTTACAGCCATATTGTCAGGGGTAAGTAAAATAATCTGATTGCTGTGTAATGTCATTGTTATTTGAATAGATTAGTTGTGTGATTTAGTTACTTTTGTTAATATAAAAGATTTTTGTTTTGATAAAATAAATTAAGATGTTTCATTTTCTGTAATATTTGCTTTTTACATAACAGATGACATATATTGGAAACTTACTAATTCGGCTTTTCCAGCCACAGCTCGGGATATCATCATTGAGCTGCTCAGAAAAGATCCAGCACAAAGACTTGGGACAGGTAATGTATATAATACTATTATTAATGACTTATTACACCTCTGTGAACAGAAAATGAATAATGAGGATCAGCACTGAGGTTTTGTTCTCTACCAGCTTGGCCATTCCCCATTCTTCATGCTAAGACTTTCAGTACATCTACTTCACTTCGGCTCTGTTACGTCAACCGTTCAGATTAACGCCCCCTTCACACGTCCGTATAAAATCAGTACTGAAACCAGTACCGGAAAAAAACAGTACTAGTGTCATCAGTGTTTTGAATCAGTGTGCCATCAGTGTGCCATCAGTGTTTTTCCGGTACGGCAAAGAAAAAGAAATGATAAAGTATCTCTTATACTTTGTAATGTTAAACAGATACAGCGTAAGGAAGGCACACAAATGGCACACGGATGCCATCTGTGTGATGTACGTGTTTTTCAGGGTCCCATAGACTTGTATTGGCACTTGTCATCTGTGCTGCCACAAAAAAACAGCAGCATAGATGATAATGGGTACGGGTGGCATACGTGAAAGAAAAATGGATGCCACATGTAGTGCAAACACGGATATGTGTAGGAGGCCTAAGAAACTTGTCTCTTTGACAATAACTATATCACTATTCATTGTTTTCCTTTTCAAGGAGGAGCAAATGAGATCAAATTTCATCCATTCCTGCGTAACTTAGATTTTGACAACCTTCTAAGTCAGAAGTCGCTGTTCATTCCTGATCTTGAGTCAGAAGAGGATACCATCTACTTTGACAGTAAGTAGAATGAGACATCATCTGCAGAAAGCTGCTGTGTGTCTTGTATTTCATTTTAAGTGAGAATCAGTCCCCACCTTGATTCATGATCAAATGGTGACTGTTCAGGACAAAGTATTATGCTAATAATCTCGATTAACTCTTGTACTTTTCAGCTCGATGTAGCAGACATCAACATATTGATTCAGATGAGGGGGACACAAGTGAAGATAATGACTGGCCGGAAAGCCAAAACTTTCTATCATCTTCGCATAGGCTTTCTAAAGTAAGTATGTGACCAATAAGATCCATACAACCTGTAATTAAAATAAAATTGTAAAATATTAAAATATTTTTTTTTCCTCTTTGTATTAGCTCTGTTCCATCCATACCAAGATGATGAACAATGAAGAACCCAAGTCACCTCCAGGGTATTCACCAGAAAGTGCAAAACAGTCAGACATGTGAGCAAATTATTTTTATGGGGTCCATTCTGATATGTGTTCACAACACCAAATTCAAGACGAGTGTAAGTCGATACTAAATCCAGTATCGATGACCACATGATTGCTGATCACCATGTTTCTGACTTGTGATAACGCTGGTGATGAAAGTTGATAACTATGACCAGCTTTAATTTCCAGTTCATTACAGGAAAATAAATATTGCTAGTGATTCTCCATTCTTGCTGGTAGAAGAGGGTCTTGAGCACAGCATCCCCTTCATGTTATTCAGATGTCCTAATGGGCTTTGCAGACAGGTGTTGTATCCGTATCTATTGTTTTCACTTGTAATTTATATGTTTTTCTTCTACCAAACAGACAGAAAGATTCTCCCCCCTCTAAGTCTGAAGACAACCAGACGCAGAAAGATTCTCCCCCTTCTAAATCTGATGACAACCAGACACAGAGAGATTCTCCCCCCTCTAAGTCTGATGACAACCAGACGCAGAAAGATTCTCCCCCTTCTAAATCTGAGGATGACAACCAGACACAGAGAGATTCTCCCCCCTCTAAGTCTGATGACAACCAGACGCAGAAAGATTCTCCCCCCTCTAAATCTGATGACAACCAGACGCAGAAAGATTCTCCCCCCTCTAAGTCTGATGACAACCAGACGCAGAAAGATTCTCCCCCCTCTAAATCTGATGACAACCAGACGCAGAAAGATTCTCCCCCCTCTAAATCTGATGACAACCAGACGCAGAAAGATTCTCCCCCCTCTAAATCTGATGACAACCAGATGCAGAAAGATTCTCCCCCCTCTAAATCTGATGATGATAAGCAGAGGCAGAAAGATTCTTCCCCCTCTAAATCTGATGACAACCAGACGCAGAAAGATTCTTCCCCCTCTAAGTCTGATGATGACAAGCAGTGTTTCACTGCTGAAGGCAGACAGTCATCCATATTGTCAGGTATGTATAGCTCTATAGGTCATTCTATTGCAGCCTGTGTCAAAAAGTGTAATGTGAAAACAGCCCAACATTTCATTTTATAAAAATCCTCACTCTTAGGCTGTGTGCCCACGATGCGTTTTTCAAGCGTTTACGCTGCGGAATTTCTACAGCGTAAACACTTGGGAAACGCTTGGTAAACCTTCCCCCATGGTCTCCAATGCAATTCCGCACTTTCAATGCCCATGCTGCGTATTTTTCCGCAGCGTTTATGCTGCGCTCAAAAATACGCAGCATGTCCATTAATTTTGCGGACGCGCAGCGTAATCGCCGCCATTGACTTGCATTAGAACGCGCTAATTCCGCAAGACTGCATCTGTACTTGCGTAATTGGCGCTTTCTAATGTGCGGATGGTACCCAAGTCTGGAGGAGAGGAGACTCTCATCCAGACCTGGGTACCATAGAATCTGTAAAGAAAAGAATTTAAAATAAAAAATAAAGCTTATAATCACCTTCCGATGTCCTCCCAGTGTTTTGTCCACGCCGTCCGGTCTCTTGCAATGCTCGCGCTGTTGTGAAGGACCTGTCATGACGTCACTGAGTCATGTGACCCATCACATGACTCAATGACGTCACCGCAGGTCCTTCACAGCACCGCGAGCATTGCAAGAGACCGGACGCAGCAGAGATGACACCGGGAAGACACCGGAAGGTGAGTATAATCTTTTTTTTTTCATTTTTTACCATTCTTATTCTTTTTTTTAACTATTACTCGGTCACACTATATAAATCCATGCCGGTTGCATGGATTTAAATAGTGTGACCAACTTGTCAAGCACTTTTCCAAGTGATGCTCAAAATCGTTTGGAAAACTTCTTGAAAAAACGCATGCGAAAGCGCATGTAAAAATGCTGAAAAAACGCTTCTCTCTGGCAGAAAAAACGCATGTAAATCTGCATGTAAATCTGCATACGTTTTTTTCTGCCAGAGAGAGGCAAAAACGCTCTGCATCAAATCTGCTACGTGGGCACATAGCCTCATAGGTTATAATTTTTAATGCATAAGAAGCCATTCAGTCTTCTGCCAAACTGATTCTGAATACTGCACCCATGGCTCCATCTAGGCCTATACTGATCCTTATCACCTTAAGAATGCACTGAGGTTTTAGCTAACTTATTTTAAGATATTACTTGCAGGATGCCGCAGTGTTATCATGTTAATAAGGGGACATAGTTCCCTGGCTAGACACCACATATCGGAAAACCTACAGGTTTCATATTAATCAGTTCACAAGGCAATCTAATTCTCAGACCCTCAGGTGGTTTTATGTATATATGACATATTCTCTCTATTATGGTGCAATAATCAATTACCGGGACTACAGGGTACAAGAATAACAGAATTCTATATAAAGATACAAAGCTAATCTTTTAGGAGTTTATAATATACATCTTTTTCTTGTTTTTTTTATCAGAATCACCAGTTCAGGGGAAAAGAAAATCTGCATCGAAAGATCGACAAAAAACAGAGAAGGTAGAAGAGAGAAGAAGTAGAAGAGGTAAGTGTAACAATAAGCTCCATGTTGCATGATGTCAGTCAGTGAGAAGGAGTCATGTGGAGCAGATATTATCTGTAGGATTACTGACAATGACCCCGTACATCTGTATGGATACGACTCCTCTATCATCCTGTCACAGTGACACTACAGTAGTATCCTCTAATACATACATGTCAAACTCTGGCCCGTGGACCAAACCTGGCCCGCAGGGTGGTTATATTTGACCCACGACAACAGAACCACCACCACTATTTGGGGCCATTATTCTGTATGGAGGACAATGTGGGGCCCATTATACTGTACGGAGGACTATGTGGGGCCATTATTCTGTATGTAGGATTATGTGGGGTCCAAGTTTTTCATTTTGGCCCTCTGTGTGTTTGAGTGTGACATCCCTGCTCTAATATGTAGTCCCATTACTTACATTAGTTATGTCTCTTTGTCTCCTCTCACAGGTTCCACCTTCCGCCGGCTGATATCATCTTGCCGGCGTGGATTATCCAGGGTTGCTCGCTCCATCAGACAAAGCTGCATATTTGCTCCCTGTCATCGGAGCAACACAAACATCTCAATGTGAAAAACCCTTCATGTCTAGTGCCTAGTACAGCATGTCCACCATTAAAGATGCACCTGTGTGGAAGGACTTGTACCATCTACCTGTGGCCTTCTGACCAGCAAGTAACATCTGCAGAAGAAGGCCCTCCAAGAACATCTCTTCATTCTTCCATGTAATTCTTAATAAAAAAAAAACTAAAAAGAATCATTTCAAATTGATTAATGTCCCTTTGCATTTAATGTAATACTACTGACATTTATGGCATATCAGTACTAAACATCATATATGTCTGATGAGAGAATATCGTTTCCATGTTTCATGTTAATCCTCTAATCCTCAGCCAAAAGTGGAAGAGAAGACCAGTGATTCTGTTACATCTACGAATGACAGTCAATCCAGGGAAAAACACCTTCTGATCCATACATTTTTCAGGCACTCTGATCCTTTTACCTTCATGTGGCTCTACTTAAGGTTTATGTATAAGAACCAGTTGGATTCAGTACTGGGCATCCTGGGGGTCCCAGCAGCCACATCCCAATTGTTCAACTAAAAAAGACATACTGTATTATAGTGTGATATATATATATATATATACACACTGTGTGCAGAATTATTAGGCAAATGAGTATTTTGATCACATGATACTTTTTATACATGTTATCCTACTCCAAGCTGCATAGGCTTGAGAGCCAACTACCAATTAAGTAAATCTGGTGATGTGCATCTCTGTAATGAGGAGGGGTGTTGGCTAATGACATCAACACCCTATATAAGGTGTGCTTAATTATTAGGCAACTTCCTTTCCTTTGGCAAAATGGGTCAGAAGAGAGATTTGACGGGCTCTGAAAAGTCCAAAATTGTGAGATGTCTTGCAGAGGGATGCAGCAGTCTTGAAATTTCCAAACTTTTGAAGCGTGATCACCGAACAATCAAGCGTTTCATGGCAAATAGTCAACAGGGTCGCAAGAAGCGTGTTGGCCAAAAAAGGCGCAAAATAACTGCCCATGAATTGAGGAAAATCAAGCGTGAAGCTGCCAAGATGCCATTCACCACCAGTTTTGCCATATTTCAGAGCTGCAATGCTACTGGAGTATCAAAAAGCACAAGGTGTGCGATACTCAGGGACATGGCCAAGGTAAGGAAGGCTGAAAAACGACCACCTTTGAACAAGAAGCATAAGATAAAACGTCAAGAATGGGCCAAGAAATATCTTAAGACTGATTTTTCAAAGGTTTTATGGACTGATGAAATGAGAGTGACTCTTGATGGGCCAGATGGATGGGCCAGAGGCTGGATCAGTAAACGGCAGAGAGCTCCACTCCGACTCAGATGCCAGCAAGGTGGAAGTGGGGTACTGGTATGGGCTGGTATCATCAAAGATGAACTTGTGGGACCTTTTCGGGTTGAGGATGAAGTGAAGCTCAACTCCCAGACCTACTGCCAGTTTCTGGAAGACAACTTCTTCAAGAAGTGGTACAGGAAGAAGTTGGTATCGTTCAAGAAAAACATGATTTTCATGCAGGACAACTCTCCATCACATGCATCCAACTACTCCACAGCGTGGCTGGCCAGTAAAGGTCTAAAAGAAGAAAAAATAATGACATGGGCCCCTTGATCACCTGATCTGAACCCCATAGAGAACCTGTGGTCCATCATAAAATGTGAGATCTACAGGGAGGGAAAACAGTACACCTCTCGGAACAGGGTCTGGGAGGCTGTGGTGGCTGCTGCACGCAATGTTGATCGAAAACAGATCAAGCAACTGACAGAATCTATGGATGGAAGGCTGTTGAGTGTCATCATAAAGAAAGGTGGCTATACTGATCACTAATTTTTTGGGTTTTTGTCTTTGCATGTCAGAAATGTTTATTTCTATATTTTGTGCACTGATATTGGTTTACCTGGTGAAAATAAACAAGTGAGATGGGATTATATTTGGTTTTTATTAAATTGTCTAATAATTCTGCACAGTAATAGTTACCTGCACAAACAAATATCCTCCTAAGATAGCCAAATCTTAAAAAAACCACTCCAACTTCCAAAAATATTAAGCTTGGATATTTATGAGTCTTGTGGGTTGATTGAGAACATAGTTGTTGATCAACAATAAAAATAATCCTCTAAAATACAATTTGCCTAATAATTCTGCACACCGCGTATATCTATATATATAATCGTCTTATCCCGTCTGTCTGTCTGTCTGTCTGTCGGGGAAATCCCGCGTCACTGATTGGTCCAGCAGCGGCCAATCAGCGACGCGGGATTTCAGAAAAAAGATGGCGGCCGTTAGAGGCTCATCTGCGGGACGGAGCTCAGCGGCGATGCAGCCGGGAGATGACTGGCGCGAGGCTCTCATCTCCCGGCCGCTAGCAGCAGAAGAACCCCGACCGGCGAGCAGCCGCTCATCTCCCGGCTTCTCACAGCGGAAGTAGCCGCACAGGCAGTGGCGTTGACCTCCATGCGGCTAGGGTGTCAAGGGAGGACCGGGGAGCGGTGCTGCGGGTCGGGATACTTCTGCTGCGAGAAGCCGGGAGATGAGCGGCTTCTCGCAGCGGAAGTAGCCACACAGGCAGCGGCGCTCCCCGGTCCTCACCAATACGATTCTGCTCCCCGGTCCTCACCTATACGATTCGCTGATTGGTCGCGGTCTCTGGCCGCGACCAATCAGTGATCTTGGCGCAAAAGTTAAACACCGCTGTGCTGATTGGTCGCGGCCGCTGCCCGCGACCAATCACCGATTTGGACGCCACATTTAAATAGCGGCCACGACCAATCACCGATCTTGGCGCAACATTTAAACACTGCTGTGCTGATTGGTCACAGACGCTGCCCGCGACCAATCAGCGATTTTGGCGCCAAATTTAAACACTGCTGTGCTGATTGGTCGCGGACGCTGCCCGCGACCAATCAGCGATTTTGGCGCCAAATTTAAACAATGCTCTGCTGACTGGTCGCGGATGCCAGCCACGACCAATCAGCGAGATTGGCGCCAAATTTATACAACGCTCTGCTAATTGGTCGCGGACACCAGCCACGACCAATCAGCGAGATTGGCGCCAAATTTAAACAATGCTCTGGCGCCAAATTTAAACAACGCTCTGCTGATTGGTCGCGGCCGCCAGCCGACCGCGACCAATCAGCGAGATTGGCGCCAAATTTAAACACCACTCTGCTGATTGCGCCCAGTCGGCCGCATACATATTCTAGAATACCCGATGCGTTAGAATTGGGACACCATCTAGTATATATATAAATATATTCACTTGTGGAAAACCCTTTTAACTAGGGCTGTGGTGTCAGTAAGTCAAATTTCCAACTATAATAATTACTAATACCAAATATACTGCAACAAATAATAGTAAATATTCAGCAATTTATGCATGAAAATAATTTATAATATACAATATTAACACTATATAAGTATTTACATTTTTTTCTACCTGCAGTTGGAGTTGGTACGTTCTTCTGATACTAACTCCACAGCTCGGCTTTTCCTTCTTTCCTGCTCCTCTAACATAAAAGTACAGCAATTAATTACGACAAGTTAATCATTTAAATGCTGCTGTCAATCTCTGACAGCAGCACGTAAATGTAACCAGTGCCACTGCTTCCATTTACCAGCTCCCATCTGTGCCCTGTGACATGATCTCGGGGGCTGATGGGTCACTAGGACAGTGAGGGCCCTGTGCCCGCTGTCTTGGTGCTCCTCTGGAGCTCATCTATATGCTGAGCTTCAAAGGAGACCGAGATTTAGGCTACCGTCCCACTATCAGTATTTGGTCCAATTTCACCACAAATGGATTTTTTCCCCATTTTTAGTACATTGAATAGTAAAATGAATCATTCAAAACTACAAGTAACCCCAAAGTCATGCCAGTTTCCATGGCCCAGAAGATTCTCTGAAGGAAGAGTGTCATTGGGTGACTGCTTCTTTGGTAAATACCATAAACATTAGCACTTAAAAAGGTCCATATGTCTGGAACCGTATAGATGATTTTGAAAGAAACAGAAAAAAGCTCAGTGATAAGAAACAGATGATGGTTATTAATGGAACACACTAACTGGGTCACATTTAAAAGTGGTGTACCCCAGGAGTCAGTATTGGGACTTCTATTTAATACAATTATTAATGACCTTTTGGGGGGTATACAGAGTAAAATTTCAATATTTTCAGATGATCGTAAACTCTGCAAGGTTATCAGTACATAGGAGGATAATGTAATATTACAGAGGGATTTATGTAAGCTTGAGGTTTGGGCTGAAAAATGGCAATTGAAGTTTAATGTAGATAAATGTTCTTGCTTGGGACAAATTACAATGTACAATTATGTACTAAACACTGGGAAAACCATCACTGGAAAAGACTTGGGTGTATGGGTGGACAGCAAACTCAACTTTAATAACCAGTGCTAGGCCGCTGCTGCCAAGGCAAATAGAACCATGGAAGCATTAAAAGAGGCATAGATGCTTATGATAAGAACATAGTTTTGTCTGTATACAAGTCACTAATTCAGCCACATTTAGAATACTGTGTATAATTTTGGTCTTTGGTGTATAAGACGGACATAGTTGAACTAGGACGTATGCAGACAAATGCAACCAAGGTTATTAAGGGAATTGGTGCACTGCAATTCCATGACAGGTTATCAAAGTTAGGGTTATTCAGTTTGGAATAATGAAGGTTTAAGGGCGATCTTATTACAATGTACAAATATAAGAAGAAACAGTATAGAGATCTTATTAAGGAACTTTTTACATATAGACCTTCAACGATGACAAGGAGGCA
Organism: Phyllobates terribilis; assembly: GCF_046119375.1. Taxonomy (NCBI): domain Eukaryota; kingdom Metazoa; phylum Chordata; class Amphibia; order Anura; family Dendrobatidae; genus Phyllobates; species Phyllobates terribilis. The sequence continues at coordinate 2,012,045 of NW_027362974.1, read as the reverse complement.
CCCTCTCCTACTAGAAGAAAGATGGTTTCTCAGTCATCATAGATGGCGATTCTTTACTCTAAGAATAGTGAAATTACGGGACTTTCGGGAACATAAACATCACAGTAAAAGATAATGCCTTACCAACACCAGGTCAGATTACCAGTGCACCGCAGGATGCAGCAAGCCTCCATGATAAAGGCGGGGGCAGCACATGTGCAAAATACTAATGCCGACAGCCACTCACTAACCTACCAATTCTTGGAGGGGGTGGCTGTGTAGTATTATGCATGCACACCGATGGAGTTGTGAGCTTGCGTATTTTGGCCAAAATATCGTCCAATACCTCATATGGTGTACTTATCTTATATACTATTTTTCATCTTTTTTGCACATCTTTTTGCAGGATGCAGCCAGGCCTCTTTAGTGTTGGCTGGGTGAATTGGGGCGTCTGTCCTGTGGGGGTGCATGTATATAGTTCTGGGCAACCCGCCTGATCTAATACTATGGGCGTCATCAATACGCTGCAAGCAAGACATCAATAGGCTGCAAGCCAGACACTGTGTATCACACATATCTGTGTGACTGGCGCCCTATGCAGACTCCATCGGTGTGCATGTATAATACTACACAGCCACCCCCTCCATGAATTGGTAGGTTAGTGAGTGGCTGTCTGCATCAGTATTTTGCACATGTGCTGCCCCCGCCTTTATCATGGAGGCTTGCTGCATCCTGCAGTGCATTGGTAATCTGACCTGGTGTTGGTAAGGCATTATCTTTTACTGTGATGTTTTTTGAAATTATGTCCAATGTTCACCATTTTTAATATTCAGACTTTCGGGAACATCATATTGTAATTGTTGATTTACTAAACAAGTTCAAGTATGGCCCGGATGCTTTTGTTGAAAAATATATTACAGGTTATGGGAACTAGATTCTGTGATAGGACGTTCATCCAGGGAACTAGTCTAATTGCCATTAGTGGAGTTGGGAAGGATTTTTTCGTTAATAGGGGGCAATTAGCATCTGCCTCATGGGTCTTTTGCCTTCCTTTGTATCAACATGTTAGGTTATAGGTAGAACACAATGGATGTCTTCTTTCAATGTACTGTGTGGGGAAATGTATTGTCAGGGGGAATCATACTGTACATCATGCTGTGTGTAATAGGACCGTGGGGGCATCATATTGAGTGTGATAGCCACTGTGGGGCCATGAAAGTGGTATCATACTGTGTGTAGGCATATATGAGGAATTGGACTAGATTAGAATACTGGCATTCGAGAAAGAATGTCACACCGATTGTACTCCCGGGATTATGGTGTGCTGTGTAATAATATATGGTAGCAGGACCCCTCTAGTCTTCATTCCAGGTATACTAACTGCTCAGTGTTACATTGATTTGGTCGTGGAACCAGTGATATGGACATTTCTTAAACGTGCCTCAGTAACTATTTTTCAACATGGAAATGTTAAGCTACATGTTGCAGGTGCTACTGTGAGCAGCATGCTTGACTTAAACATGATACCATGGCCAGAAGCATCTCCGGATTTGACTCCCATCAAGCACTTCATTGGTCGAGCATTGCAAAAGGAGTTGCCGTCAGCAGATCTTGATGATTTGTGTGCCCAAGTGCATTCATTATTCCTCTCTGCTCTGCCTTGCTCACCGCTCCGGCGGTTCCTCTCTGCTCTGCCTTGTCCACCGCTCCGGCGGTTTCGCCCTGCTCTGCCTTGCTCACCGCTCTGGCGGTTCCTCCTGCTCTGCCTTGCCCACCGCTCCGGCGGTTTCGCCCTGCTCTGCCTTGCTCACCGCTCTGGCGGTATCTCTCTGCTCTGCCTTGCCTACCGTTCCAGCAGTTCCTCTCTGCTCTGCTTGTCTACCGCATCTGCGGTTCTGTTCCTGAATCCCAGTTTGTACTGGACCCTATCAAGCCTGCGCTCCAACCTGCTAGTGCCTCCCTGTCTGCACTCCAGCCGTGTTTGCCAGTACCCCCCTGTCTGCATACCAGCCGTGCCTTGCCAGTGCCCTCCTGTCTGCATACCAGCCGTGCTTGCCAGTATCCTC